>NC_044060.1:13555408-13907908 GCF_902167405.1 Gadus morhua
TGTGTTCGTACGTGCTTGTATGAGGACCAGAGACAGGGAGAGCATTCCACGGAGGACCCAGAGTGGATCAAAGCATCTGACACCCCAGGCAGCGTGGTTCGGCGGGAGCCGGCTGTCAGATCTCAGATGAGAGATCAGTCCTATCTCTCCTACACATCCTCCCTGAACTCTGTGGGGTCTGCCATGGCGAACCGGTAGGCTATCCCGGGGGACATCAGCCATAGCAGTATTCATTTTAATAAACATATTCTACCTATGAAGTCCTTTACAGGTTGTTGTTTTTTAATAAATAATAACAACCTTAAACTTTCATGCGCTTCGCGACCTGGAATGACGTGATCTTCTTTGCGGGGTTGATCGGTAAGAAAGCCTGTACAATGCTGCCAGCGCCGGGCTGGATCTCCTGCCCCAGTAAAAGGAAACCCAGATAAATTACCTTGGCTATTGCCTGTTTCTAATAGCATCAGGGGGGCGTGTGCCAGACTCTGTACAGCGAGCCCGGCCCGCCTGTTGTAGCTGCGCTGCCAACTCGTTTGGCAGTCACTTTGAAATCCCGCGTTACCTTCTCAGTGGTCAACAGTGTCAACATCTAGGCCCAGACCACAGGGGTGTACGTTAGGGCCTGCGAATCACCGTGACTGAGACAGTCTGTCTGTGGACCTCAGTCTGGGTGTATGTGTGTGTGTGTGTGTGTGTGTGCGTGTGTATATGTGCGTGTGTGTGTGTGTGTGTTTGTTTGCTTGAAACTGTGTGTGTATGCACGTATGTGTGCAGTGTATGTGCTAGTGTGTGCATGCAATAGTTTTTGCGTGTGAGTGTGTGTCTTTTTCTTCATGGATGGGTGTGTTTGCGTGTGGATGTAATTTCATTAGGTCTGTAAAGGAAAAAATCGCAAAAGAATTCAATACAATGACCCTTACAGTGTAATTGTGGTTGTGTAATAAATAGATGTGACCTGTTTCATTACGTCTCTCTCTCTTGTATTATAAATTTTTTGCTTATGCCCTTTTGCACCTTGCAGTAAAATCTTAAAAGCTCCCCTGAGCCTTCACTTAAGGAAGTTTAAATCCTTAGTCCCCTCCTCCGACTTTCTCTCTCTTAACCTCCCCCCAACACACACACACACACACACACACACAACCCCCTCCCCTCTCTCTCTCTTTCTCTCTCGTCCTCTCTCTCTTCCTCTTCCTCTCTACCTCTCTTTCTCTTTCTCTTGCTCACTCATTCCTCTCCCAAGCGCAAAACAGCCAGACAGGAGCACATACACACACACATAGACACAGACACACACACCCACACACCCCCCCCACACACACACACATCCTCTATCTCATAAGCACACACACCCTCACTCCCCATGCAGAGTGTAACCAATCCTTAGCACCGCCAGAGGAGACAACGGGGGTGAAGTGAAAGAGAGAGACAGAGAGAGAGAGACCCCGACACCCCCCCCCCCCCACACACACACACACACACACACACACACACACACACAGACAGGAGTGAGTGAACACTATCATCTCTCTCTTTACTACACGCAGGCAAGCAGAGGAGAAGGTCCTGAAGTTGTGTGAGAGCAAAGTGACTCTCACTACCAGGCTCTGTTATCAGCACCGGGGAAAACCACCGCAACGGTGGAGCAGAAGAAGAAAGAGAAGGAAAACATCTCAAGAGCACTCTGAGGGTCCGAGAGGAAGGACTTACACTCGGTCATGGTCCTCGCCTCCTGAATTCACTAATCCACGCTGATCGGAGAAGCCTTGTCTGGATATTTTTTTGATTCATCTTTGTTATTTTTTCGTTGCCGGAGGAAGAGATAGGTTTCTTTTGGCGGGCTGTTCTCCTGAGGGTCCGTGTGCAGCGTGTGTCTTTGCAGCGGGGGGAGCGTGCGGACGCAGGAGTCGGAAGCATGTCAAGTGGACGTGTGGCTCACCTGTCGAGGGGCCCCGGGGTGCTGCTGTGGCTGTGGAAAGGTGAGTTTCTTTAAAGGCCCCCCGTTGCGGTATGTTGTCCTCAAGGATTGTGTGTGTGTGTGTGTGTGTGTGTGTGTGTGTGTGTTAGTGGGTCTGATTGAAATGCACTGAGCTCAACACGGCCCACTGCTCTTTCAGGGATACTTTGATTTTACTTTTTATTTTTTTATATTTGCTTAGGTATTTTTGTCCTTAAAAATATTAACATTACTGCCTGTGTAATTATTATATTTTTGTTTGTATTGCTCATGGGTAAGACCATCTTATCTAATGGACACTGAGGAATAGGTAGACATGATAAACGAAGAAATATAAGTGCATTGCATTTTAATATTTGATATAGATATAAAAGAGACCCAAAAGTAGCAATGGGAAAACGTTCTCCGCTGGAAGAAATTAACAATTTAACTTAAAAAGAGGTGACAGAATAGACCGATAAAGAAGGAAAAGATTATGAAAAACAACACGGTAATTAAGAGGCAAACATTATGTAATTTGTCACAATTCAAACAATTTACAAAGTTCGATATTTGGCCTCACTCTACTCAAAACATAACACAACCTGTGCTGACATACAGCTCATGAATAGCACATCTGTTTTCAGCCTCTCTTTCTCTCTCTCTCTCTCTCTCTCTCTCTCTCTCTCTCTCTCTCTCTCTCTCTCTCTCTCTCTCTCTCTCTCTCTCTCTCTCTGTCTTCAAAGCCAGCACATGGGATGGTGTTGTTGTGGGGGGGGGGAAGTGTTTAAGAAAGACACAGGGCAGCGGCTGGTGGGGGTATGGCCCTGGATTTAATGTTGCCAGCATTTTGTGTAATGGTTAGCATAACAAGAGCGCTGCGTTACAGGGGCCCCCGCCCGGGCCCAACGGCCGCCCTGCAGGGCTCTGGTGAGGGCTCTGGTGGGCCCCGCCACGCCACACGGGGACGCTGGGGGGTGGGAGGGGGGAGGGGGGAGGTGGGAGGTGGGAGGATAGGGTGGAGTTGGTGGGAAGGGTGTTGGGGGGGGGGGGGGGGGGGGGGGAGATAGTGGTTAGGCCGTCAGGGAAAGTTAGGGTGATGTTGATGATGGGGGAGGGAGAGAGAGAGAGAGAGAGAGAGAGAGAGAGAGAGAGAGAGAGAGAGAGAGAGAGAGAGAGAGAGAGAGAGAGAGAGAGAGAGAGAGAGAGAGAGAGAGTGAAGGTGGTGGTGGTGGTTTACGGATAGAAATCCCCATCCTGTACCTTAGCTACCCACACCACCACACCCCACTCTCTCTCTCTCTCTCTCTCTCTCTCTCTCTCTCTCTCTCTCTCTCTCTCTCTCTCTCTCTCTCTCTCTCTCTCTCTCTCTCTCTCTCTCTCTCTCACTCTCTCCCTCTCTGCCTTCCTTCCTGCTTCAATGGTAAAATGCTAGACTGGTATCTGCGGCTTTGCTTTTCCACCACTCAACTCAAGTAGAGGAGACAGGGGCCTCAGACATGCACACACACACACACACACACACACACACACACACACACACACACACACACACACACACACACACACACACACACACACACACACACACACACACACACACACACACACACACACAAATCAACATTCGCACACATGCACAAACATTCATACATGCATGCACACACAAACACACACACACACATAATAATACCCAAACATATGCTCACATGCAAGCACCCCCCCCCCCCCACACACACACACTTAACACAGACATACACACACAGATATGTATACACACGCACACTCATGCACATGTACACACACACACACACACACACAAACACACACACACACACACACACACCCCCCCCCACACACACACACACACACACACACACACACACACACACACAAACACACACGCTCCATAAGTCATTGATCCTACCCTCATCCTGTTCCTTTGAATAGCTCACATTCAATATCAGGGTTGGATTTTTATACACAATGTACAATACAGGCCTCAACCAGAAGACCTCAACTGCGGCCTGTAAAATGTTTTTTCTGTTGTGAAGCTGTTTTCAGTTAGTCAAGTGCTTTAGCTCACACAATTTTGTTATTGAGTTTCATAGGTTATTCTGAAAATAACCTTATAATATTGATGCCATGTTTGCCCAGATTTGTGAGCTACTGTTTGCTTGTCAGTATTCTGTTACTATAGTTACAGTTGGAGTTTTTCCCTTGTTTATGTGGCACCAATTCAAGTGAGATTTCAGTTTTGGCAAAATCCTCCTTTCCTTTTCAAAGGAGAAAGGTCTCAGTAATCGTCTACAGTAAATATTTGAATATGGTCTGTTTGACTCTTAGATGAGAAAAAATCAGATGATCCAGTCCTATCCACCACATTGGCCACTGGTTTCAATAAATATAAAAATCCTACTAATTCTATCCATTTAAATTAAACCTTGGATGTAGCATTAACATTTGGCACTTGTACTTTTCCACCTATAATGTGAAAACATTCCAGAAATATGAATCGGCCATGAGCCCTTCCAAAACGTCAGTGTGCCAAGATTAAGGATTAAGGTGTAGCCACTTCTAATCTCAGATCTTAAACGTCAACAGACCATCAACTCCTCTTTTAATACTGTCAATGTTTTGACTGCCTGTTGCTGTCTAGCAAGGAGACACCACAATAGCTAGGAATCCCCTCTTCCCTATTTGATTAATACCCACCAGATCGGTCACAGCAAACTACAGACTAAGGCACGATAATCCATTCGGTGGCTAGAGAACTTGGCATTCGAATCCTGGCCCCATGTGGCTGCATTTGAAAGTGATACGGAGCTGTGCTGCAAACAGAGTGGAACATTGAACTGTTATTGGAAATTGATTAAAAAATGACAGCACCTTCGGGTGACATCCAAAATCCATTTCTGAATTACAGATTGTGGTATTTTGTGTAGACAACTGCGCACGCTCGCGTGTATGTGTGTGTGTGTGTGTGTGTCTGTGGGTGTGTGCCCTTCACCCGGAGTCATGTTTGCATCTGGATAGTGTTTCTTTTCATTTATTCAAAGACCTGGAAATTGTTTTAGCAAAAGATTGTTCCATTGTGGGGTTAAGGAAAGGCAGTTTTCATTTTTATTCCCTTTCTGGTCTCTTCTCGTTCCTTCCCTCGTAAGGACACAGTGAGACATTTCCTGACTACAGAGCAACCAGCAGCAAAGGTTCAACCGGACAAAACTCTTTTGATCCTATGTCCAAATAAACCAGGCTGGCAGATTAGCTGGCTTAAAGTGTGATGAAAAGACAACAGCAGGCTCTCCACACACACTGCCCCCCCCATTAAGGTGTGCAGGGAAATGGACGAGGAGGGGGAGGCAGATAAAGAAAGAAAAAAAGGGAGATTTGGGGGTTAAAATAACAAAACAGACCTTGTGTTCCTTTTAAATTCTCCCTGACCTGCGGCTGACATTGTGGTTTCCACTAATCTAGGCCTAGATGGCCGACCATGGATAAAAGACAGAGAGAGCGAGAGGGGGACACAGATTTAAACACTGATACTCAAAAGAGAGGTATGGTTGGTGTTATATTGTGTTTAATTTGGTTCCAGCTGCTGACACAAACAACAATACATCACTTTCAATAAGGGGCCAAGGTCAATATTTGACAGTTGTAGGCAACACATTTGAAAATCAAATTTGTACACTGACGACGGCTTTTTTTACCTGGCAATTGTTGAACACTTCTGACAAGGTTGGCAACAACCATTATGGACTGAAACATGGTTGGAACTACTGCTGTCATAACTGATGTCTGCCATTATTAGGATTTATGTGAAAAATAAGAAAGGTTTCTGGAGATTTACAGAAAGTTGAGGTAGGGGGTCCGGTACACCAATCTATTGTACTTAAAAAGAAACAAAGAATTTACACTGAGGATTCTGCAGGCGAAATATCGCCGGTCGTATTTCATTGAGGGATTACGTCTGACACTTACGAAATACCCCAAAAAACACAGTTGATTTAGGGGGGCTGTTTCTCTTCACAGCGTTCACCTGAAATCATTTATATCCCTTGTTACGTGGGCTGTGAGCTCTTTCCCAATACGAACGCAATCCAGATATCCTTGTATCGGCCATTGGAATCTGGAGGACAGATTCAGCCAGGGTGTGTTGAAGTGCAGCTGGGAGTAGTAGAGGTTTAGCTCAACATATGGAACAGATAGAGTGGTTACAATACCATTTATTACTTTTTCACACATACTTCACACACACAATACCCACATATCCCCAGATACACACTCAGGCATACAGAAACACATGCACACACACACAACCAGAACAATCTTACCACATCCATCTCTGTCACCAACCCCTAGGCTGTGCCCCTATGAATGAATTTCAAGAGATTGGAAAGCTTAAACCACCTAGACCCTCCATCCAAATTCAACTAAGTGCACCCCGCATCCAGCCTGCATCCTCCCCCAGAGGGGTGAGGGGTTAGGGGTGGATGGGGAGCCGAGATCCACCCAGGTGCAATGAGGTGGGGACATCATGTTTTTTCCCATCAATGGGGGAAGGGAGAGATGATTTGGAGGCAAGATGGGGTAGCACCTGGATCAGTGTGTGTGTGTGTGTGTGTGTGTGTGTGTGTGTGTGTGTGTGTGTGTGCGCGCGCGCGTGTGTGTGTGTGTGTGTGTGTGTGTGTGTGTGTGTGTGTGTGTGTGTGTGTCTGTGTGTGTGTGTGGGCATGGGCAGGGAGGGATTCTTGGACAGTTTTGTGGGTATTTGTTCTGTGGCGTTCATGCAGGGAAAGGTAGTTGGAAAATGAAGACAGACAGACAGTGTCCCTACATCTATGCACAGAAGGACAGACAGGGTCCCTACACTACACAGGGAAGCACTGAAATGTGATACAGGATAATGAACAAAGGCTGAGAAGGAGCTCAAGGAAGTCATCTTTAAGAAGCCTTTCTGTTCATTCATTATTTAAAGCATTTTGTGTTGTTTGTACATTCATTGATGGATCTGGATGAAAATAAGTTTCCTCAATTAATTTCCTCTCCTTAATTGTGATGAGTTGCTGTCTGGAAAGAGACAGGCAAGAAGATCTCTCCAATACACACTGTAGGAGCAGTCACGGCTCTAATCGCATGACTTCCCTCACAAGATGTGGGCTGTTTCTAAGAAGTGGCTGGATCTAGATCTTGTTTGCCCAGGATGGCTCAGAATCTAGTAGCACTTCAAAAAAACAAAAAAAGACTCCAACCGTGGACAGGACGGCAGATGAGTGTGAGCCCTGCCAAACCGTAATCGCGGAAGCAAACAAACAAACAAATAGCTCGGAGGTCCTTCATAAATGGCATCCCTTCTATAAGTCAATGTCTCTAGTGTACAGGATGGAGGTTGCCACGGTGAACGTGGGTTGCACACATGTAAGTGTGTGTTTATGTTGAAGTAGCCCAACCTTTTCAACGCTTGGAGACGCGGGCAGTGTGGCAGGGGGATTGCTTTGGCTGGTCCTCAGTCACACCAGTGAGCTAGCTCAAGTGATGTACTGTGGTAACTAAAGGCTACAGGGCTGTTCAGGCCAAACATCTCGACCTCACACACCAGCATCACACACGCACGCACACACGCAAACACACACACATACCCATAGACCACTGCAGTGCCCCCTTGTGGTAGAGCTATATTATTGCTCTATGGTCATTGGCTTCAACCACCATGCAGGGTCCATGTCATTAATGATAAGGCAAAACAAGAACACTTGGAAATAATTATGTACTACAATAACCTCTGACATCAAACGCCAAAGGTGAATCATCCAAATAGGTCCTCCTCTGACTTCAATGTGCAACGCCTGTCAGTTGAATATCATCAATTGCACAACATATTGACTCAAGTGGACCTGGCATGGTCTCGTTTGTGCCGTGGAGGAACACGTAAAACCGTCGGAGAACTATTTCAGTTTAGCAAGCTTTACTTTCATGTGTTTTTTTTTTTTGTGTGTAAAATACAACCATATGCTCAATTGGAATATGATTCAAAGAGGGAAAGGGCAAGAATGACGGCTGACCTTAAGAAACCCTCCATGGAAATGCTTTGAGAAACCTCAACCATAAAATCTGATGAAACAAGCCAAATGATTCACCATCACATACGGTACAGCGTCGTCCACTCGCTGCGTGGCTCATGACTCGCTGTTTTGGCCACAGGCGATATGACGTTTCAGTACGCTTTCACATGGAACATACCAATGGGGACTGGTCGGTGGAAGTGTTTGCAAATTAATTGATCCTTATTAGTATTTTAGAGACCCCATATCTCTCCAGGGGTGGACAAAGCAATACATCTGTTGGTTAGCTGGTTCGGGTCAAAGCTCAGTTCTGCTGCTCTGAGAAAGATGCCGTCTTCAGAACGCTCAGAGTTTCAGGGAGTTTTGGAGGTTCCAATTTCGGAGGAAATTGCTTTGAACACTCTGTTGGGTCGGAGTTTCCGCTCTGAGTTTTGTGCGGAAGTAAAGCTACCGTCTGAGTTCACGTCGCAACAATGGCTGCCCATATCGCTGTCATTACATTGATAGACTAAAATGAACTTGCAGCAAGCACTGAGAGGCGAACTTAACTTCTAACTACATTTGCATTACGATACATTTTAGCTTACAATTATAAACATCACCTGATAAATTCTTGCTCATGTTCAACCATCGCAAGCAGATATAACTGATTCATCTGTTCTCTGTGAATACAGCAAAGAAGTGCATAGAGGCCCCTGTGGGCATCCATACTTGTTGTTCTGAAGTCTAGTCTCACGAACGATCTGTTTTTCTGGAAGAAAGGATGTTTTATCTTGAAGCCTACGAACTTCTGAAAGGCGTTTCCTTAACACTCTTATTTCGGAAGAAGGAAAGGTTCACATGAAGACACGTAATAGTTTCCGAACCACCGAACGTTCGAAGACGTCAAGAGCCCCGGGTCAAGACTCAGCAGGGGGGCGGGGCAACCCAGCTGACATGCCTCCGTGCCTCGGTCAATCGCTGCTGCACACATGTCCGCTGATATATTATGAATATGAATGCCGCAGAGGAGAAATATGGGACGGCTTAGAGCTTGGATTTATCTTTTCACTGTGTAGTTTTGTTTTCTCATCTTGCTGTCGTGTGGGTTGAGCGGTCAGGTGAGCAGCATTTAGCAACAGATGGATGGCGGAGGATGACAGTTTGTCAGTGGTTGTACACAGCAGGCCCTTGAAAAGGGGGTGTTGACGTTGGTTTCCTTAGGTTACCCAGCGAGATCACAGCGAGACGTGCAAATGAGGCTCTGCCATGGCCCATGGCCTTTGAACAAGGCATGCATGGTCCGAACGCCTACTCTGTAGACGATAACATTCAGGGCGGGTTAATCGAGTGTAATTTAATCAGTTTCCAAGAGGTTTTCAATAATAACCAGGACACGAGAATATGTATATAACATACATTTTTCCAAAACAATGTCTCTATGACTATAAGTCACTATGTTTACTTCTATACCTTACAAAACGATCACCGCATCATTAACAAGAAAGCAACAGCTCATATTTCCTAAACTATATTTCACAAAGCCACAAAGTGAGTTCAAAGTGAGCTTGAGTCAGGAAGCATCTTAGCAGCCCCCGAGCACATAGAGGGCTGTCTACCAAACATCCTCAAATTAAAATAGTGCAACCTCAGTACAAACATATCCCCCCCCACACACACACACACACACACACACACACATAGCCCGGCACGCATATCACACATACACACAACCCCACATGCACACACACACAAACACAGCAACACACGCACACACACACACACGTATACGCACACACGGCCTCCCATACAGACATGCATACACACACACACACACACACACACATACACGGCCCCCCATACACACACACACACCTGCACACATATCACAAACACATACACGGTCCCCCATACACACACAAACACATGCACACATGGCCTCCCATACACACACACACACACGGGCTCCCACACACACACACACACACTCACACAGCTAGGAACAGGGTGGCTGTGCTAATGTTCCAGCCCTCGTGGTGCAATGTGAGGAATCAATGTCTTTGGTCCGTGCTGAAACCAGAGCTTGGCTTTGGGCTACCAGAGATAGAACATCACTCTTGAACGTTACTCTTGCCTAAGCCAGAGGATCCATCAGAATCACCATCCTTTATCAGTCCAGTGACAGCCAGAGAGATTGCATATGTGAATGAGGCAGATCAATACGCAGTAGACTGAATGGTGGATTTATTCTGACTAACTGTGTCGTAGGAAGTTGGCCTGCTCTTCCTATGCAACATCGTGATACCCGTGCTTTCTCAATCAGATTATCAACAGATGTTTTGGCTAGCATGATCTGCTGCTGTCAGTGACCCATTGATCGTTACATATAAATAAAACAGATACAGTTCTCTCTCTCACTCACACACACACACACACACACACACACACACACACACACACACACACACACACACACACACACACACACACACACACACACACACACACACACACACACACACACACACTCACACCCAAACGCACAGTCACTCATAAACCCCTAGCGATATCATGACAAGTACAGTGACAAGTCAATGCTATCATCTCTTGCAGTGACCTGATTCAGGAAGACTATGTTTCCATAGCAGCCATACACTACTAATTACATGGAAAAAAAGTTTAATTGCCAACACTCACACTTTCCAGAGCCAGCCCAAACTTTTTCTCTCACGACAGCCTGAATATAATCTCTCTACCATGAGGCAGAAGTCAAATGTCAAACTGAACGATAAAATGAAACCTCAGGGACAGGACCAAACAATACATTCCACAATTGATGGCATATTCGTTTGTGGAGCAAGCGACGTCACCTGGCGCCATTTCAGTCAATCGGAAAGAGCAGTGTTTAAGATCGAAGTTCCACAATCTCCCCAGAGATTGTGCCGGTCCCTAGCTTTGGTTTTAACATTTGAGTCAACCTTTATAAATACATTTATTGTAACAAATTAATGTCATTAAAGTAATTTTTCTAGAATTAACGTCATTGATTGATTTTTCCTGCAGCCGTGCTGGTCGTCGGGACAGGAAGTAAAGCATGGGAGATCCCTGCTGCCCCGTTCAGCACCTCCTCCAACTTCAGTGAGAGTGTACAGTGGGAGCCCTCCTGCCATCACCACTCCCTTCAGGGGGGGATGAGCATCACAGCAGACATGCCCCCGAGGCTGGAGGGCACTTGGGTGTCCACAAGGTGCGATGTTCCATCCCTGATTCAAGCACCAAATTACACTCATGCATTTATTTAACATTCATAATGCCTTGATAACTTGAGTTGAATAATGCTTTGTTTGGAAAGTTACCATGGGATTAATGATCAGAAATAATGGTCCTGACATTACCATACTATTACCATACAACTCTATTTCCCTTGTAACAAATCAACTCAAAATAAATATGTGCAAAAATAAAAACAACTCGCCTCCGGGTTTTTGGCCGATCCAATGAACATCCTGGAAGTAAAACCTAACAACATCCTCCTAACAACAGGCCTATTCTTTCCCCTGTGCTGCTGCCGCTGCTGTGCTAGGTGCGAGGCACGGCCCGGTCCAGAGTTCCTGACCCGCTCCTACACCTTCCACGCCAGCCGGCAGTTCATCGCCCTGCAGCACTACTACAGCGACGGCGGCTGCGCGCGGCCCACCTACACCCTCAGCGTCCGGGGGAAGCTCCGCCTGCGCCAGGCCTCCTGGATCACCCGGGGCGCCACCGAGGCCGAGCACCACCTCAGCAGGGTGGCCGTGGCGGTCCACAACCCCACCGCCGTGGGGAAGCTGGTCGACCGACTGGCCCCCGCCTGCGAGGGGCCCGCCGCGCTGGGGCAGATGGCGGCGGGACGGGTCTACGAGCTGTACAACACGCGGGCCGGGCGGGCCTGTCTGGCGGCCCTGGGCTTCTCCATGACGGAGATGGCTCTGGTGCGGGTGGAGACCCAGCTGCACCACAGCAGCCACGGAGGCAGGAAGATCCAGGAGCTGTTCCTGGGGGACATCCACACAGAGTGGACGCAGAGAACCCACCACAGACCCAGCGGGTACCAGCAGCCTCTGCAGAACGCCATGGTGAGACCTATTTTTTAGGGATACTTAGAATCCATGCCTGCAACAGTTTGGCTATGCAAAGTACAACAGGAATTGGAGTTTCTTTTTTGCTCTACCCCTACACTTAGTCAAAGGATTAGTCATGCGGCAGGGGTTTGGTCTGGGTTTCTGGCGGTTGAAACAGAGATTTTTCAGACATGCCTAGCAGATATATGGCAGTCTTCTACTGTTGGCCAACAGCTGAGTACACCGGCTAGCGGTTAGCTTAAGGGTTTACGGCCTTGCACATAGAGAATGGCTGAGCAAAACAGAGTAGAAGGATTATTCTTAAAATCCCAACTATGACTGACGGCTTGATATACAGTATGTCGAATGTTCTCAGGGCCATCCCTTCAGAAAGGGCCTCAATTTCCCTTCTGTAACTCAACCTTGATAAGGCACCAATCCTTACTACATGTCTATCCCCCCCCACCCCACAGCACCACGTCCACCCCTGCCCAGTGTGCGCCCTGGTGTATCGCTCCACAGAACAACGGCCCCCGGTGCTTCCCCGGACCCCCGCGGCAGCCCTGGCCCTGGAGGGCCGCTGGGTCAGCCAACGCTGTGAGGCCCGGCCGTCCGTCCTCTTCCTCACCCGAGACTTCACCTTCCACCCGGACCGCCACGCCTGGGAGGGGGTCTACCGCCACTACTCGGACCCCGGCTGCTCCCGGGCCACCTTCACGCTCAGGGCGTCGGGCCACTACGCCCTGGGCGGCCCCTCCGACCGGCTCCCGGGGGCCACCGAGCTGGCCTTCAAGGTGACCCGGGTGAAGCTGACTCCCTGGGACGAGTCGTCGGTGAGGCTGCTGAACGGGACCCGGCCCGGTCACTGCGGCCCGTCGGGGCGCTGGGAGGCGGGGGCGGAGCGGGACGTGACCCCGACGGCCGGGTGCTCCGCGCTGGGCGTCAAGCTGCCGCACAAGGAGTACGAGCTCCTCAAGACGGAGCTGGACCCCTGGAAACACCCACTGCTGTTCACCGGAGAGAGGCCCACCGACGGCCTGAGTCCCGACAAGCCCCAGAGGAGGCCCACCTCCTTCCAGCCTCCCATGCTGCTCTGCGGCAGAGGCAAGGCATCGCCCACGCATCGCACTGTCTCCAGTGGCGCCAGCTCCAACAGCCAACAGCAGATTCAGTTCGCAGCCAGTGGCTCGGTGAGGCTGGCCGGGCTGGGGCTTCTGGCCCTGGGCGCGGCTGGGTGCAGTTGGTTTTGGCTGCAGTGAGGAGGAGCCATGCCTTGAACATACAGGCAGCAATGGTTTCAAAGAAGGTGGTGCCGGCCTTTGTACATTTTATCGGCAGCTTTTATGTTGGCTCCTCATCTACTTCTTATTGTGAGAGTCGTTGTCCAGAAGACACGTGAGACAGTGAGGGGTGAGCCTGAAGCAGATTTCCCCCATGTTGGCGAAGTGGCCATACCATCGTTTTATCAGGCTGACTGTAGTGGATGACTTCTATGACATCTATGGTGCATATTGTATTTCTGTTAACTGTTCTAAGTGTATCTATACAAAAAATAAATATAAGATTCAATATGTGATATAACCATGTGTTTATGTCTACCGGTCCGCTAAAACGTGCACAGCTCCTTTTTCATGCTCGAAAGACAAGTGCTGTACATTTTCCTCCCGGCTAATACTATTCCCTAAGAAGGTTGTGATGGTTGGAGCAAGGACACGTTCATTCATCATCCCAAAGCAAGCCTTGGACATTCCGGAGGATCCCACGTTTCACCTCAGACATCCGGGAGAGAAGTGTTTGGAGTTCTGTAAACAAAGGGTTATCTTATTCTCGGTATACACACGTCCACCCCACAAAGTACAGAACCGACACAACTTGAAGAACTCTCTCTTTCGTCGCTTCAATGCCAGTGCAACATACAATGTTTTAGTAGAGTAAATATTTGCTTTATTCTCTCACAAAATGTACATATTTTTTACTGATCATAGATTGCATTTAATTACTCTGTTATATATTGACAGCCCATTCAATGAAAATAAGTATTTATTCCATCTATTTACATTATTATTGAAAATATAAGTCCTATTTTACTGTAGATGGAGGTTTGTAGATTTACCATTTATGTCAACATTTTTGTCTTTTTATATGATATTAAAATGTATTTCAAACACTTTGCCTTGCATTACTATGAAACAGTCCTATAAAACTTGATTCATTTATTTTTCCCTTAGTGAAAGAATAAATGGAGACTTTGGTATAATATGTAACAAAGAAAAGAAGGACTGGATTTTGGCTCCTTCTCTCATGTGTGGTAAGATTAAAATCACAGAACGTGGATACATTTACTGCCGTTGCATAAATAACTGTCATATGGTTCACACATTACCTACGCTATTCCAAGATGGCTCAGAATACTGCTGAGCACACACACAAAAGCATATCTGATTGGACATACAGCATAGAATAAACAACAGTTAGCGAACAAAATGTGTCACACAGTTGCATGGATGATAAACGTGTCCAGATGAGCATAGGGCAGACAGGCAGAGCTTCGAGCGCTAGACTAGTAACATTACAACTGTAGTTCTGGTTGAATTTGGTGGGTGACGAGCTCAGTATCAACATTCTTCTGTTGTTTTTTTACTAAGAAATTACAGACTATTTCTTCCAAGATTTTTCAAATAATAACTTTGTTTGAAACTTTTTCGATTAACATTTTATACACTCAAGCTAGGGCATTATGAAAGACAGGAAATAAAAAGAAAGTAGGAATTTTAAAGAAAAAAAATCGATGCCAAATCAGGCCAAATGTACTGAATTGACTTTGTAGTATTAAACTTCCTGGGATGAAATGAGTGGGAGGGCAAAAGTGAGTGAGGGTTGTGCGTCCTTTCCAGGGGCTACATACTGTTCCTATTAACTCCTGTACAAATGGCGATGGCAGCTGTGGACCTTGTGAGGTAGTTGCTTGGGTTTGGGCTTTCTATACACTTGGATATCAAACATTAAACAGGGTTAAGTAAGTATGAACATGAATGACGGTGGTGGGTAACTCTAATATGAGGCAAAGGAATCAATCCAATGGCAAAATAATTTAAAGTTTCAGCAAAATGATACAACGTTTACCCTTGGAAAAATTGAATCTCTGCATTTAACCCATCTCTAGGAGCAGTTGGTAACCTGGCAACACAGCCAGTTGGGCGCCCGGGGACCAACTCTGAGTCTGCTGCCAAGTCAACTGCCAGAGGAGTATTAACCTAACATGTATGTCTTTTAAATCTCGGGTAGGAAAACATGGCTCCAGCCAGGTTGCACGGTGGTGGAGATGGTCGGGAGATGTCGATGACTCAGGTGATGTAACGGTTTTCGTGGTCTGTTTGTGGTTTCTGTTCACTCCACATCAAAATATACACTGTCTGGCGGAAGAGAAGCCCAAGACAAACCCGTTTGCAATCATGCAGACCTTCATCGGAACATTAGACAACGTTGTTCCAATCAAATGAAATAACGAGGGAGAATAAAATAACAAGGAGAACTGTTTCCAGTACATGATTGTTGTTTATGTACTACTTATCTACAAATTTCAGCATGTGTGAAGCAGTGAAAAGCAGGAGTAAACATGTTTACGCCCAAAACGGGCTTTCTTACTCTTATTCCAATTCCCAGGCAGGCTTAATTCAAAGTTTAACTAGAGATAGTCTGCAACCGTGGTTTGAGACTTTGCTTGACTATTGTGACAAGCCAAAAAGTTAAAAGTCCTTAACAGTATCTCCCGGGTCTTGGAACAGGCACATACCTGGCAGAAAAGCACTCGCAAAAGTGCTTGTTATGTTTTCTCATGGCAAAGAGCTAACGTTGTGTCATTGCTAAGAGACGGTTATTGGTATGAAACCAAAAAATGGTGTGGTGCAGACAGAGTGAGTTTGAGAATGAGTAGGCCCATTTTCTCCATCAGCCCCAAATAAGAGGAGGCACACAAGGTTATGATCAGTTGTATGCAAACAAAAGAGCTGTTCAAAAATAAGTACAAATGCTCCTCAGGAGAAACTTTGGATGAATGCTGAATTGAAGTACAATGTTAATGTGGGGTTTTTCAAAGCTTCATCCTTTGAAGTATCTGAATTTAATGAACGACATTAGCGCTCTCATAAAGGAATCTTGCTAATCTTGTTTAGTTTCACCGCAACTTGTTAGAAGAATGTGGCTATATATTGAAAATAAAGAAAGAGAACCAAAAAAGCCTATACAAGCTTCCTTTCAGACAAACCAAAGTTTCCAAAACCACAAACAGTTTTTCAGTGGGCTAGTCTGACAAATGTTCTGGTAAAGAAAGGCTCAGTGCTGCTTTTGGACCAAAGCTCAACAGAGAACCGAGTTTTGTTTTTCTCTGCATCATTAATTCAATTACCCTCCAATATCCCCCTCAAAATACAGTTCTTCTACACACGTGCACAAAATATTGTTATGTGAATAACATTAGTCTAGTGATAATAGCTTTAAAAATTGCCGCTCTTTCTCAATCGTTCTTATATCAAGACCCTTTGAGAAATATATCAGACTATGAGCTACAGTTGCCTGATATAAGATCACATCAGCCATACATCTGGCGGTCTCGGGTCGAGTAATCGGTATTAAAACTGTACGTTCTTCTTGGCTATGAATTTAAATGAGCAAAGCGGTGTGTTATGGCGGGGCAGGGTTAGCATACAGGCAACAGTTTGATGTGGGGCCAAACCCCAGCACGCAAACCTTATATCGGGGTGACTTCATTCTCATCTGGACGCACGCGCCACAATGTTGTGCTCAGCCTTCTCCCACATTCAAACTGAGCCCATTATTTTACCCATGTTTTACCATGTCAGGGCTTGAGCCCTTGAGATTAACAATACATTTTCAAGAGGCTTGGCTCACGAAGGCAGCCAGCCTGGAGTTACAACATAGACAAAACACAAGATTGACGACACACCAAAATAAAAGTATTAGGTTAAACATTGGCAATTGTCAATCGTTTTCGTTTCCCTCTGTTTAAATTCACATTGATTGATGATTGGTTGTCATGTGGCTGATGCTCTTTCTGCAGGCTAATCCAGGCAGAGCACATGAACGTCTTCTGGACTGACTCAGTGCAAGCTCTAGGGATGGGCTACAAATGGACTCCTCGTCCATTTGATGGCCAGCCAGACCCCAAGATAGTTTTCTTTCTAGTGGTCGGATGGGGTCGAATACTGTCAACCATGCAGGAATGTGGCATATAAAAAGCATGAGAAGGTATTCGGATGATAGATAGGTCAGTGGTACAATCCTAATTTCATTAGTGCTAGTGCAAAGTGAACTTTAATGAGGTTCGACCTGTCCAACACTAAATATGAATAACCCCCTCATAGAGATACTCAAAGTTCTCATCGAGGCCTATGTGCAAAAAGTGCCATTCTAGTAATTACTCAGACTGATTTACTTAACTTACTTTACTACTCAAGTTTTATACAAAACCTGTTAAACCACATTCCATTTTTCAGTATATTAAACATTTTATATCATCTATTATATCCCCCCATCATCCTATTGAAAAAACAAGGTGCCCATGACGGAATGACTCCCGTGGAAGCAATATCTATTAGATTCGGTTCATCTCAAATCAGATGGTCCACTCCAAAGTATCTCTTCTGAGGTTACGATCACACAAATGATTGGCTGCAGAGAGTTGCTGCGGGGCTTTCCTCCCACACTTCACGGCGTGACTGCCAGTTGTCATCTCTCCAGCTGACGTCCCTCCAAACCTTCTGGCTTGCTGCAAGAGCAACTCAAACAGTCCTGGACTCCAAGGTAGGCCTATCAAGGGTTCTGCCGCAGGCCACCAGAGGCTTGTGGGCGGAGGAAAAAATCAGTGAGATATTTGATTTATCTAGGTCCTAAATGAGTCCAGTGGAACACTTGTTCTGAGAAGCTTTACCCAAAGGCTATTTTATCAAAATATGAATATCATTTTTCTTGTTGATTTCAGTCCGTCTCCAATGGGGGCCGGGGGGGGGGGGGGGGGAGGTTATTTGTATATCTGCATAATTTTGATGATCAAGGCACATGCTAATTGAACCCCTTTTTGAACTGTAGACTATTTTTTAACACCTGGACTATTATTTATTGCTCCTCCGCTATGGAGGAAATATTTATTCATTAATTCTATTCTACTGGTTTGTTATCTGCCATATGTCTAGTAAGGGCTGATGGCCTCTGTGTGTGTGTGTGTGTGTGTGTGTGTGTGTGTGTGTGTGTGTGTGTGTGTGTGTGTGTGTGTGTGTGTGTGTGTGTGTGTGTGTGTGTGTGTGTGTGTGTGTACACTGTTGGGTATGGACACACCCTGCTGCTCCTCTACATGTGAAGTTCCGAACGGAAGAATAATGTTCTTTGAATTGAATAGTTTATAGTGAAGTTCTTGTAGTACACTTTGCGCAGCTCATTCAAATGGTGTGAAATAATGTGAATTCATTAAGCAGGCTTTCTGACTCCCTCCAGATATTAAAAATTCCCTGGCCTAGAGTATGGCGGCAAGTGTGGTCAAACTTGTTGGAGAAATTAAGACTACTTTCTCAAAGGTGATGAGGCAATGCAGTAGGCTAATAGCCAGCCAGCCAACTGCTCCCTTGGGCCCAGCGTTTTACATCAGTACGCTTGAACTGAATACATAAAACTAACGCTTTTTGAACCATCCGCCCTCCTGGTTCCTTAACTTTCCTCAGGCAAGAGTAATCTGCTGGGACCCAGCAGAACCCCCAAGCCCTGTAGTTTCATCCTCAGAAGGCCCCACTTTGCGACATTCCTGTGCGATTTACCTTGGACACGAGGCACGTCCCAGCAGATTACAAACATTTCAATGAATATTGGGCTGTTTCCATGGTTGAATATCCAGCTGTGTCCCACCTTGGCCAAGCTAAACAGCTGAGCGGCGCGTACATACCAGGTCCAGGTGAATCCCCGGGGGGGCTTCCCAACAGAACCTCGTCCAGAGGCTCTTCCACCGCCGCGAGGTGCAGACAGCAACCGTCGCTGGTTGTTACAGATACACCAACACTAAATGAATCAAGTACATTTTTATATGACAACACAGCTGCAGATGTAAAAAGCCAAAAGGTACAATTCATTACCCGCTAGTAACAGTTTAATCCTGTCGAAAACAGTACCGCTGCCAACTCAAGCACAAGGCGAGCGCTTTCATAAGTGACTACTGCCTTGTTAAAGCTCCTTCCTTGAGCTTATGAACAAAGTGGATTAGGGTTGAGGTTTGGGTCTGGCAATGATAGGAAATTGTGTGAAATTGAAGACTGTGATACGGACATGACTGCCTCACAAAGCGGTGGTGACGATTCTCAGGTTTCAATGCTATCCTCAGATGATTATAGCACATGTGCGTGTATGCACAGGGCTGTGTGGTTGGCTCATGGCTATATTATGGATACATGAGGACACATGCCACGCCCTTTGTCTTTGACTCGTAGCTATGGTCCATCTTCACTGGGAGGGTCCTAGGCACCCTCAATATTTACCAGGAGGTCCATAGCTACTGCCCATCTTTACCATAAGGACCTTAGCTAGGGGCCATCTTTACCATAAGGGCCTTAGGGGCCCATCTTTACCATAAGGGCCTTAGGGGCCCATCTTTACCATAAGGGCCTTAGCTAGGGGCCATCTTTACCATAAGGGCCTTAGCTAGGGGCCATCTTTGCCAAAGGGCCCATTTTTACCAGGAGGGACAGCCTATAGCTAGGGTCCATCTCCACCAAGAGGGCCGGCTACCGTCAATCTTTACAAGGAGGGCCCTAGCTATGGTTTATCTTCCCCAGGAGGGCCCCAACTGCACTCTATTTGAAATTGTGTCAAATTTTCCATTCACACAATACTTCTAGAAAGAGCTCACATTTGTGTGGGCTTAGCCAAATGGCATGAGCATAACTGGGATAGAAGCCATTGATAACAGTTTTTCTTTCTGCAGATTTGGAGACCCTTCCTTTCCCGGCAGATGGTAATTCAGACAATGGGGTAGACCTGACCCAACCTCCTTACCTCTGTGGCTGCTGGATCCGGCCATGCGTGGACAGACTCATAAACCAAACGGAAATAAGAACGTACAAGGTCATGTATGGGGCTTTATTTACTTAATTTATTTAGATGCTACATAGTCCAACAAGGTTGGGTTGAATTTTTATACACCAGAGACAACTTGACTAGGAATATTCTTCTTCTCAGATAGACGTATTTATTTATTTACTTACATACAAAACAGTTGCCCGACTGCTTATGGTGATCACGGTGATGGTCTGAGAGTCCAGGATAGGCCAGTGTAGTGTTTTCCTTTTTTATACAACCAAATGAGCACCAAATCAGCTAGTAACTGCCCTTAATTGTTATCTGTGGATAACCAAATCAATATTTTACAGTATTGGGGAAGAAGGGGATAATTAACAAAGTATTGGATACGTCGGGTTATCACAGGTATGTGACATTCAAATCATGTCCATGAATGTGTAAAACTTTCCTTGGCAATGCCTTATGTGGCAAAACCTAACCATCTGCTAGGCCCTGTCCCAAAGGTAAAAACCTAAACAAACAGTCAGATTAAGAAGTAAGGGCAGCTACTATTTCACTGGCATCTGTTCACATTCAAAGAAACGTAGGTAATGTACTGCTCATGCCCTCCACGTCTAAGCAGGAAGACATCCTCATAGTGATTAGAAAATAAAACCCCTTCACAGATACAGGAGAAACACGTCTACTGTCTATTTTTACATCCTCCCCCACACGCCCTCGTACATGTACAAACCTAAATCGCAGATCTTTTTTATTTATTTTATTTTGACAGAAGACAACGTCACCCTTTCTGGTTTAACCCTCTGCTTGTGTCAAGCTGAGGCGATGGGACAACATACTTTAAACTTTTCTTTTTCACTTAAATAATGCAAAATGGAGCACCATTTCTGGGCTCTAAACTGCCACCTTCTTCTCAGTCCTTCCTGGTGTTACGCACATTGTTATGCAAATTAGAACAAAGTATTATATATATTTATATATATATTCTTTGACAAGAAAAAAAGAAAAGAACCCATGACATTTGAGAGGTAAATGGCCCAAGATGGTCCCTCTAAAATCCCCTACCCCAAAATAAAATCACTTCAAAAAAAGACAAGTGTTTCAACCTCATTACATCTTAAATTAAAACAGACCTCAACTGCAGTGGTGGATGAATGGGTAACGGTGAATGAGGTGCTGCATGGTAAGCAGGAGCACTCATACAGCGTGCTGGGCACGCCCCAACACCGTGGATACCGTGTCACACGGCCCGTACTCAACAGTATCATGACAGATGCATGGCTCGGGAGGAAAAAACTAACAAACATGACAAAAAAAGTGTCCAGGTCAAGAGTAGTTCGGCGGATAAAGCCTTGGATACAGACTGCGATTGTGGCTCTCACTCACACACACACACACACACACACACACACACACACACACACACACACACACACACACACACACACACACACACACACACACACACACACACACACACACACACAGCCATTTCAAACATCCTAGTAACCAATGGTCACAAGGATGAAAACTTATATCAATCTAATCCTTAAATAAATTATTTATAATATACCAATCCAGAGCTCCTTATTTGGTTAGCTGCAGTGTTCTTAAATGCCTTGATCCGAGCAAGACATTATGAAAAATAAAGAATGCAGAACAAAATAAAATAATTAGGATTGAGATGTGCAAACCTACAGTGAAAGACATTGTTATCACAAAGATAAAAAGCAACCCATTTAGCTTCAGAAATCCACATCAAACACTGTGGATGCATGCAATCAAGAATTTCCAAACGAGGACTTGGAGAGCAGAAAGAAAGAAATAGGCCAGAACAGTAAAACATAAATAATTTATATTATGATTAGGAGATATATATAGATATATAGATATATTTATATCTATAAAGAGAGAGATTTAGCAAGGTTGTTCTCCAATGAAAAATGAGCCGGTCTTTACAAAGCCTCTGATTGGAGGAGTCAGTTTGATTGACAATAGCCCTATGTATGAGCCCTACCATCGCTCTGGAATTTTAATGTCTAAATTCCTTCCTTAAAGAGAGTTAAGCAGGAAGGAACACTGGAAATACTGTACAGTTGTAAGGGGGATGGATCATGTGTATGCAGGCTCTGTGGCCTCCCGTTGCTTAGCAAAAGAAACAGTGGTGCGCTTTGATAACATTCACTCAATGCAAATAACCCCCGCTGCCTGTCCCCACCGTCTCTGCCACCACAACCGTGCCAGTGTTACAATCTCCCTTGGTCTGACTCACCGGCGTTAAAATTACAATTTCACAACGCAAAGAGCACCCCCCCCCCCCCCCCCCCCCCGCAGCCCCGGCCACACACCCACCCCCGGAACCATCACCAGTATGTCTGAACGTGGAAGGGAGCCAAAATGATTATGTAGCGACTACACAGCGGCAAGACCTGTTGGGTTTGTTTGCTCATGACATGTTGACTCGTATTTCTTGCGTCGTGTGTGCGCACGCGCGTGTGTGTGTGTGTGTTGATTTATACATAAATGAGAATGAAAACTGGTACACCTCCCTCTGCCCCTCCCCACCCACTGATATGGCATTTCTGATCCAAAAATCCCTAATCCGGGGTTGGTTTTTCCTTCGCCACCCTTTCCCCAACCACCCAACCCCACCCCCTCCAGAATGCATGCTGCCGGCCGGGGGCCCCCCAGGGGGGGGGGGGGGGGGGGCCGTCTGAGCCACACAGCGCTCTACAAGACCAGTTTGCCCACGATGACGCCCACCACGAAGAAGAGAACGATGAGGGCCATGCCGCGCACACTCAGCCCCTCCTCCTTCACCGCCATCGAGGAGTGCTGGGACGACATCATGTTGCTCTTCCTCATCCGCAGGCCATCGTCCTCCTAAACGGGGGGGGGAATATAACACAAGTGAATAAAAAAATAAAAAGGCAATGGAGTGAGAGAGGGAGGAAGGGAGAGAGAGAGAGAGAGAGAGAGAGAGAGAGAGAGAGAGAGAGAGAGAGAGAGAGAGAGAGAGAGAGTGAGGGAGGGAGGGAGGGAGGGAGGGAGGGAGTGTTAACCGGTTGAAGAGATAAGGCCGCTGACACGTTGGAGAATCCAGCAGGAAACAGGATCCGTTCAAATCTCCAACACACTCGCTCCCCAAAGACGGGGAAAGGCGCCAAGACTTTACACACCTCACTTCCCACCAGCGGGCGAGGCGGTGCTGGGTGGATGTGTGGCCGGGGAGGGAGGGTCGTAGATTGGGGTGGGTGTGAGCGCATGAGGGGTTCTCTGTTAGTTCAAGCCCAGACTCGAATCGGCCAGCAGTCGTTCTGCCTCTGGCAATACTTAAATGGGAGGAGGAAAGGGGGGGGGGGGGGGTCCAAGGGGCTGCTGTGAGTCAGGAAGGGGGACTCTTACTTGGCTGTCTGTGGTGTGCATGTGCAGGGTGTGTGTATATACGTGTGTGATTCATCGCCGGCAAACCTCAAAGGCCCTGTACTAGACCCAGCTCTGGCGATTGTGATTGATGGCGTACTCATCGATGGGCAAAAAGAATGCATTATGGCCTTAAGACCCAGGGATCTGCAGCTGGTTATGGCTTGGCAGTCTTTACTACAGTGTAACAGCAAAGGGGCATGGGGGAGCACATTAAGATTATTTAGTGCATCTCAACTTGTGTCAGTCAAGCATCCCATAGTAGATTCCATCCCAACTGTAACTACAATAATAACATTAAATCCAAATATTGAATGTTATGACGTATGATGTAAAGACTTGTTAACGCTACTGACACAAGTCTTTGACTCCATCTGCAGACTGTGTAAATACCCTGGATCCACCCATGGTCCACATCCTTCCACGAGCTAGGGGGGGCTACATGAACGTGTGGTGAACAGAACGCACCCTGATCTGTTTGTTCTCTTCCCGTAGCCTCTGAGCCTCCATCTGCAGCCGCTTGCACTCCTCCATCACCTTCTTCACCTCCCCGTCGTCGAGGGTGGAGCTCATGGACCTCATGGACAGAGTGGAGGACTCGGACTTCAACAGGCCGGAGGACATCACCTTGTTGGAGTCCATGTCATGCTGGGAGAGAGGAAGGGAGTGGGAGAGGGGGAGGGAGAAGGAGGGAGAGAGCGAGCGAGACGTTAAAAACAGACACAATGTCACAGGTTAATGCTTCCATGGGGATTCCTGATTGAAAAGAGTGGCATACTATTTCCTCATTGTCCAAGGTAAAGGGTAGCATGTACTCACAGATAATGCTAGAGTAACATAGGTACAGCATATAGGTTCAAGACACTCATGTATAGAACCTATATCTTTTCACAAAGCATGCACTCAAATTACAATTGGCTAAAATGTCCACTGAGCTTCCTCAATCTGGATATGGAACACACGCATATTCATCCTCATCATCAACATGTATTTCAGCAAGCATGTTAATTGAAAACTAATTCATATTTTAAATGAAGGCCTCTCAAGAGGCAAACGATCTCCTTTTGGAACGGGCCGGTATTTATTTATTTTTAAATACAATATATATCACGCACATGACACATACAGTGGGCAGCCATGATGAAGAAGGCCTGTTCTCTGGGATCTGATGTCTCTACAGCTGCTTAAGGTTTGAGTATAATCAAATGGACACCTCGTGGTGTGGTAAATAAACAGAGCAAGGGGTCTCAATGGAGAGATGAGGCAGACAGAGACGGACACAGAGAGAGGAGAGTAATTCCTTTAACCACCTACTGTGTCATTTAATAACTTGAATTTGATACCGTTTTACGTTAGGTGTCCCTCAGACAAGGTACTGAATAACTATTTTTTAACACTGTAGTGGGGATTTGATCTATTTTCAATTGAATATTATTTAGCTTTCATGTCGGACTGGCAATAGGGAGGGAAAGGAAGAAGTGAGAATGGATAGATGGACAAGAGAAAACCAGTGAACGATGTGAGTAGGCGATGGACGCTGGCCGCAGAGGGGTTAAGGTGAAGCCTGTACACGATGTGACGGGCCGGCTCCTGGTGGAGAGACGAATAATGGGAGAGACGGACGAAGCGGGGAGAGCAGGGGAGCACATGTGCTTACCGTTTTATCGTTCTCCGCTGGAAGCTCAAACACACACCTCAACTTGGAGTCCATCAGCTCGTCTGGCTTGGCCTCCTTCCACTGTGAGACACATCAAATGGAGATTAGTTTTGACAACAGCCATGATAACAGGTCAACTCAACGGCTCTCCCATCAACAGCTCTCAATTCAACTTAAACCGAAACATCTGTAAAGCTTCATGTTTGTTTCGCACTGCAATAACCTCATACTGTTTCTTAAGATGACGTCATTCCCCGAGGTCATGATTAGAGTCATTTCTGCATGGATGTCCAACAGTGAATAACGTGTTGATTCATGATCACATTTGAAATGAAAGCCGACTGCTTATGGACTAGGATTTCTGTGCCGTTTCTTGGAAAAGTTAAGAAATTGTAGATTTCCGACACCGCAAGGCTGAGCCAAGGTAAGATGAGATTCGTTGCCGAATGAGGGCAACATTCCTCTCACGGCCTCTTGGTGTTAAAACGCGAAGAGAGAAACAAAGAGAAACCATCAGATTCAACAAGTGCCAATTACCACAGCTTTTGGACATTCCTGTTGTTCTCTAGGTCTGCATCTCTTGTGGAACAGAAAAGTGCAGATATGTATGACTTGGTGGATCAGTACTATCCATTTTACTACCATCAACACCCCACCTCCTCCTCCACACACAGGCCCGGACCCTCACAACCGTGTCAACTATGTCACAGTTGTGTGTTGCACAACACCACTCCCTACGCCTGCAATATGTCAATGTTGTCCAACTCCCTTGTCTCGATTCCCTGCCATATCCTAAACACACCTGTCAGACAGAAAATTGAATTGCCTTAAATATGATAACATTAAATGATCTATTACGCAAGGGAAGGACCACACACACAGACACACCCACACCCACACCCACACTTAATGTTTACATCACTTTTTATTGCACTTTATGAGGAAGTTAATTTACAAAACATGCAGAGATAGTATCTTAATGTCACTGTGTCTTTGTTTTTTCTTTTGAGTAAATTCATACTTTTTCAGCTGCATCATAGCTAATGAAAAAGGGTATACAAGAGTGAGAGCCCAAGTTCTGTTTCTGTGCAAGGTTAATGTATTTTTTATGATATAGTAAAAAGCCCTCTTAGTTCAGAAATTTGCTTTTTGCTCTGGGAAACAAAATTTGGTCAAGATGTGGCAACTACATCAGGACAATGTTGGCAACAGAACACCTATGCCTTGCTTACACTTTTAAAGCTATACCTGGAGCCTGTAGTGACAACTGACACACTAGAAAAAAAATAATGGTTATGCAAGGTGAGAAGAAAACGTAAACTTACCACTCCCTCCATATCGATCATGTCTGGCGGTGCCAGCATGGACTGGACCATGAACTTATGTTTGCTCTTCTCATTCGGATCATACTCGAAAGGTTGCAGCATAACTGAAAAAAAAGGGAAATACAAAAGTTGACATCTGAGAATTTTGAAATTGTTCTTGCTTCCTTTCGCTAATCATCATATACTTTTTTAATTTCCTCTGACACATTGGGTACAATCAGGGAGGCTATGAAAGAATCGGTTTTAGTGAATGAAAAGACTGAAAAACTGCAGAATGCCATCACTTGAGGAATGCTGCTGATCAGGCCCAGCAAGCTCTTACAATCCTTTCTATCCTCAGCCAGCGGTTCCACATCAGCTTTCCGCACTAAAGAGGAATTAGCGAGTATCGAATGCCCGCAGATTTGTCAAACAGAAAACTAGGCTTAACCATTCAAGGATGGACTCCTACTTAAACGCCCTCGTTTGTTGGGAAATACGGTGGAGATCATTTACTTCCATGTGCATGCTACCATGACAGGAAAAACAGTGATGGATCCCCAAATATCACAGGGAGGGGTGTTTGTGTGTGCGTGTGTGTGCAGGGTGGGGGGGATGATGGCTCTGCCAGCCTCCAAGCCTGTTGCTTCTCATCTAAAATATTACATATTGCTCTAATGGAAAGCAGGCGTTTCGGTGGAATACTACTTAAATCCATCACCACATCAGTTCACTCAGTCACTTGTGTGTTATTTGATGTCAATCCAGGGGCCAAAGAGGCATTTTATGTCTGTAATGATGATTTACGATGATCACTTTCTCATGTCGAGTATCTCGGCCACGAGAAGCTCGCTGTCAAGAGGGAACATGAAATGGCTCTTGATCGGTGATCTCTTTTTTTCCCTTCTGCCCTTTATTACTGTTGTTAAAGAGGAGTGAGATTGGAACTCAATAGGCACAGTTTGACATCAATGCCAGCCCCAATGTGCAATGCGTGTGTGACTCTTTGGCTTTCATTAGAAAAAAATGACCTCTTAATTTCAAAGTCAGAGTTGGAGTTCTCAGATGTGGCCACCAGGACGGTTCCCACATATATGGTACGTGCCAATTCTCCCTGGAGTAGAAAACCTCTGCGTTGCAGTGCCCCATTACAGCAATCAAAGCAGTTCAATATCACAAACCAGAAACAGACGGCAAGAACAGATTGAGAATGTCCTGTTGCAGTCAGACCCAATTTGCACAGCCATCCACCTTGGGTCCGAGGGGACAATGCTGGGGAATGGAGGCAGGAAGGCTTGTTAGTTATTTGAGAAAAAAAAAACAGAATAGCATAAAGGGGTCTGAATTTGGTCAAATGGAAAAACCAGAAAGAAAAAAAATCACAGACATGGATTATTCTTTGATCTGAAGACTTTAAGCAGCCTTTGGAAAAGGGGTTCTTATGCTAATGATGGTATTTCATATTTTTACTTCAGAGTGCAATCATTCATTAACGTCATAGTTGCTAATTGTAGTCTGCATGCAAAGCCAAGACATGTTTTTCGGGCTGTTTGTTGTTGATGAATTGAGCGATAAATAGGGAAAGGGAAGGAGGTGATAGGAAGTTTCCTTTAAGCAACTAATTAATGGTGTCCCGAGAGAATAGATGGTACAGCATCAATTAGATATTTACCGTAAAGCATTTATACGAGGGTCTGCTACAACCATACCCCCAACCCGTTTGCAACAACAAAGTATGATAAAAAGAGGCCTTGATCAACAACCTAAGAAACCTCTTTCTACTTAACACGTGCAAAGGAAGTTTGACCCGTGCCCTGCAAGTCGTCCTGGTACATCACTATTCAGGAAAAAAGTGGTCAAAGATCAGCATACTGAGAAATTGAGAGTGTAAACTACACTAAAATCAACATACAAGTTCTTAAGACATAGGCCTTTAGGGGATAAAACACCCCATGTAGGCCATGCCATTTTTTTTTTATTTTTTTTTGACATTTCAGCCCTGAACTTCTGCTGTTAGACTTCTGATTGTGTTCTCATGGGTCCCTCTCATTCAATAAAATTCATTAGCAAGAAGAAAAAAATATCTAAAACGTAACTAATCTATTCCACTGTGGTAAGTAACCACCAGCCACAAAGCCAATGCTGGTAAGTTTTGACGGGTGCTGGTAGGTTTTGTCATCGCCGCCAGGGATTCTGGTGGGTTACCATCCATCATTAAGAAGTCATACTCCATTAATACAATCCCAATGCATGATGAAACCAGCTGTTCATGCAGGATGGCAAAATACATTAACTAAGCATCCTGCCCCGTTATTCTGACATGTCATAATAATGTAAATAATGCATGTAATTGGTGATAGGTATTAGCCTAAATCGTTTGCAAATGACACATTTCCTGTGCTGTCATAGTGCGGACACACTTTAACTGAGCTCCCTGGAAACTATGGCTGCTGCGTTGACATGCTAATGAGGATGATTGCAATAAAAGTTATCCGTCTTTCTGACCGAGAGTGTTAAGATGACCTGTGGGACAAACATTCCATGTACGAATTTCTGAATTTTTACCAAGGAACGGATCAATATTGGTCAACATAAGGGTTGTGGAGGTGTTCATACCGCATAATTTTTTCCACTGGACACTGCATAACAACAATTAAGCTTCCACCACCGAGCCAACACATGACACATCAAAGATTGGTAGGTATCCAGTGGCAGAGCGCTGCCTTTTTACATTTTGACAGAAGGAAATTTCGACACTGCTATTTATACTGTTCTGCTGAGAGCAAGTAGTCGGAGACTCAACTGCAGGGCACATTTCAGGGGGTGTGAGTGATCTGCTGCAGTCGTAGAGCTGACTGTTACTTAATTTAAGCCTGGATATTTGGTTGGACAAGTCATTTCAGTTCATATTCTTGAGGGATAGGGGACTATTTTGTATTTTATCTTCATGTTATATTTATGAATGAACACAGCAGGACATGGATACAAAGTGCATACAATGACGATAGTGTTATGGCTTGCTCTCAATATTTGAATTGAATACTTGTTCTGCGTCTACTGGCGTGGCAGACTTTATTGCAAAATAACTGCAATAATAACTGCACCAATGCATTGGGTTTGAAATGGGTGTTGGATGATACATAGCTGTTTTCCAGGAGCTGGTTGTATTTCGTTGGAAGTACGAAGTAGAAACTTACAGTAGGAGTTGGCATTGGAAAACATGACACTAATTCTAACAAAACCCTGCAAATACTGCAGGGTTTCTCTAAGGACCATGGGGTGTTTGCAATTTTGATATACATCACCTGAAAATTCGACCAAACACCCTAAGACATCCTATAGGAGCCCTGTGCCTTTGACTGAAATTAGACGAGCAAGGTTAAGGATTGTACTTGGCTTACTGTCATGAGACTAAAAGTCCCATGCCATTAGTTCACTTCAACGTCTTGAAGTGGACTAATCAGGTGGATAAATGTCGACAGCAAAAAATCGGACGGTGCAGAATTGTAAGCCACTGGTGACTACCATCACAAGTTGAAAGTGTTACCAGATATGCTGGTTTGTAAAAGGAGTCTATGCATGTAAATAGCAGAAGTGGTGAAGCATTGACACCCGAGACGGTATCCGTCTCCTTCACCTAGCACCACTGTGTAAAATGTCTGTTAGGGGGAGAGCAAGGGGGTGAGAAGGCCAAGGAGTATCTTGTACCTATGCTCGATACTACCAGTGTGTGCTCCTGTTTCTGGGCATGCAAGACGAATAATTGTGACCTGTAACACTTTACACCAATACCTCTGCCTCAAAACAACACTCTGACCATATTGTACTCTTAAACAATAGGACATAAGGATAGGCTGCAAGGCCTTTAGAGAACCAAGAGCAGTGTAAACTGCTATGGCCTTATGGCCTTTTTGTGGCCTATTGCCACTCTTGGGATCATTACCGGAGACATTGATTGAAGTGCCGGCATCGATGATGCCGCTGTTTGGCCGGACACAGTACCGGCGAGGGGCTGTCGTCTTCACCTTGAAACACACATTCCGGTCTGTAGGGTTTGAGAGCTTGAGGGTCGTGGTGACCACGTCTGAGAACGGACCTGTGTGGGTAAACATGAGCAGAATTGAAGAAAGTTGGATTGAAAGACACATGGGGGGGCGGGGGGGGGAGGGCATTATGATGGAATAACACATCAGCACTTTTGAGGGCAATATTCTCAATGTATTTTTTCCATGCTTAAATCGCATGCTCTTCACTTTTTTACCAAGAAAGTCATAAAAGAAACATGAGGTCTCTCTGTGCCATTTTTCTGCTTATTGGGTTAGAGACCTAGTTAGTTGTCCTCCTTAGTTCAAAATTGTTTATTTATTGGTTGGGTATTGATAAAAGGAAGACTGCACTGCATACCCATCATTATTATATTAGTTTAGCAGATCTTGTACTAAAAAGCATGACCACATCTCTGATGGTGGGTATGAAAGACCTGTCAACTAAATCCTTGGCTTTCCCCAGAGGAAAGGATTCAACTAAGTTAACCTCATCACAGCCAAACCAATAAGAAACCATTAGACATTAACAAACGTAACCCATCTCCTTAGCTGTCTTTAATGTAAATGAGAATGTACATTTATTTGTACAGTTAAAAAACAACAACAGTTGACCAAAGGGTAGATGGGTCGACAACTAATGACTTATGACTAATGGGTAGATAAACATTGATTGATTGCCCATTGGTATATGTTGACCTAGCGAACAATAAGACTCTTGTAATTGTGCTGTAGTAGTTATTATGTCATACGAATTGGCATATGTGGTGAGGTCAAAGAGTATTTCTGGTAGTACTGATAAAAATGAGGGCAATCAAACTCAAGATGTGATAAACAAGATGTGACAAACATTTATCAAAACAATTGCAAAAATTGCCAATGCAATTAGTAGTAAAACTGGAACTGGCCACATTATTTATTATTTATGCCATCATGATATGTCTATTTTCTTGAATCTACTGATAAAATAGCACACAGCAATAAATAAATATGGTAACTCTGATATCCAGGTTAATTATATGAATTGCATTTATATGAAAAGCATTTTGTGTCAGAGTGACTTTTAGTCATAGTGTTGATTTTACTACTATGCCCTGCTCTAGAGTGAGTTTGACTTGCGGAAAAATGAACGGAACTGACTGAAAATAGAATATAGTCTATTAGCCTAATCCCGGACAGGAAATTAGGATGGGTACATGCGTTATTTTATAGATATAAAAATGCAGTCAAAAAACATTTAAGCTGAAAATCAATGTTAATGTCATCGTTAAACATTTGTCGTAGATTGTTGCTGCTAACTTGGCTCAATTTCTATGAGGATCCAATTTACTACTGCTGTAGTTCTACATCTAATGTTAAGCATTTGCAAGCCATTCTTTGTAAATGGGTATAGGCTACCAGACAATGATCACATGCCAGAAGGAAGTTCATATATTGTGGCTGATGATTACGGTCCAAGAGACCCTCATTTATGAATTGTTTTTTTGTCTTATATTGTAAATATATCAAACACATAATATATCTTCTTTTAGTAAAAAAAAAAAAAAAGTCAACAAGCAGAAATACTGTGGAATCAAGATAGTGATTGGTGGAAATATTTACTAAACTTGTAATCAAAATGACGAAAATTATGTTATGATGCTCCTTATGTCTTTAGGTCACGTGGTTTAAGTGACCCAAGCAAAGACTTCCAACCTGAAAATATACGGGCTACCATACTGTTATTACGTTTACACAAGCATCCACGTGTTAAAGGAGAAAGAATTGCTTCCACGGACACATCGAAACCCAACAATTCTCTTCAGCCTTAAGTCTAAGGTTAAGTTTAAAGAAAATTAAAATAAAACACAGTATTTTCTAAAACTACACAATCGTTTCCATTACCAATAATGGTGCACGGTTTAACACTAGCAGGGTTTGCCTGGCAATGTTGCGTTTACCACTGACAACTCTTCAGCTGACAAGCCAGTGTATGAAGAAACAAGGGCATTACAGTTTTTTCCATTTTAGTTGACAGCTCCCAGCTGGGTGGCAATCTGACATACACAGCCAATCAGAGACCACGCTAATGCTTGTTAGCTAAACCTAAGGATATAGCCGCCACTGTTGAGTACACTGTATATATTTGAATGACAGTCCTCATTATTTCGTCATGTTTCTTCCATATTGTAACATTTAAATTGGTTTTCATTTGCAAACTGCTTGGTGATTGTTGCTACACGAGAAATGTATAATACGGCCTTGCTAGCAGCGCAAGCTAATCCAGCTAACTAGCTAGCTGTCATGTCCATTGCTCGAGCTAGCAGCTGACCTGGCGTTCGTCCTTATAACGTGCTTTGCAAAAAATATTAAACGGACACATTGCTGTATCAAGCACTGCAGGTTATCCTCGATTTGGCGACCATAAGCCAGTAGTCCATACCCTGGTTGCAGAACCCCCCCCCCCACCCCCCTTGATGTCCAAGCTGGGCCCTCCCCTCTTACCTCGGAATTTCAGTTCGTGCTGAGGCTCCAAGAGCAGAACCTGTTCTGGCCTCGCCATATCCCAACCACTCAAACGAGATTATCGCAATGCAAGCAGTTCAGGCAGGTGAGTCGTATTACAGTGTTTTTAAGTATTTCTACGTCTAGAATTATTCTATAGGATAATTAGCCTTGGTTACACTGCCCCCGGTCACTGGTGCTATACTCGAGCTACTAGCGGCTGTTGTGATGCAGCAGGAAGGGAGTGAGAGAGGCTTGTGCGACGTCATTGCCCCTGCATACTTGCATAGCCACTCAACAGGGAGTGTGTGAAAGGGTTGATTCAAGAGTTAAGGCTGAGGTAAAGGCCATTAACCAAGGGCGAATAAAATAAGCCCCTCATCCCTAGATATTTTATATTGTCAATGAATTGCTTTGAGAGCCTGTTGTGTTATTATAGATACAAAATATAAATATATTTTTGGGCAAAATGGGGGATACAACAATATTACATTTTACATCTCTCCAGAGTTCAGTAGAATATATCATAATTCAGTTTTATTAATAACGCATTTTAGGCCTAACCCTAACTGCATCATTTAAATAATGAATATGACCACCTAAATTGTATCACTGGTATCTATATAGCTACTACCCCACTGGGAATAGGCCTATGTTAAGTCACGGTGTCAAGAGGTTGTTAAGTGAATGATATTCTGTCCCGGCCCTCTTCAACCCAGACAAATCTCAAATGTCATATTTATATATATATCGTCAAGGGATAGGGGCAAGTGGAGTAACATGATCAAGTACTAACAACATAGTTACTGTATCCTCAAGCAAGTAATTAAAAATCCAGCAACTTGGCAACTAAACCACGAGTGTACAGCGTGAAACCGCTTTTAAATATTATCTGAATTAAATAGAAACTGCATTTCTCCACATATTTCTTTTAATAAAAAAGGTTGAGAATTCCCTTTTTGGACGTTCACAAATTCACTGCCAACATAGATTTTAGGCATTTTGTTTACAATCATTATGAAAAAGAATATAAAGCGTAATATTTAGACTACAGTGCAGATAGCATGACGGTTCCTTGTTAACTGCAATCTTAATAATGACCTGTGTTTATTTATGACATATGTCCACAATGAAAAACTGTATACCAAAGATAATTTACATGCCTCGGGCCAGCCCAAGACTGTTGGTATATTTCATCATATCGTTCATGCAATTATTTTAGTCACAGAAACAATTTGCAACTATCTGACAAGATAGTTTGTTACATACATCTTTAAATTAATACATTACATCCACAAAGAAAACAAAATAAAGCTTGATGGGGGAAATGGCTTTGATGATGTACAATGTGCAACAAGAATATGGCCACTGACAAGCAGTTGGTTATCATTCAAAATAATAGGCAGAATATATCTTTGTAGAGAAATTCCACAAAGCAATTTCCAAATCTGGTTGGACATGACAACTGTGTTTACATGCCCATTTTGTAAGTCTACTACAAAATAAAACAATATAACTAAAATACTTAACTTGCTTTCCTTTTTTGGCAATGCGGCCAATCAAGCTGCAGTACCAGAGTTATTCCCTTTAAGATATAACGCTGAAGCTAAAGACAGAGACGTAGACAATATGAAGTAGTGCGGAAACAGAGCAACAAATTACTATCATTTGCAACGGCTTTCTCAACTGTCTGTAACGTGATGCACTTCAACATCTATGCATCATTGCAATTCACACGATTGAATTACAAAAGGAGATTGTCGTAAGGGCTTCTGTCTTTTTTCATTGTAAATGGTTATCATATATCACACTTATGTACTGTAATGGATTTGTAGTACCCAGGTTCTGGTCACATTTTGACCAGAACCTGGGATAATGGCAACTATTGCACATTGTAATACGAAGGAAAAACCTTTCTACAAAAAGGCAGCTTTCCTCATTACACAGCACATCAAAAAACATTTTAGATATAAAATAGTTAATAATAAGAGACGGAAGAGACAACCCACAAGGTACATTACCAAGTCTAGGTTGTGTGGGCAAGTTATTGTTATTCATCGTCCACCCCTTACACAGAATGTGTTCAGAAGCATAATATCAGAATTAAAATAATACATGAGAAAGCTGCCCGTCACAATGGCTAAGCAAAACACAAATTAGTCCATGGGTCAGGGTAATGGCTTAGGCTTTAGACATCCTAACACTTCAAATTTCTTGATAATATTCCATTTATCCTAGGCCATTTCACAAAACTATATTGGAGTGTTGGCTACTATGTATTCTGTAAACTAAACATGTTTAAGGGATAGTTAAAGAATTTGGCAAGATTATAAAAAAATAAAATAATTGTTCCCTTTAGTGAACTGCATTTTAACATATCAGAAAAAGATTGAGAACAACAAGGCAGGCCAGAAATCAAAAATAGTTAACATGATGTTCCAGAAAAACGCTAGTTTAAAACCGTAAATCAACTGTCAGTACTCGCCTAGCTCTGCGGGGTCTTTCTGATACAGAATCCTGGTGACAGATTCCCCTATAACAAGCATAATGCAGAAATGGTCAGCAATTGAAAACTGTTATATGGTACACTTGGAACCTGCAAGTTCAGTATTATAAAAGGACAAGTAGTGCTGACAGCAACACTTATGGACAATATGTTACCTTCATTTTAGAGTAGGGACCTTGTGGGAGCGCTGGTCTGTTCTCAGTGACATTCTCAGTGACATCAGAACGATAAACATAGGTGTGCCACTATGTTTTAGGCACTATGGTGCCTAAAACAGTGATGTTAAGCATTTCAATTGAGTAGTAAGGCAACCATGCTGCACGTGGATGTGTATGCAATGTTTGGTCCATAGCCCAAGTTTAGAGCAAATTTAAAAAGTTTAAATACAATAGTGAAGTGTTCATAAGACACCCGTACCTTCATCGGAACCATAATCGTTATCCATTTCCAGCCACATGCATACAAATAACCAACACGTTTCATAGTAGAGAAGAACTCTCTAATAGTGTGCCAGGAAACTTAAAAAGGCCAGGAAGCGTTTCATTCGCTAACCTAAGGTTGACAGTATAAAAACGAAAAGGTGGGGAACACAATAAAGGTAGTCCATCAATTAAAGTGACTTGATTCATACAACAATAAGGCAGATACTAGTCATCTAAAAAATTTCTCATTTATGTGGACTCCTGTTTGGCACCGTCTGAGTTAAATTTACAACAAATAAAGTCCACAGTTTGATATCCATGAAGGGAAAATTTCAGGCATCCCTGGGATGTGCATTTTGTATGCATATGCATGCACATATAAGTTTAATTCAGCGATATAGTTTGGGGGGGCAGCCATTCAGTGATTCAATTATTAAACGCTGCATTATAACTTAACATGTAATCATTAATGTTTACATTTGAGAGAAAATGCAAAAGAAATTGCATATTACTGAAGCAAATTTTGTGTAAATGTATGGAACCCCATCCTGTCACTCAATATCGACAAAATGTCCCCTGCTGATGTGTTGTGCTTTTGTGTTGCAAGTAAATAAGCCATTGGCATTAGGGGGTTAGTGAATATGGTTGTCTTTGGCTTGATGGGACATAAAAGCCATCACAGAGAGGTGTCACGTTTGGGCCAGAAGCTGCAGCCATCATCAGCAGCAGGTTCTACGTGACTCTGATGCCTGGCGTCCAAGTTGGAAACCTCTCCCTGAAGTTGCTCCTGAAGCTTCTAGGACAGGGATGCGCTGACCTTTTTAAGGGATGCACAGACACAAACATAAAACATTATTTTAAAAGAGATTAAAAGATTTTATAATATTATGAGTTGTCACAGAAACGTGTTAATAGAAAAATATATATACATATCGTTACACTCTAAATAACTTTGAAATAACAAGTAGGCATATTTGAGGTATAATAAGTGTATTGAACCCTATCGCCATATTCTTAAAAATGTAGGCATGTCCATGAAGCTTAAACCTCGCCTCGTATGGCCTATTGAAGACGAGCATGCTTCTTTCTTTCGTCAAAATATTCGATGTATTTAGAGAACTATATTAGCAAGGAGTCTCGCACAGTTTTTCAAGTATGAAATATTGTAACGAATGGCAGTTTGCTGACGGTCATTACGATAAGTGGGTGTGCATTCTTTAATCATCCATGTATTTGAGACGTACATTATTTAGGTTGTTTCCCTGTTTGATAGCGAAAAGTATCACTCTTTCTGAGAAAGTTGGCTTCCAAAACAAATCTGCAAACTGTCAAGATATCAAAAGCAACCTATATGCACGTACTGCAGTGCAAGTAAACATTGGGTTGTAGCTCAAACTGCTATTGAATTATATGTATATGAATGTAGTTTACCACTATGGATGGAAGAGAATTGTGTGTCGGTAATTTAAATAGGCTGTTACCTCTGTTGTTAAATTGTTAAACCTTTCACAGGCTTAAGCCGTCAAACATCGACCTTGGTGCTATTCAAATTAATGTTGCTTTTTCGCAAAACGGATAATCGGGGGGGAACTTGGATACGTGATGCTGTCATAGCTGATGACATCATTGTGAAAGTACCTATGGGGACCTCACAGGCTAGTACAGGCCACTGTAGTTGTTGGAAAGGGACGAGTCAGGGGTAGCATTCAGTTAGTTGCAATCTAAAACCTCGATGCTGGAAAATGTTACACTCTGGACCTTTAAAGTATTTTTAACCAGACTTAAGATGCTATATGCATGCGACTATCAGGACCCCGGCCCCCAATAAGGATGGCCAAGCTCATTTAAACTTGATCTTTAAAAGGTTGAAGGTGTTGCTTATAAATCAACAAACAACTGATGCTTATTGGGAAAACCCTAATTAGGCCGTACCTTCTTACATATTACACCCACCTACCCTTCAAATATTTAGAAGTAGTAAAATACTATACACCTGCTTTAAAATGCACATGGATACAGTATTAAATACAAAGATAAACAATGTCCATCATGATAAGACTCCACCAATTTCTAATCTGATAAAGATGGACATGAAAAACAAAAATGGGACTCAAATTATTGAGACACACACTCACTGATCTCTCTGAAGACCTCGTTGATATTAGTGGCATTCTTGGCACTGGTTTCAACAAAGATTGCATGAATAGAATCGGCATAGTCCTTGGCATCCTTCTCAGAGACTTCCCTGTTAAATAAAACACAGCATGAAAGATAGATCATGGATGATATTCCCTACTAAAGTGTACAATGCTGCATGCAGTCTTTTTTTTCCCAATTTTTTTTTTTCCCTATTTTCATGTTTTAATGTCCAGGATTGTCGTTTCATTTCCAGAAAAGAGACTTGCTTAAGGACATTCTACAAACCGAAACATATATTTCACAAAGCTTTGTAATGGCGGTTTATAGTGTACTATGAACGATCATAGCGTCTATATTGCAGTCCTACTGCCATTTAATCCCCATAATGATCATCAAGTTGCACCACATTGGCCCAGAAGTGAAATGAGAGACGGATAGGTGAGCTGATATAACTCAACAGTCTATTCTAATGACATAGAATATTAATTAGGATCCAACTCAAGATTCCATATCGATCATGTATAATTTAATGGGAAATATTGTTGGTTGGTCTTTTCCTGCCTCGTTCTCAAAAAGTATATTTAAATTCCTTAACGTTCATATATAAATATAGTGAAAACCTGAGGGGTTATCACAAAAAACAAGGCTATTTTATTTAGTGAGGAGGAAGAATCTGTTACGTTACGGCGAGTGCTAACAGGATTCTACCTGGCATCAGAGAGGTCACATTTGTTTCCCGCGATGGCCACCACGATGTTGGGAGGGCCGTGCTGCCGCAGCTCCTTCACCCAGTTCTTCAGTGTTTGGAAGGACTCCTGGTGACAGAGGTCATTACCATAGGTTGATTTGACACAATAAAAAATTGAACAATAATATGCAAAAGAAACAAAAGACAAATTTTACCTCTTTTGTGATGTCATAAACAATAATGGCTGCCGCTGAGCCTCTGTAGTACATTGGTGCCAGAGCACGGAACTATGGGAGACAGACAGGGGAAACTTAGGATAGGATAAACAGGGGAAGGCAATGTCTTGAAATCACTCCTCATGGGGAGAAACCGATCACTGATGGAGCTGTCCAGTTGAGTTATGCCACTACCACATTGGATCTACTGAGGTACGGGGGAACTTAATTTCTGTGAAACCTTGGTATAATATCGTAAAACTCACAGAAGAGCACAGATTTCTAGAATTTCCAAATAGATTTCAAAACAGAACACGTGTAACTGTTTGGCCAGTTGGGTGAAAAAATGACACATTTCACACTATAACCTTGTCTAGACTTGATGTGTTATGTCTGATTCTACATAGGAAAACAAAAGAGTGCAGTGGTGACATCACTGTGTGCTTTAGCTTCACTAGACTGAATAACGCACACGGTATAAATGGTGCGATACAAAGAAAAAAAAAAACGCCCTCTTTGCACCAACCTACAGGCTTTCCTAAAGTGCAAGTACAAGACAAATGGCTTTATTGAAATGGATGTATGGCAAGTATTTCCCCCATGGAATCTAACATGTGGCAGCCATCAGGGGAAGGATGAGCAGAATGTGTCAGAAGATGTTAACATCTCCACAGTCTTTGGCCTAACTATGCATTTGGTCTAAACCGAATATCACAAAAGCACTGTCCAATCCATCAACACACCCCCACCCCCACCCGTACACATTTTCTTTGTGTACGGGTGGGTGAGTGTTTCCAGTGAGACAATTGCTAAATTGTAAAGAGCATAATTTGTCCCGTTATTATCTGGCTTATTTCCTGCAGAAAATTATGAATTAATAATGCTTTTTTCGGAGGTCAGATCTCAGTCTTGCTGATGTAATATCTCCATTACACTTGGTTAACCAAGAAGTGGTATACACTTTCTTCTGTATCTCTTGAATGCTTACAGATACATTATTTCATATTTGGTTTTGAACAGGTAAAACAATTAAAAAGAGTCTATAGGCTGATTTATACAGATATGATTGTTTGTACAGTATTTTTGTATCGAGTTGAGCGACACATTTTTGCCGCCTTATTGAGTATCACAATATTGATTTAATGTATTGTGAGAGCTCAAATTAACCACAGTTAATTTCTAGATGATCCCCCTTATTCCTATGTCAAAACACCCTCTAATTGTCCGATCTTAATTAACTAGACATCTGACTTGCTTGTTTTAGGAAATGAATGGCCTCATTATCAGATGTTTTGTGTTAATCTCAAACAAACAAACCACAATCCTCTGGTAGACATTCACTTGGAAGGCCTCTGCCTTTCCCACCAGGATGGAATAAACTATCTGTCTTGGCGTGACACAGTTACCTCAGGAAAGCACACATTCCACATAATTATGGTTGTTACTGGCCCAAAGTCCACCGAAGGGAGTCCAACTTGGGATACTTGGCAGCGCCGGTGAGGCGAATACTGTCTGTCTCGCTGGCTACCACTAGGCTGCTCGCTTAACTACCACCGCACACTCCTGTGTGGTCTCGCCTATAGCCTTCACCCCGAGGAGCATACACGGCGAGGCCAGACCAGACATCTGGCTAAAGGGCTGCCTTAAAAAAATAGTCCCGACAATGCTTGGCTTATGCAGATTAATTACTGAAACCATGAGCGTGGCACGGATTCAAAAGACACGGGACAGACGGAACGACGTTTAGCCTCATGTATGCTGAGATAGGAATTCATATAAAAGTACATATTAACATTTCCCCCTCCCAAAATATGTTTATAGGTATTCCTTATCATGCTGCTGACTCTTGTTGCATGTGCACTGACTGTCTCTGTCTTTTCCCTTTCTAAGCCTAGATCTGCCAAAACTCTATAAGGAAGAAAAAGGTTTTAAATTCCACAATGACACCTAGACCCACACAATGCCAACAATATGACAATAAATAATATTTTGACAAAGACATCCAAACCACATAATGGACCGCAGAATAAAAAATAAACTAATGAAAATCAAACATGTAAGCTAACAGATAAATAATTGTATCAGGAAAAAATACTGTACAATGCGCATATGAAAAATTGATTTTTGACGGAAAAATAATCCATGGCAGTCACTGTTTACACAGATAGTATTGGATAGGAGCCTTTAGTGGCAAGGCAGCAGTGGGCAGACAGCTAGGGTTTCACTCTGTCATCTTATCTTAAACGGAGATCCGTTAGGGCACTCTCAAGGCCACAAAGCAACGCAGGCCCCATGGAAGGTGTGGACTTAAAAAAACCAAATAGCCCCCCCCCCCCTACTGATATTAAACTGAAAATATCAGTTTAATATCAGTAGGAAGGGAGTTAACACTTCATGACATTACTAAATATTTAGAAAAAGATTACACCATACAGAAAAGTAATTGCTACCCATTCATGAAGCATTCGACCCGAATCAAAAACCAATCAATCTAAATAGTTGACCCCTTTAAATATTACAGATTTACATTGGATATTGAACTGAGCGTCGACCAGTACACATAAGACAAAAAAAAAGGAGCCATCAAACACTATAAGCCATCCGCAAACTCAAAGGACGCAATGTCACCACCAATCTTGTACTGCTTAGCCCAAGCATTGTCCAACCCACCCGGCTCTACCTTGCACCTGTTTCTCTAACGTGCTCTCTGCCATAAACCGGGTCAGATGTACACACATGACTAACATTACTGCCAATAAAAATGGTCTCCCCACTCCCAGCCTCTCAGAGCTCAACTGTAAGGCCATCACACACTTTGCAAATACAATAGCAAAGGACATCACACAGCCTCTCAATTGCCACTCTAAGGTCCAATCCCATTTCTACCCCCTACCCCTTTCCCTTACCCCTTCAAAACAAGGGGGATGGGTAAGGGTAAGGGGTAGAAATGGGATTGGGCCTAGTACTGCCCTCTGGGGGAGGGAGTACAAATACAGCACCTTGAGGGGCAGAAGGGCTCGCTTGGACACAAGTCTGAGGGAACTATGAGTCTTGTTCTTATGTTGTTTTTGTCATTAATGTATGTTGCCGTGTTATTTTTTATGTATTGTTACTGTCTGGTATGGTTGTGTGATGATGTATGTAAAGGGTATTGTTGGTGATGTAAAGTTAATGGTAAAAAAATAACCGCTGGGAACAATAAACAAACAAACTATTCAATGGATAATTCAATGCATCTTGACACTCATCTTATTAATTTGTATTTATATTTTATATTTCAAAAGCAAGTCGAAATCTTCTTTACAAAGAAATAGAAACAGGATGCATTACCAGCCATCTAGCCTACCTGATCCCGCTTTCACGGCACCCAGACTCTCGCACTATGGTCTCACACCCGGACTTTACGCACTAAGAGGTAAATATTGCCCCCTACCAGATATAAAGCATTACTGCACTCAATATCCATCAGCTCCCATCAGTTTATGCTATATTAACATTTGAGATTTTAGCCAATATTACCCCATCACTCCCATGTGAAGTATGGGTTAGTGCTGAATAAAGTATACTCTTTTTCTTTTTGAGCATACACATAGCGGTCACTGCCCATTATCAGATTTGTTTGACCACTGTAATAAGGCCCAACAAAAATAAAGCTTGGGCTAGCCAAGTGTACTAACCCGCTCCTGTCCTGCCGTGTCCCAGATCAGGAACTTGTGAAGCTCACTTTGGTATTGCACTGTCTTGGTCATAAAAGACGCCCTGGAAAAGAGTACCGAGAACATGCATAAATTGACCACAATACTGGAAACAAATACAAGCAAAAGAAAATCTCAGCTTATGCTGACTAGCATTTTTTTCCCAGACAAGGGGCCGCCTTGTTATGTTGATTGCTCCTCAAACTCCTTTCAAAATGAACATAGGCTTCCAGTCATTTCATATGTTGGCTTCTTTCCATTCTCATAACAGTTCCATTGTAGTTTTTATGGAATGTCATTTCATATGACTTTACATCTAGTACTGCTCACTGACCGTTCCAGATAGTGGTAAAGAATATGCCTGTTACCATGACGGTATCAAAATGACGGGGCACAATGTAATAGTTAGTACATCTTCATGTTCATAATTATGATACCTACCAACCTTCAACATACAATTTGGGTCGACAACATTTAACAGAGATAAATACAAATAGGACTAGAGGCAATCTACATTGGCATTTCATTTAATTTCCAGAAGGCCTACAGGTTTTCCAGGACTTCCACAATGGACTCATTATAAATACCTACATAAACACCCACAATGGTGTTTTTAGTTGGTCTAAATCTACACATTTTCAATTTTACAACAGATGCATATTATCATACCCAATTGTTGGATTGATGTTTGGGTCAAAACTGTCTTCCACAAACCGCCAAACAATACTTGACTTTCCAACCCCAGTTTCCTGAAAAAGTAAATTGTTACCAAGCATTCACATAATAAACATAACAGCCCTCTTGTAAACATAACAGCCCCACCACAAATCTATATTTGTAAAATGTAGACGTAACTCGGGAAATGGTATGTACACACCTACAATCTTATCCTTTAGGTATGAGATTATTTTTTATAGCTATACAGAGCATCTAATCGATTTTTTCTGATACACTTGAATAATTACAAGATGATTGCATGTTGAAAAGATTAAATATTTGATGGACCAGTGCTCGAACCATAGGCTATATTTCCGTCGGATTTGTGCTTGTCTTGCTGGAAAATTTATTTTATTCTCAAATTCATGAGGTATAAACAGTTATAATGGATCCACAAATCAACAACATGCCTAATCTAAGTAGTTAGTATGACATCCCTAGAACGAAGTGTATTGGCTACACTAGCTGGGAATCTGTTTATTCTACTAGCATATAACTAGCCATGTATAATGCAAAGACAGCGAGATCCAAATCATTCTTAACTCACCCCAAGAAGACACACTTTCAACTCTCTCAGTGCCATATCGATCTCTTCAACACAACTAGTTTGTGATCAACATTCCAGTCACTTGTACACATTCACTCCTTTCTACCTGTTTCAGGGTGTCAGTCTTTGAAAACAAGGTTACGTGACTACTGTCAGAAACCATGCATACATTTCGAAGTGGCTGAAACGTTATGGTTTTGGCCGACGCTTGGTATACTGCCTGAGTTTCAATATGTAGGTGATGTAAACACCGAGCTAACCTCCTCGCAGCGTCTCCATCTTGAACTCCAGCGGGTCACGTGACTGTATCGGCTTTTTTGTTCGAAAAACACGAAGCCGAGGGTCAGCGATGGTGATTACTTTAACCACATGTATACATGGCTTAAGAAATTGGCGTCTGATTAATTGTTAGTTTTGATCAATTATCTTGGAAAAGTTACATCAGGAAGTGGTTTGAGGAAGTAGTTCTTCTCCTTGGTTGAGTGACAGCTGTGGTAGTGACAGCCCACACGGCGGAGCACCACAGAATCAAGATGGCAGGTAATGGCACTTTCTTAATGGAATTTATTCGATGGTTAAACATACTTTTCTTCTTTGGGATAGCATGTCTGGTTGTGCATTTACCTCCCTGAGGATTCAATATCGATTTCTGGTTTATGAGGCGAATCAAAGCGAGCACTACGGCCAGGAAATCCCAATGAAGGGCTGGACGAGCCGTGTCGGCTAGCATAGCTAGCGAGCTAGTTTACTGTCGAAAGCAAGCTAATAATACAAGTTTATTAGGTTTAACACCACTTTTCAAAGTGTTTATGATAGATGCTCAAAATGATCGTGTAATGTCGCATAGTCTTTAATAGTTTGGCCCTACTTTATCTGTCTTAACCCTGTACAACATCGAATTGTTGTCAGCGTGAACGAGTTGACCTAGCTTAGCTAACGTTAGCCTTTTTGCTAACGTCATTTGCGACCATAAGCGGACTACATCCAGCACCGTACCATAACAAAGGGATAGCTTCTAAAAAAACGTATCAGTGAATTATTGTACAGAACTAATCAAAGCATCGGACCCTATTGACGCAGCAAACACTAAACAGTCCCTGTACCAACGCTGCTATTATGTACATATTGGGGAGGGTTCCCTTGATTATTCAGTTGTAAACATTGACATGCAATCTCCTATATTATCAAACAGTTAGGATCTGTTATTCATTGTATAACAAAGTTCATGGGTTCTGTCATTATCGTCAAGTGATCGGATCGTTTATGATTTATATGTGTATTTTGGTAGCTCGAAACTCTTGTTTCATAAGTCTACTATGATGTTGGAATGAAAAAATATGTTGCCTGTCAGGAAATTCCTTTTGAAGTGGTACATCTCTAAACGATAATTTAGCCAATCTAAAATAATTATCTCACTAATTCGCCTTTATGAGTTTGATTGCACTGTGCATTGCATTGTACTGTGTCTTGGCTGTTTGTATTGTATTGCTATTCACTCATTTACTTTCACAAGATTCTTTGTTCACTTGTCACATGCATGACAACCCTACTATTTAGAGTCAAGACTGGTGTAACAGCACTGCCCTTACTGAAAGGTTTAGATCTCTTCACAAGTTTGTTATCCATCTAACCTTTACCGTCATGTCTTTCCCGTCTTATTTCCTCTCCATTATTTCAGGACTGTCTTTATATTTTGAAGATGGCCACGATGATATGGATGACTGTAAGTTCCGGATACTTTTTTTCATGTACAGTTCATATTAAGCAAATAGCCTTTTTACAGAAAGGCTTGAGGTCCTTGGGAAGCAGGATATACCCTCCTCATAAACTCTACGGCCACATTGACAGTTTACATTCTGGATAATTTTGAAGCTGTTCCTGAAATCTGGTTAATATGCTGTCATCTTAACAAGGCTGCGCAACCAGTAAACATACATTAGTATCTGTGAAATTAACCTTTGTTGAAAGACTGATCTGATGTCAGTAGTTTCATACATACATGTGATGTTAAACAACAGTTTATTGAAATGCTGGGGATATTGAATAGGCGAAAGCCACAGGAAAGGCTGTATAAGTAATAAGACGTGATTAGGTAGTGTGTTATTTGCTGTATGAGGACATCGATGGACTAGTCAACAGTAATTAATACATTTATATATTTGGGTAATTGTCTTAGTTGTGGTGGTCAGAAAAGTGTCAAATACCATGCAGTCCACTTTTAGTATGTGTGAAAATGACAGATGCATGACCTTGGGAATGTTGAAGCCGTCAATCCATCCCCAACATAACACTGGAGGAATCCTCATGGGGATTCACTTGTTACTATTATTAGAAGCTATATTGACCATCCGATCTCTGTGCTTTTCATTGAGCATGGTGATGAACTTTCCCTCAAAGACCAAAAACAGAGAACAACAACTGTTTGTTCTCTGCTGACACTACGCAAAGTTTTCTTTTCATTGTTTTGGTATTTTCTTTCATATTTGTAAGTTACCCAAGTGTGTATGTATGTTTGCATTAACAATTTCCCCTTTTTCCCCCTCAGTCCACACAGTTGGATTTGAAAACTATGGCTCAGAGTGTGAAGGAATACGGATCACAGCCTTCCTAGATGCAGGGCAAGACAACCTCACTCCTTTAGGGAGGCTTGAGAAGTATGCCTTCAGTGAGAACCTTTTCAACAGGTAAGAACTTGCCCAGGAGCTAACCCTAGCCCCAAAGTAGACAACAACACAATATTGGATAACCTTGACTATTGGATAACCTCTGACAGCCAGAACAAAGGCCTGCCGTAGACCATCTCTAAAGACCATCCACATTCCTATCTGTTTGGAAGACTCATACCTGGGCCAACACTGGTGGAAGCATGCCACAGGTCTTCCTGGAACATGCATGATTTTAAGAATGGCCTGTAGTAGTTTGTGGCCTTTTATAGTTTCAGATCCCGAAACTTTAAGGTCTGCCATTCCGGGAGTACCCTTTTGTTGATCTGCGTCTCACGCTAATGTGGTTTGATCTAAATGACATTGTCTGCCAGACACTACAAATGATTTCCTAAAGTGGATTTTTTTGTTCTCATGCTTCTTGTACTCTCCTCACAGTTTTCAAGCTCTGCAGTAATGTACAATTACTACCAAGTATATCAGTGGGCGGTTGTACTTGTCAGCTTGGGCTGTGCTGCTTTTACCCAGTGTGCACGTCTTAGCTATTGGCAGGTAACTAACCCAGAGGCTCTGTTGCTTCCCAGGGAGATCGTGGCACGCGGGCTGCTAGATGTGCTTCGAGAGTTCAGTGACAATGAAAATGACTTTATCAGTGTCATGGAGACAGTTGCCAGAATGTCAGAAGATGGAGGTAGATTAATTTTGTTGGTCTGCATTTAATTTCATTCATTCATACTTTGGATATGTGCAACTGTGGTTGAGATTCACTCAAGTTGGACATGAGCTTTCCTCTAACACCTACAGATTTGTATTTGTATATTGTGCATATGCTCATGTTGGTCACGACATGTCCCCAGAGCCAACAGTGCGGGCTGAGCTAATGGAACAGATCCCAAACATCGCCATGTTCTTGCATGAGAGCCGACCCAACTTCCCAGCAGCTTTCTCCAGATACCTGGTACCAATCGTGGTCCTGTATCTCACCGACCCAAATAATCAGGTAGGTTTGTAGTTGGCAAACAATTAGCTTGAAGCCAAGAACTTTAATGAACAATTGTGTCATTCTGAAAAATAATGTTTTCTGTTTTCTATTTTTTTTTCTGGACATTGTACAGCCTCACTTTTGTTTGACCACTGCATAATGTCTCTTTTTCTCTTTAGGTGCGGAAGACTAGCCAGGCAGCCTTGCTTGTTTTGCTGGAGCAAGGCCTCATCTCTAAGGCCGACATGGAGACCAAAGTCTGCCCCGTTCTGCTAGAACTCACAGAGCCGAGCAGCGACGACGATTACAAATCAGAGGCCGTTGCTGTAAGAGCACTCCCTCTTTTCTATTACGTTATATCTACTGGCTTTGTACATGAAATTTTTTATTATTTTTCAATGCTTTCTCTCAACGAACCATAACCCCTTTGTGTCATTTCAGATCATGTGCAAACTGGTCACCATGTTGAGCAAAGACACCGTAGAGCGCCTGCTTCTGATGCGCTTCTGTGAGCTGTGCAGTGATGCCAGGCTTTTCCAAGTCCGCAAGGTAACCACCCCCAAACACTTTCAATTTCTTCACTTCTGCTTTTCCTATTGTTCCTCCGAATTGTTACCTGTATGTAAAGCAGCGTTTTACTTATACATCTTACTCCATTATTTTCTGGGAATGTGTCTGAATTTGGAGCTGAACCTAGCAGAAGCAGACTGGTAATGCATGGCTGAAGAATGCAATCCTTATGTTGATCCGAGAATACTCTTTTTAATCAAGATTCTTCCCCCACAATGTGATGGTGTCGATGCGACACCATGCCCCTTCCCGCACCATGTAACATTTTCTGTCAGGGCGGTTACAATGTTGAACTACAAAATCAAGAGCTACAAAATCTTTGTTTAATATGATGGGTGTGGAGGAAGGCGGTGGCTTTCGGATCCACTTTTTTTCCACGGGTAGAGTAGAGCTTAAACTTAAAGCGAGGCTCACAAAACATGAGCCACGGAGAACCGCAATGGCATCGCACGTAGTATAAAGGACCAAACCCGACAGAAGATTCGATTGTTAGGAGAGATTTATGTAAGGGGAGGGGTTTGTGAGATCAAAAAGTCAGGTTGTGAGGAAATATGAAATTAAAACATTTAACAATTTATTTCAAGAGGGTAATATTTTTTTACTAGAAGTACACATATGAATGGTACATGACAATAGACATGCCAATATAGGGCTGACCTCCGAATTTGTTACGGGGTCACCAAGTGAGAAAGTTGGTGTCACCGGTAAAATGTTGGTCTTCATTAGGAGTCAACATTAACCCTGTTGTACTCTACAGCGCTGCCAACACTCTTCTGTTGTTCTGTTGCTGGAATGTTAATTCCCTGCATAACTGGTGCAAGCTGGGATGGCTATTCAGGAGTGAATAACATATCAGTTAAAATGTGTACTTTTATTTTGCCAAACAACAAACCGATTGTTTCCTTGTAAACAGAAGAGCCATACCTCTCGGTATGTGTGTCCCTTTTTGTCAAAGAAAGGATTGTCGCGTAATTCTGCTTCATTGTCTTGTCATCAGGTCTGTGCTGCCAATTTCGGAGAGTTCTGTTCCATTGTAGGCCAGGAGGCAACGGAAAAGCTGCTGGTAAGAGGCCTTGACTGTAATCCAGCAAAAACCCTATGAACAATTTATCATTGTATTCATTACAGCCAAACAAGTAAGGATTGACACGATATGCAATGCTATTCTATATACGGCTGCATCTTTATTGGGAAGATATTGTTTGCGTTGTGCAGATCGGGTCCATTAAACTATGTGCCCCCCCCATTTTAAAATATCCTGCCAAAAATAACTACATTATTAATCGGCCATTTAATTGTAGGCAAATAAACTGTTTTGTTTATTTATTTTTTGTCTCAAAATTGTTTTGTTTGACCCGATGCCATTGTTTTAGTTTTATTCTCTCCCTCAAAATCATTCTGATAATTGTACTGCAAATTGGAAAGCTTGTTGTTTCTTCCTTTCCTGTCCAGGACATTTGCTTTCATTAGTCATAGCCATGGGCTCATGTTCAGAAACTGATCCAAAGGTCGGTCAATAAACAAATTACTGTGCTTTCACAGATGCCCAAGTTCTTTGACCTGTGCTCAGACAGCCTGTGGGGCATCAGGAAAGCCTGCGCAGAGTGTTTCATGGTCGTCTCAAACTGCACATCCCCAGAGGTGCGACGGACAAAACTGTCGCCCCTCTTCATCAACCTCATAAGTGACCAGTCACGCTGGGTAAGGCATTTTAAAAGTACTGTCAAGATTTATTCAGGTTGTAGCTGATGTACGAGCATGAATGGCTCGTTGAAAGATACCATTGCATTGACGTTATTGGAAGGAGGGGGACGACATTCGTTTTGCTATGATCAGTTGACCACCACAAACGATAGCATGATTAGCTAGAGAGTTGATGTTTTGACTAGAAGGTCTCCTTTTGTTCTCTTCAGGTGCGCCAAGGAGCCTTTCAGTCTCTTGGCCGCTTCATTTCCACCTTCGCTAACCCCTCCGGCACTGGCCTCCACTTCCGGGAGGATGGCACCTTACTTGCGCTGCCCAGGTGTACTTTAGAAAGGTAGAACATCCTCTATGAGGCTATTCCATGCTGTCATCACTCCACCCTTTTTTTACTGGCAGCGAAGATCCAATGGCTAAATCGTACCAAATCCTGCTGTCCTTTCGTCTTCAGAATCGTATCCTTAATATATGTTCTATTAATGTGTGTAGGAAGCTTGACTCTAAATGTAACATGCCCCAAAAGCTGAAGTTGAAGTTGCAATGGCACACACTTTACTTTCAATATGAAAGTAAAGTGTGTGCCACCTCGACACTGCATAGCCACCCTCCCCCTTCTGGCCACCATTGTACACTGTATTGTATTGTGTTGTATTGTATTGTATTGTATCATAGTACTGAACTGTGTAGCAACTGCAGTAGCTGCTATCATTACTGTAACACGAGGAATTGGTTAGCCTAGCGATTGTTGTACTTGCACTTGGTTCTATGAACACCCTTTCTGTACCGACAGCGATATATTGTTGCACTTCTTATGACAAATGTACTTATTGTAAGTCGCTTTGGATAAAAGCATCTGCTAAATGCCTTAATTGTAAATATTGCACTTTTGAAGATATTATATGAAGGAAATCTGCTTTTTGGCTCTCCATTGCAGTGACTGCTCCATCAACCCTCTGAAGTGCTCTGAAATGGGGGGCTGCCCCACGCAAAGGACCATCAGCCACACTCCTGCCAACCAGGACGGCCGCGCTACTCCTTCCCCTGAGCGCTCCCTGATGGCTGACCTCGAGTATGCACACGCTTTCGGCAACAACTCCACGACCGCTGCCTCGGAGACGCGAGGAAACCCCACATCCGGTGGCCCTTATAGCAACACAAACAACAACAATGACCCCACGGCTACGGAGAACGACAAGAACCAAAAGGACATGGAGCAGGCCGACGAGAACTTCAACTCTTTTAACTACTGGAGGCCTCCGTTACCCGACATCAGCGGGGAGCTGGAGATGCTCACTGGCCCAACCACAGGGGAGGAAGTGGAAGGAGAGGAAGAGGATGAGGAGGAATGTCCTGTGTCAACATACAGCCCAGCTAAAGCCACCAGTGACCAGATCCAGAAAGTCCTGGACTGCTTGCAGCCCCATATGGATGACCCTGATGTACAGGGTCAGTATATTAACTTTTCATACCTTTTTGTTGTTGTGAAGTGACAGCCCAGGATTACTTGGCAGCAAGAAATTGCTGTGATGGAACCTACATTTTCATCCATATAAACCATGTCATTATCGGCCAGCTCATGGTATCTGCATTTGTTAATTCAGCCCAAGTCCAGGTGTTGTCGGCAGCCCTTAAGGTGGCCCAGCTGGACAGCCCGACGGATGGCAGCCCAACCGAAGACCAGCCATCGAGTCCAACTGAAGGCCACGCCGACAGCGATAGCCCCCCACCAGAGACCAAAACGGCTGAGGTCCAAGTGGAGAGCGAGCAGAATCCCACAGAAGAGGAGCAAATGGTGGAGCCTCCCCCGGTCCCGGAGTCCTGCCCCGTCCAGGAACAGGGCGAGATGGAGACCCAGACAGAGCCCCAGGAGGGCCAAGAAGACTCTCCCCCAGGTTCCCCTGTCTTGGTGCGGGACGACTCGGACCACAGCAGCGTGGTAAGTCTTTCTAATGACCCAGATTATTATTTTTTCATCTTGTTAATAATTTCATGTTTTAATATATAATCATTATAATGTTTTGATTTCTTTTTTCGTTTTTTTTTCAGGAATCTGAACTGATTGAAAGCGTGGAGGAGGAGAAGGAGGACTCTGCCCCTAGTCCAGTGCCAGAGGAGAAGCCTAAGCTCCAGGTCAGTTGGTTGTTTTTCCCATGAAGGAATGTTTCCCATTGGTCACATTAAATGGCACAATTTCCCCTGCTGTTCCTGGTAGTGTTTTCATTATGTTACCTCTTTGCCCCTCGTCCAGAACGTCATACCCCAGCAGCTGTTGGACCAGTACCTGTCCATGACGGACCCAGACAGGGCCCAGACGGTGGACACGGAGATAGCCAAACACTGTGCCTTCAGTCTGCCTGGGGTGGCCCTCACGCTTGGCCGCCAGAACTGGCACTGCCTCAAGGACACATACGAGACGCTGGCCACTGATGTTCAGGTAGGGGGCCAGATGAACAGTCCAAGGGCCTACAACGGCATACAATTACATTTCTTAATCCCTCAAGTCTCGCATACTTTAAATGCCGGTTGATCACACATGTTTTAGTTTATACAATTTGGAATGTGTAACAGTTAGCCATTTTCCGATACAAATTATATTTCAACTTGTAACATGGCGGTATACTTACACAAATGGCATTGTGTCTTGAACAGTGGAAGGTGCGTCGAACGCTGGCCTTCTCCATCCATGAGCTGGCGGTGATCCTGGGCGACCAGCTGACGGCCGCCGACCTGGTGCCCATCTTCAACGGCTTCCTCAAGGACCTGGACGAGGTCCGCATCGGCGTCCTCAAACACCTGTTCGACTTCCTCAAGGTCAGTCCTGCGCCCACAAACCCTGCGGTGTTAGGGATCTCTGTCTATTTGCATTCTGGAGCGCCATGCAGCAAGGCTCTTTCATTTTTCTCATTTTGTGGCCATTATTTAACCTACCAACTATGCATCAACATATTTTACATCAATGTTTTGCTCTGCTCAAATCGCATTGACCTGTAGGCCACTAATATTCTTCAGTCCATTTACATCACTGACTATAATTAGTCTCAAATATACATATGGTTTGACAGCTGCTGCATGCAGAGAAGAGGAGAGAGTATCTTTACCAGCTGCAGGAGTTCATGGTGACCGACAACAGCCGCAACTGGAGGTTCAGATACGAGCTGGCCGAGTAAGTGTCTTCTTCTGGGCTATTCACAACAGACACTCAAAGTCCAGTGGCTTCATGCAGGGAACCTGGAATCTAAATGTGTTTTAACGAGTGACCTTAAGTCCAGGCATACTTCATTTTGTGGTACACGCAGTAACATAATCGTTGGCATCGTTTTCTAAATCCCTGCATGTCTCTGTTCTCAGGCAGTTGATCCTGATCATAGAGTTGTACAGCCACTACGACGTGTATGACTACCTCAGACAGATTGCTCTCACACTCTGCTCAGACAAGGTTTCCCAAGTCCGGTGGATCTCCTACAAACTGGTGAGAAGCTTCATCCTCTCAACCATTTTGAAATCAGTTGCCTCATTACTGGTGCCTTATTGCCTTATGTGTTTTCTTGATATAGCGTAGCTTGGAATTAAGCTTACAAACTAAACAAACAATGTTGTGCATGGGGAAATCTACATTGCATGGGCTTTAGTGTAGATCTTTACAAAAGCTAATGTAAAGATTTGCTGCCATGCCTATTTCTATGGGCCTGTCAACATCAAGGGTGTTGCCCACCGTAAATGACGTAGCACATTCCCTTTATCTTTGGGTGTGACGTGGTACAACTAAGCTACAACTAAAGCTACAAGAAAAGCTAGTTTCGATCATTCGTATTTGGTCAAAGCCCAGTCTAACCCTGTGTTGTTATACATTAACCGAGACATGTTTATGCTTTGTCATGTTATCTTAGGTGGTGGAGATCCTCCAGAAGCTGTATGCAAGTGGAGCTAATGACCTAGGCCTAAACTTTATCAACGAGCTCATAGTCCGATTCTGCCATTGTAACAAGTGGGTGGGACGGCAAGCCTTTGCATTCATCTGCCAGGTCAGTGATCATCCTACACTGCCTACCACTACAAGAACTCCTGGGCCATATGGCCTATAAATTATATTGCAATGATTTTGGGCTCTATCACGATGCACAATATTTATCTTGATGTTTTGAAATCTCCTCTCAATGCTTGATTTATCCCTTTGATGCTTAATATCACTCAAATATGATGATTCTAGTAGTCCTAAAATATCCTTGTTTATATTCATTAGTTGTGTCCCTTTTTAAAACACAAAAAGAAGAAATTACAACCAAGTTAAATTTAATATTTATTCATTCCAGGCTACTGCACAGCTTTTAAAAGCTTTTAAATGTAAATAAATACTGGCACGTTTGAGGCCTGCTTCCTACATTCTGTAGGCTTGTTCTATAGAGGTTCTGTGTGGGAGTAATGCTGAATTTGCCTTAGCCTTTAGGTCACGGAAAACAGCGCAACATTGCCCCCTAGTGACTCAGCTGAATAACACATTTCCCAAGATGCTGTTTCACACACACTACTGGCCTACCCAAAGCGCTGACCATCACAACTACTCTGTATTTAAATATCACACTATAACATCTCAGTGGTTATTTTATATTAGGTACTATATCCTGTTTGGCTGAAGGATACATTTTTAACACACAAGTAGGAAAATTCCAGTGCATGTTCGACTGTAAAAAGTAACGCAACGCAATTACATAATTTTTGTAGTTCAGGGAAACATGTTTTACCGTTGTGTGTGCAGGCTGTAGTAGAGGAGGACTGCATGCCCATGGATCAGTTCGCCCAGCATCTCCTGCCCAGTCTGTTGAGCCTCTCTTCGGACTCGGTGGCCAACGTGCGCGTCCTCGTAGCCAAGGCCCTGCGACAGAGCGTCATGGAGAAAGGTGGGCAGGCTGCTGTCTTTTTTGGTTGATGGTGCTTCTTTACGTACCAGTTGTATCGGTTGTACTGATTTTCTGTCATTGCGGGGGATGTTCTGCAGCCTACTTCAAGGAGCCCGGCTGCCCCTTCTCGGACGAGCTGGAGGAGACGGTGATGGCGCTGCAGACGGACAAGGACCGCGACGTGCGTTTCTTTGCCACTCTGGATCCAAACAAGGCCCTGATGGACACGGCCCCTTTAATCTAGCCGCCATCTCTGCCCCCCCTCCCTCACTCCCCTTTAACCCCCTCCGCCTGCCTGTCTGTCTACCTGTCTGTCTGACTGAGGCACAGTCAGCGTCTAACTGCCGTCACCAGCACCTGACCACCAGACCCCACCACCTGCAGAACTGTCCTGCACCAGCCACACCCTACAGATTTGTACAGACTACAGCATATATACCGCCCTAAATCATGCATGCTCTCGTAAAACAAAAAAAAACAACAGAGCTGCATTGTTTTTTTTTATTGCGATGAGACCTGCATAATGCACATTATACAACACATAATAGACATTTTTTCAATTCAAGAGGGATGTTTTTGATCTCTTCTTGCCATGAAGCTCCCCAATCAGAAAAGAAAACCTAACAATAGTGAGCAGGACTCAAGAGATTAGTCTGACCCTTCTTTGGGGGCAGCCGTGTCTCCTCGTCACTCGGCTCGTCCTCCTTTTCCTCGGCTATACCAGTAACATGCTAAGACCCTGCTTCACCAATCAACGAGGGGGCTAAGAGCGTGTTCTCCAAAGCTAATTATAAAGTCGATTTTGTTTTTTTCCTTCCCGTTCTGATTATTTTATTTTTACTTTCGGATCACTAAACGAACAAGCACGCTAAGGAAGTCTGCATGGCGGACGCAGGCACCAACTCAGGGGGGACTGATCCAGACCTTGACGCGTTAGCTCTGACCTGCTACTACCAGCTAGGCCTGTGCGGCGGCTCGCCACGTCCCAGCTGATGGAACTCCCGGTGGTTTACTAAGTTAGTTCTGGACCAGCTTAAAAACCCACCCAGTAGCTCTGCTGCTGGGTCTCTCTTGCCACACCAACCTGTTGTGTTCCTCATTTCCACTGGGCTCTTCACGCTTTCCCATTCCTCTCCATTTTCACTTGTTTCTCACACATTCTGCTTCACGTGTTCATGGACCGATGATGCTACCACTACGACGACGGCTGTCACACAGGAGAACCGAGGACTGCCTCTGCGTTACAGGCCTTGATGTAAACACCATGTCTCATGTCTGAATGAATGCCTTAATGGACTATTGGTGGCATTGCTGCCGCGTGTGTGTGTGTGTGTGTGTGTGCGTGTGTGTGCAAATAATGTGACGGCACCTCTCCAAGGATGGCAGGAGAGCCAAGGAAATACCTCTCTGTCAGGATGCGGCTCTGGCCAGTGTGTGTTGTCTAGAGAAAAGGGGCCCAGGGTTGGAGCAGACTGAATGTCCTCTTGTGTTGAACTGCTCTCGCGGGGAGCACCTTTCACATGATTAAGAAACACTTGATTCTAACAAGGGCTCACAACGAAGTGGCACGGTTCGATTTTCAAACCTCAGAGCAAAGGACGGTGGCAACTCAAGCACACTATTCTTTTATTTCATTTGTATTATGCATGTCAAGCCTTCCGTTTTCCCTTCCTCCTGTTGTACAGTCTATCCCTAGCTCCCTTTTTTAAGTTGACCACATATGTGACCATGGTAGCGTTTCAGTGGATCTGACTGACCAAGTTGTACAGTAGCAAATTCTGAATGACGCAAATCACAGTCGAGTGAGTTGGGCGGTTCAATCAGGAGGTTGGTGAATAGATGTAAAGAGAAAGCGGTGGTATTATTGGCCCTTGTATGGGTTGAATGCATAAAGTATGAGGTTTCTAAACCCTTAGCTATTTGGAACATTGTATAGCTTAAACCTGTGGAAACGATGTGTTTCTGAAACAATGGCCAGTCATCTTTATTTTTTATTTTTACAATGACATGTGTGAATATGATGGGAGCAGTCACCAAGTCACTTTCTGAGTCTTCAGTTCTTTGACACCCCCCCCGGCCCACCTAGTTTGTAAATCAGCCATTCTGACCATGACTTGAAGTCTCAGCTGATGTGTGGAGCGCGCTGCGCATTCCCAAGTACTTCTTGTGTTTGGAAGGAGAGTTAACTGTGTGGCTGTGCATCGTCTATACTCATCTCATCTGTCAGCAAACATTTTGTGCCCATCTCATTTTTTATGTGGTAGAACTGTTAATATATGCATTTTATGAAAATTATTTTTCTTTTCAATTATGCACCACTGTTCAAAGATTTTATATCCTAACTTTGCAAAATCTACAACCTTTGTAATATTCAATGGTTTCTTTTAAAAGGACATTTTATGTAATGTTATTTTTAGCATTCTGTAATTAAAATGATGAAATTAGGTTGTGTTCTGGTGTTTAATGTAAATGAATATACACCAATCAAGCTTGGATCAGTGGACAATTAAAGACTACAAGTGGGGATGTATAAAGAAACGATTCCAACAATTGTATACCTACAACACAGTATGCTAATGTAGGGTACACTAAACCTGTACTTGAATATTTAATAACTAAAAGGGGTTTGCTTTTCCAACAATATCATATTTGACAAATCTACTGGCCCACAAGCACATCATTGGAGGGGATTTTTATTTTCGTTTGAAGAGAAGCAACTTTCTATCCCAGGTGGTGCTGCCAAAGCTCTGGATAAGCTCCATGCTGCATTGTGTCTCCAAATGTTTCCTAGCATGGTCGGCCACATCCCCGTTGATCTTCAAACTCTTGAAGTGTTCAAAGTCGGAGCGGCCAAGCTTCCGCAGCCGACGGGCCGCAGAGCGATAGCACTTCCAGGGCTGAGCCTCCAGGACGATATGCTGGCTTAGGGACGCAAGCCGAGAGAGGAACTTTAACAGAGCTACGTCTCCGTGGTTCAAGTGGATCCACATGGTGACGGCAAAACAGAAACACAAATGGAAATGGGCACACCCATGTCGTTTGAGGTAGTCCTGCAGTGGATCCTGGCTTGAGGGATCCTTGGCGATATCTAGAGGAATAAAGGAAATGTTTTCGGGAAGCGGATTTGTCTCTTGAGCTCGCTGAATGAGGCTCTCGTCCAAATCGAAACCCAGGACGTGAGCTGCCCTGGGTTTTGAGCTTTCGTCCTTTTCTGGTGTCAGCACAAAATGTTTGTACAGAGCTACACTCAGGTCCTAAAAATTAGAAATAGAAAAAACATATTTTGGATAATCAAACACTCGACCTGACGGTTACTTGCATATAAATTTAATAGAGCCATGTGCAACATACCCCAGAATTACATCCTACGTCGAGCATCAACATAGTTTGGTGAATGTCTCTGTATCCTAAATCTTGAAAGAGTGTATTAGGCAGCAAACTTAAACGGTTTTCAGGTGGATTAAATGTGTAATAGTTTATAAAGTTGCCATAAGGAGCAGCACCTGGATCATTTAAATCATTGTCCACGTTATCCTTCTCGTATGCTGCCATTGTAGTGTGCGCATTCTAAACAAGTCCGACTAGAAACAGCCACCTGAAGCTCCCCTGAAGATAATTTGTCCTGCATGTGCTCCCGTAGTTGTCGACGTCTGCACTGTGCTGCTTTGAAGGTGAAGACTCTTTTGGTTATTAGTTGTATAAACACAAAGGTAAGTAACGGCTTTCAGCGTGTTTTCATTATGGAAGATAACAATGCATAATGTTGTGCTGTATATATTTGACTATTTGAGAGACCTGATGTGTGAATGTATACTGAAGGATGCTGTTGTGTAAGCTAGCTTCTGTGGCGTTGGAGGGAATGTCATGTGTTTTCCATCCTTGCGAGAGTATTATCTCTAATATTGAACTCAAAAACCAGTGTCCAAACTTATACCTGCAGCTGAATGTTTATAATATAAAAATACTTGTTTTAAGATTTTTTATGGCTTTGCTGCAAGGTCGGATCCTTGTGTCAGGTGTTAGTCGTTCAAATGTTTATATGTAACATTTCCGCCTTCAGAAATCTTACAACGACTTTCCCTATGTGCATTGTCCCAATTGTTTCCAACAATGTTCAAACCCCATAAAAAACGTGGTTTTATTCACGGTAACGGCATGTTGCATGCCAGACACCAGGCTAATGCATTTTCTTCCACACATACATTTAACTTGGAATGGTCATTAAATAGAAAGTAAAGTATCCGTCTGAAAGGTGTGTGTGTGTGTGTGTGTGTGTGTGTGTGTGTGTGTGTGTGTGTGTGTGTCGGTGTGTGTGTGTGTGTGTGTCGGTGTGTGTGTGTGTGTGTGTGTGTGTGTGTCGGTGTGTGTGTGGTTAAATTCATATCTAATCCTAAAGATGCGCCCAACGCATTTATTAGCTCTACCTTTTTTACAAATACATGGACAACGGACATAGCCCCACATTATGCAACCAGGTGTGAGTGTTTTTGCCATGTGTTTTTGTGACCCCACAAGTGGGATGTCCACCTCTATGTATGATGGATAGAAAAGCAATATTTGCTAGAGTGCACTGGGTAGACTAATCTATCCAGCGTACATCTAGGAGGAAAACTCCCACTTGTGATGTCACTAAAATACAGGAAAAGGCTAATTTTCTAACGGCTCGTATGGCTTATCTTACTCACAACTGTTGGAATGATATCTCCCCGGAAGGGTTCGCCATCGCCTATTGTGATTAAATATTGATCGAACAATGCCCATTTCCTTTGCAGGTATACACCGCTAGACACAGCTGGCTCACACGGGCGGTCACGTCTTTAGTCAGAATTTTTGAATTTAAGATTACAGCCTGTCACATCGCTGTTATTCAGAACATGAATATCTGTTGAATGTCAAACATGATTTCTGCCTTAGTAGCGTCCAGATAGATTTTTCACAGGCAATTGTTGGGAAGACATAACAACTCCCATTTTCCCCAACTGCTTCACAATGTATATTGATATTGTTCTGATTGAGAGACCCCTAGAGGCAGAAATTAAATCAAATACCTCTTTACATTAGTAATTGAATCTCAAATGCTTTTCTTGCAGTATTTCTAGCAATTGTTGACCTTATTTGATTGGATGAAAGTGTAACCTGCAATTTGCGTTTAATTCCATCAGGATCGGTCTCACCATGGCTTTTGGAAAGCGAGTGGCTGATTATGGATATCGGGCCTTTTCTGGATCAATGATGCTGCTGACGGTCTATGGTGGTTACCTGTGTGTATTGCGAGGATACCGCTATATGCAGAAACAGAAACAGCTCCAGATTTCTGCAGAAAACCAGGACACAGAAGTGATGAAAGACTAGATGGACTACTTTCAGTTTTCATTGAAATTGTTATTCTTGTTTGGTTTGACCATGACAAAGTCTTGAAGATTTATCTATGGACACAAATCTACTGTAAGTCATGGTAATGCCCATGCCAAAGGTAGTTGAATTGTTTCCGTTGCATACTAAATTATTGTAACTATGACGACAAACAGTTTAAAAGAGTGTACCAGTGGTGAAAATATTGCCAATCATATCTGTTTTATGAACACCAATTGTCCTCAATAATTGCAAGATGATATGATTGGTTGTAAAATAAATAATAATTGTCAACCAATAAACATGTCTATTCTTTGGAGGTAAGAAACATATACACAAATGACACATAAAGAAATACAATTAGTTTTTTTTACAAGGCACTTAATGAAGTATATGATACTGTAGATGTACATTTCTCAATCCTGGATATTTCAAAAGGCAGTGACCGCAATATTAAACATAAGTAGCATAAAATCTTAAACAAAGTTATCTATCTATATAATGTGTTTAAAAAGCAAAACAACCCAAATTCATCTGACCAATAAAACTGGAAGAGAACCCAGAAGCAAGCAATTTGCAGCAGAACTCGCCATTAAGACAAACACGACTAATCAAATGCCATAATAACAGGATATACAAATCATTCTTTCAACAGATGTTAAACTTCCGTCGTCGACTTACCCTCCTCTACCCCCTCACTATAAAGTAATTAAGGTAAATGTTATGTTATTTTTATAACCCAGTGTCTGGCCTCAAGGTCCTTCTGCTGTTCCATGGCAGCATGTTAGTGTGGCTGTGGTTGCCATGTATGAGAGGGTGAGGTGGGTGGGGGGAGGAGGAGGTCACCAGCCACTGTGGTTCATGTACTGAGTGGAGGTGCAGTGGCCGTTGGTGCCGTTCTCGGCCTTGGGAGAGTGAGGGTTGTGGGGCACGGCCCGGGCGACGGAGGCCCTAGCCGCTTCTCCCTCCTCCTCCGAGCTGCTCTCGATGTCGCTGCGCACGTCCTTGCTCACCTGGCAGGCCAAAAGAAAGAAGAAGCAACTCCTCAGCCATGCCCCTGACTCAGGGACGTGTTTTTCAGCTTAGTGCAAACTTTCCATCACATGTTGTTTATAAGGACATTGTTGCATTGCTACGATAAATTGCTTTTTCTGTCATCCAATAGAGTTAGCTAGTGGGGAATTTCCAGGGTCGATGTTCTTGGAGGGAATTGGGTCTCAAATTGGATGGTCAAGGGGGAATAGGGACCAGGCCGACTGACTTCACAGCATTATTTCCTTTTTCTAACATAATCCAGTTTTCTAGAACAGAAATTAAGACAGTTGGAGGAACATTCACACCTCTACTACCAACTACACCACTGGCCCCCAACACCCCATTGGTGCGGGGCACCAATGGGAGTTTCTCCATTGTACTAACCTGCAAACCAAAACCTAAGAAAGTCCTGCAAATATTTAGTGTGCCGAGTTTAATCACAAGATGGCAGTATGGCGCCACATATTAATACATTATAAATACATAGATGGAAAGGGAGCCCCACAGATGGAATGAAAGGGAAACTTACAGCACAAAGAAGGTCAAATGTTGTCAAGCAGACAAGAGCGAAGGAAGAGAAGCAGAGATAAGACGAGCAGGAGTCACCGGATTTAGACAAAGAAACACACATGATCTCTGATCCCAGAGGAATCAGACGCTGCAGGAGGAATGAGAAACGAGCAACCGTTTCAGAAGAGATTGAAAGCATACAGTTACATGCATCTCACAGCAAGGTCATGGTATTGTAGTGTGAAATATATGGTTGCAAAATGTGTTAGCCAGCTACACTACATCAATGTGCAACATTTTCTTTTGTATTTTATTTCGTTCTTATTTTTTAAATCAAGCTTTGTGGCTGCCGTTTCAGAAAAATATCTAAAGACAGATAAATTCTTAATAGTTATAACTATAAATCAGAACATGTCACTATAGCTGTCAGGGACTACGTCCATCACAAATAAATCACAAACCAATTAATCACAAACCATTAGGATTGACATAGTGCATCCTAATTGGTTTTTTGATGGCCTAGGTGGGGGAAAATATGGGGAAAATAATATTTCTTATATATATGCTGCCAAAGCAGTTCAATATGCAGGCATCTTTGGCGACCAAAAAGGTGCAATTAATTTGCAAATTTTCTTCCATTGAATGAGTGTGTGGGGTCAATAAACAGTAAGTGACGGCACAATGTATCACATCCAATGACCTACAGGAACAGAAAACCCAAATCAGATGTTTCGTGGGACTTTCCTGATAGATCTCAAGATATTTTAAAGATTTCATATGAGGAACATTAGTTACACAAATTAGTAACAAATAGATTTCAAGGAACAAAATGGAATTATGGATGATTTAAGCATTGGAAAAGTAGTGTAAAAACGTATTTTGTTCACTGACAACTTCACCTTCTTCAAATGGTCTCAATCATCTACATGCTTTCTGGTAGTTAGGGTTAGGGTTGGTAAGTCGGTGGCCTGCCCTGGGCTGGGGCTTACCTTGCCGCGGAGCATAGCTTTGAGGGCTATGCGTGCTATCAGGTAGGACCAGATGACATGGAGCACTTGCAGCACCAGCAGCAGGGAATTGAAGAGCCACCAGGATGGGTACGGGCCGATGATGGCCCAGCTCTCAAACAGAGTGGTGTTCAGGATCCTGGAAGGAAAGACAAACTAAGTACAGCAGGAATAGTATATATGATTTTCAATTGAAGTACCATCCATCCATCTAACCATCTACCAGTAAACATATGTATATATGTATATATGTATATATATTATATGTATATATATATATATATATATATATATATATATTATATGTATATATATATATATATATATATATATATATATATATATATATATATATATATATATATATATATATATATATATATATCATTTTGATGATTATGACTCATTATCATATTATTATTATTGTGTCCAAATAGAAAGGGATATCAGGTGATTACTACAGATGCAAATTTGTCTCTTAGCTAACTCGGAAATCTTTACATTTTAAGGGTGAACTAAAATGTTTGATTGATTTGATGTACTGTCCCAGCCAAATTAATATTTAATAAATTATTAAAATATTTACTTGATAAATGCTATGCCCTCGACAAAATGACACACTTTCACTTTTAGGGGAAGTGAAAGCAGACAGCCTTTCCTGGGATTTTCTTTGAATGAGATTACTGTCAGTAAAGGTTGACAGTATAATAAAACCAGTAAAGGTTGTTGATATATTCTTTTATGCCCTAACCAGCAAGCAGAGCAAGGGCAATAATAAAGTTAAATATTGATAAATGCCTGGCCCACTTCCTCAGGTTACAATCCACTAGCAAGACAGGCTTACTGGAAAAACAAATGGCTATCATGGCAGGGTTTGACCTACGGGCCGTTGAAACATGTATTGCAATTAACTCTTTGTGTACTCACCGTGTACCATGACACTGACAGTGTGATGCGCAACACTCTCATCCTATACAGGCCTGCTTTAAAGAGTTCGGGTTTCAACGCTGGATCTCACCCCACGTCTGAGACAAGACCCCTACCTTTGTGTATGGATCGTGTCAGTCCAAACCGCACCTGTCCTGCAGTAACCACACATTCCTGAGACCCTTCTCCTCTCCATTGTATCTTTTAAGTTTTCCTTTTTTTTTTCAAATGTTCCACCAGGTAGGGGTGCCTGCCTGCAGGCTGGCCTTCAAATGAACCGCCTTCCCCCAACAACAGCAGTGAGAGGAGCGGTTTGCACCTTTCCACCGCATACACATCCAAGCTGAGGTGTGCATTTCCATTCCAATGTGACGTTATTATCCAGCCCCACCCCCCCTCCCAATCTGCAGCACCTCGACACCCAATACGGCTGCTCAGGTTACCTGGGTCTAAAACATGCTCCCTATGGCCCCCGGGGCTATAGCAGATCAGCTCTGCAGCTGGCAGCCTCTCTCTGTGGGATCGACCCCCTCCCCCCGCCCCTCCACTCTCAATGGGCATGCCCATTGATTTGCGGATGTAGCGTTAATTGTATAACACTGAACTGCCCAATAGAGTTACACCAGCTTTTCAGACAGAGGTAGTAAATAAGAGTCCCGAGGCGCCTGGCTTCTCATCTCCAATGTAGTACGATGTTGTTGATGGGGGTTTATTTTTGTGATAATAGACGGAAACAAACATTATAGAGAAGTAGGATGAGTATGATATTCATGTCCATGGTACAATGTTTCTGTCACCCACAACACTTCACAACACTGACCATAATGGAAATATGACGAGGCGCGTGAGGAAGAAGGCAACACTGAAGAGGATGAATAGGATGTCACAGAGGCGCTGGTATTGGGCGTAGTTGGCGAGCTTGGCTGCCTGTTGGAGAAAAGCAGAAATAAGCAACACATTTGGACACATCAGCAGTTCATGGAGAACCTCGCCCCTAAAACCGATCCAGTTGCAGAAGGCAAACTACAAGTAATTCCAGAAAACTCATCCAAGATATTCACATATCCTACCTCCAGAAGCCCTCCTGAAGTTAAATATCAGCACAATGTTTTTATTAGTATCACCATGGACGCCATTAGTGTCCTTTCGGATGTTGGAAATAGTTTTTTATAGCCAATTACTTGTATCTAACACACAACCAACACATAATCAAAAGAAAGGGTGACAAATGATTGTTGGATTAGGTTAAACACAAGGGTATTCTAAGTCACAGATATAACCTCATCTTTTTTAAATTCCATGTCATCACATCCCTATTCAGACAACAGCTAATATGATCACACTAATCAAGTGACCCAGAGAGGTGTGTCACTACATCTGTTAACGAGATTGTTAAAGAGAAAAGGTTTTGGACATGAGGGCAAAATCCATTAGACTCTCATCCTCTACTCTACGACATAATGGGGATTCTTTATGGAACTACATCAGTGGAAATAAAATTATCGAGTTTTGAAAATAGATCCAGTTCTCAATATGACGCAATCAATGTACGCAGGCTCTGATAGGGTATTTTAACATGGACTGTTAGCCCCGTGATCCATAGCTGGAAGGAGAGCAGGGCTGGCCACACAGCACCTGCCAGTGTTTAATGTGTCCGCCTACCGATGTCTGTCCCTTTCCAAGTGGAAGCATTTGAGATTGCCTCTAATGGCAAAATATCAAACACCATATGATTATTCCTTCAAAGAGAGACCCCATTGAAACAATGTGCACTGTCAGAAATCATAGGGTTGCTGACCTTTTAGTTTCCGTTACAAGTTTGTTGGTGTTTTGTTTTAGTTTCAGTTCACAAAGTACTATTTCTCTAAATGAATGACTTTTGCCTCGGTTAACAGAGTGCTGGTTCTCTGACTCCATGACACACTTTAGTTCCACTTAGAGCAGCGCTGACTTTTCCTTCACAATTTCAGATCGGAGGACAATCAGGCCCTTTGTCATCGGCCGGCGGCCGTTGGACGGCAGACTGACCTCTAGCAGGAAGTCGGAGGCGTCGTGGACGCTCATGACCAGGCTGCCCACACGCAGCATGTTGTTGGCGTAGGAGAAACTGATGAGGCTCACCGTGGCCATGTGGTGGATGAACATGACCAGGAAGTCCTGCACACAAAACAGGGGGACAAATGCACGTCAACATGCATGAATGTGTATGTGTGAGTGTGTGTGTGTGTGTGTCACTGATCATGCCTTGCAGACATAAATCTATGCTTGTATGTATGCATGTATGTAGTATGGATTACACTGGGGTTTTAACACCACTAAACTCCTGATTGTGTTTATACAGTATTACTGTACTACTATGGTAAAGTATCAGCTAATAATTGACAAATACAAATATACATAAAGAATTACATTAATACATAGCTTTCAAACATTAACATGTACATGTTGTGAAGGGCACAGCATTTATAAAGACAGGGGAAGCCCCCAAAATTAACATTGGGCGGCATCAGCAATTTTCAATGTGTGATATCTTGACTAGTTTAGTGTACTGCCCGTGCCCTGGTTCGCATTACATTACTTTTATGCAACAGTTGTTTTGTCTGCAGCAACTAACATAAAAGGGGCAAACCCATCATTAATGTTATGAGTGGCACCTGTTTTTGACAAAGGGTTCATTGTGGCTCTAACCATTTCCTTCTCTGAGTATGTGTGGACATATTTCATACAGGTACTGCCAACTTAGTGGTGAAATAAAAAGAAATGGGGGTGTGTCTCCTCTCTCTTCCCGGTCTTCACAACAGTCTGCTGTTATGATTCTAACAATTAGGAAATTAACACATAGGACTAATATATTATTTTCACATAAAAATAAACCTGATATATTTCAGTCTGTTGTATAATACCACAACCTGGGCAAAATGTAAATTGCCCAGTCCGATTTCGACACTAGTAGTTCTGTATAAGATAGCCCAAGGATCTTTAAACCTCCTATCTATTCAATGTTAAAGTCTTCAAAGTTGAGAGGCCCAGGCCTCTTGAACATAAATGATGGTTGGGTTAAAGTTTCTTAGAACAAAGACGTCATGACGGTGGGAGTACCAGAGGTTACACAGAGGTCAAATCATGGAAAGTGCTGGCTAAATTCCAATATCTTCAAAGCTCACCCTTGTGGCCTTAACAACACAAATATACTAATGAATATGTGTTTGTACCTACACTTTTGAATGTATGCCATCATACAAACGCTTATGGCTCTTTCTATGTCCTGAATTCATATTCCAAGCTTACCACAAATTAATAACAAGCTCAGTTCAAAAGTCTGTTCAATTTCAGGTTTTCATTCTGCAAAACATTATGAGGGAAATACTGTTCTCTCTCGCCCTGAGCATCAGGCTTAGACTTGGCATCATTGCGTCTCAATGATTATTCGGGGGTGCCCTGGACCTCCCCCAGGGAACCACAATGGAACCTGCACCATATTTTCCACAGCCACTGGTAATACATGCACGAAAGCATGAACGCATGTACACACACGCAAACATAAACACACCCAAACACATTAAAACGCACACACACACACACACACACACACACACACACACACACACACACACACACACACACACACACACACACACACACACACACACACACACACACACACACACACACACACACACACACACGATCACGTTTACGTACACCCAAACGCACAGCTCTTACCTTCCTTTTAATGTCAGTAAACTGGGAGAACATGAGCGACCAATAGAAGGCCAGCTCCATCACATAGTAGTAATACAGCCCTGGAGTCAGGACCTATGTGGAGACAGTTAAAACAACACAACATATAAGCCTCATCCCCCAAAGCCTGATCCTCAGTCGATCATACGATTTATCTCATCCAATCCTGTCCCTTTCTGGGTTGTTTTGCGCCTGGATGACAGTCAGGTTAAACTTCAGGGGGTCAGAAAGCCGCTCACCAGGTGAGATGGCAGTCCGGATAGAGGACTCAGGCCCACGTTGGACACATATAAACTGTACTGCTCGGGGGGGACTTAAAGAAGGTTTTAAAGAGAAGGAATGCTAAAGAGAAGGAAATGGATGGCAACAATAGAAAGAATGTCACAATGACACAGGAGGAACCTGTGAGTGTAATACGATTTACCCTCAAAACTGGACCGCTGTTATTACTCATAGTAGGTGCGTACTGCGACTGAAAGTTGGGCAGATGGAAATTGATGATAAGATGTTTCCAACTCACGAACAGCCAAATAATAATGGCATTTCAGGTTACCCTCACCAAAAGATGAAAAACCTGCCAGACTTCTTTTACGTTATTCACAAATCTGCGTACTTCCTCCTCTCCCCCAGTAAAGCAGAAAATCAAAAGACTCCACTAAAATAATTTTCTAAACAAATCTATGGATGTATTGTTTGTGCAGTGTTGGAAAGTTTAGGTTTTCAAAGTTGAGAGCCCAGCAACATCTTAATCTGTTATCTAGCATAACACCAGTTGTGTTTCTACCATTCAACCCCAATCCAAAATAGTTTACTGGTATAAAACTGCAATGTTATCCTTTCTGAACCTGGAAGTTCCCACTTCCTTCCGTGGCTGGAGTAAATAGAGGATGGCGGATAAGCGGATGACGATGAGGAGGAGGATGAGGGTATTGGGTTAAGGGGGCTTTGCTGTGCATCTCAAGCTGCATCTCACCTGATATGGATAGTTGTACCAGCAGTGCCTCGTGTCCCACATCCAGGGGCACTGGGACAGACACACAGAGAGGAGCTCGTTAGTTCATCAAACAGATGAACTAACGAGCTCAACAAACAAGACCACTTTGCTGTTGATAAGCAACTTTCCCCAAGTACACACTTGACCCACGGACTGGCTTACTTACCCGCCAAAGAAACTGGATTCCATAGGTAAATATACAGAGATAAAATGTTAACCTCCACCTAATGAGGAAAAAACAGACAATGAAGCTCTTAGTGAAGCAATCTATGCAAACATGAAAAAAGATTATCCGCATTTTTTCAAACACCTCTGCAAGTCCCTCACCACCACCCAACCATTGAGCAAAACCAATCTACCAACAAACCAAATCGACCACTCAAAAGCTAACCCCACTGAGTATAGAAGCACTCACATGCTCTCGCAGAACTTGGTGTGCGTGCTGGGCTTGTCCTGGTTCCTGCGGCGTCTGAACCATCGCTGGACCTTCCTCACCTGCCAGTCCAGCTGCTTGGAGAGGCCATCCAGGTGGCGCGGGTCTGGGTCCTGTTGGGTTGAACCGGAATGATCCGCAGGGGTGAATAGAAACAAGTCAGATGGAAAACAATGAGACACAACCTGTACAGGGAGCTACAGTCGGGACTGGGGAGATACTGTGGGGGGCTACAGGGGCTAATTGGATTTTCAAGATGTAAATAAAAAAGGACCCCAAAATCAAACCACCTTTCCAAAACGTGTCAAATCGCAAAAAACTATAAAAAAGTCATGAGAATTCAAACTGAAACTCTTATCAAACGGTTATTCAAATGCAGGTTGATGTGAAAGATAACTGAGTCAGTGTTTTCCTCCATGCCTGTTCATGTTCAGGACTGTCCTGTTCACACGATTCCCTGAAATTGCTCCACATAACGTGACTCAATATTCATGAGAATAATCTTGATAGTTGATTTCATTTATACAGGACACTTCTTGAACTCAATGTGGTGGAAATAAGAAGTGATAAAAGCAACAAATAGAGAAGATCGTTGCAAGCGGATAATATTATTTTGCTTTGATTGATTCCCCTGTTTTAATTGTGTGGTTCTGGCTGCCAGAATCACACGACACGTAAACATTTCCTTCACGGTTCCTCCTGGCGCACGTAGCTGTTAGGCAACAAAAACTGAAACTGCCACTGAACCACGGCCAGAACATATAAATAAGCAGCACTAAAGAGCTTCAATATTGTTATCTACTGCCTTACTTCAACTACACCATTTACTTGTCTTTGCTTAATCACTTTGAAGTGTCTAAACTTAGAAGGAACCAATTGTTTAAGTGAGAAGAGAGAACCATCGGCAGGACCATTTTTAACTAAAGTATAAAGCTTTGGAGCAGACCGCTCAATAAAGTCAATTTAGCTTCACCCTTGCGCTTTACAAAACCACTATCAAATCAAGTTCCCCGCATGCATCTTCAAACCTGCACATGGGAGAGGAGTGTGAATCCTCTATCACGCCTCCTTCCAGTTAGCATAGCCTAAAGCCCCTGATTAAATAAAACAATTACAGAATGGCTTATGTTGTTAAAGCTCATTGCCCCGGGGCATGTATGGGTGTGTGTGTGCAGCACAGCCAATCCTAACCCTTCCCTTTGTTTGCTGTGTTTTACCATGCGAGGACCGTGGGCGGCCAATGAACAGGTAGCTGAAGCGGGTGTGACAGGCCAATCAAAGTGGATGTTGTGAACGGGGAGCGGGCATGTTTGCCAGGGCAGAGACCAGTTTGCAACTTTGTGACCCAAATGATGTCCTTTGGGTGGCAGCGTCGACCAATATCGCTTTTGTTTGGGATTCATTATGAATCCCAAATGTGAAGGCTTGACTTCCACATAAGTAATCCATTAAAGCCCTGTCACTTCATCAAGAATGACGAGTGCATATTTTCCGCAATCCTTCTGCTCTGCCTGAACCAGCTGAATGAAGGAATACACCAACTACAAATACGCACAATGCAATGGAAGACGCTTGGACAAATAGGTCCTACACATTGACATTGACATTGACTTTGACCAAAAAGGTTATTTTTATGCCTTTGCAAATCAACATGCATGGAAGCGATTCTGATGTTAGTCCTGCTGCAGTTCCCAACACTTCAAAAGAAGAAAACAGGGAAGAGTTGTTAGATTAACTGGCGAGCCACAGGGAGAACATTCTACCTTTGTGATGGACATGTACACCTTCTCCAGCACAGCGTTGGGCTGGGCCCTCCAGCTGATCTCTGCCTGGAGATGGAGGCTCCGGGCACAGGGGCTGGCCACATATCTGTCACAGTGATGGAAGAAAGAAAACACATCCAGTCAGTCAATCTTATGCTTGGGTTACCACTGATACCCATAAATACAAAGATGAAGCCCTTGTGACCTAGAAGGCTATGAAGCTTGTTCTTAGCTTTTTGATGAGTGACAGTGGCGTTGGAGGAAGTATCTGATTGCAGGAAATGTTTGTGGCATTCATTGAATATCAGCACAGATCACAGCTGTGGATAAGACCTGGTCAACATCTCACTGGTGCTGCACCTAATACATTTCAGGACCGCTGAAACCAAATTACCGTTCAGTGGCAAACAGAACACAAAGGGGAGTTGAAAGCAGTTGTAACGCCTGAGGCCTCGTCGTTTTGGTTTTCACGCAGAGAAGTTGTCTCGTCTCAGGTTGCTCATGTTAGTCAAAGACAGTGATGATGGTGTCTTTCTCTTTACACTAAAATAATAATTGGAATTAAACTGGTTTATATAATATAGTAAACCCTTATTATAACCTTTATTCTTAAATATTGGCCACTGAGCAGAAAACAGGCTCTCATTTATAGATCAGTTCATGGTCAGAAACTATGAAACACTAGGTGTGCAATATAACATGTCAAGGGTAAAAGGAACTTATCTAATGCAAACAATATGCAAAGATCAAATAACCATACACATTCCAGTGGGCTACATTTTCATCAGGTATTCAAAAACGCAGTCTATTTGCTCAGAACAAGCATACTTTTCTCCAAAATGCAACCTTGTTGCAAAGAAAAGGACATAATAAAAGGACAAATATTGACCAGACGGGCTGAGATTGCACTGTGAATTGTGCTATAGAAAAGCTAGGGCTGACCTTTCCTGTTGAGTTGTTGTAAAGAAAGAGTAGTTCAGCCAATCCCCCTCAAAATACTATTGGAGAAAAGCATCAAAAATAGTTCATATTGGCCAGGCCGAAATGTGTATAGACCTCCTATGGCATTAGTGGCAAAATATAAGCGGTAAAAAGGGACTCCATCCATTCACTTTTAAGACTTGTGTCCACACACAGAGTGCCAATTATCGCCTCAAATGTACCAATTCAAATGCACATTCATACACAGGCGGCGCCGCGGCGGTGTCAGAAAAGACACTGCGGTGTCGGACATGTGGCCAATCAAATGGCTTCATACCATTATTGCCTCACATCATTCCCAACACAATCGTACTACGACAGCAGTGTCGACCCTGCAATGCAACAGCCCAGTCGTCAGGAGCAGGTGTCCTGCTCAGGGACCCCTCGACACCGAGCCGGGAGGAGCCGAGGATCTACCCTTACTGGTTGCCAGACAACCTCTACCCCGAGGGCCGCTGTCGCCCAGGTGGTGACTCCTGAGACATGGACCATGATGACATGGTGTTAGGAGACAAGACCGCCTGAAGATGGTGTGGAGATGTGTGTGTGTGTGTGTGTGTGTGTGTGTGTGTGTGTGTGTGTGTGTGTGTGTGTGTGTGTGTGTGTGTGTGTGTGTGTGTGTGTGTGTGTGTGTGTGTGTGTGTGTGTGTGTTGAGGGGGGGGGGGGGGGGGGGGTATGACCAGTTTCATGACCAAAGCTATTAGAAGACAGTAGAAGATAACGCAGATGAAGAGCCATATAGGATCATACTAGGAAAAACTCCAATATGAACAATAACAACTGCAGGCATCTATATAATTTTTTTAATGAAACATATAATTGTGAACCCACTGAGATACTGGAATTAGATAATGAATGAATTCACAGATCCAGCTTGTCAAGTATTGGCCTAGTTATAAAACAATGGAAAGGGCAGGTTCTGTAAAGGGCAACAAAAGCTGGGAGAGTCACACAGAGTGTGTCCTTGTCTCTGTGAGGCACAACACCTTTTTTCTACTGGTGGAAACATGACACTGGCTGCAGCGCCACAACACTGAATCGAATTACGAGCGATCAGAATTCAGAATTTTGTTTGTGGCCAACACCATATATAACAATCTCACACGTTATTTTTTTTATCTCATCGCTGTGAATCGCCCGGCCTTTGCTTAGGCCTGCATGTACCTTCACTATCTGGTTCTCCATTGAAAACAAACGTTCCCGAGGCTCGCCTCGGCTTCAACTCCCCCCAAAAATGATGACAGTACGTTCCCTACAGGGAGGAGAATCCAGCTGTGGTTGGGAATGGGTTTGGTCAGCGCACATTCATGAGTAGTAAGATTTAAAGATTTAAAGACTCTTCGTTTTTGTATATATCGCCCTCGGGCGACATACACCTGCAACAGGTCAGGATCTAGCGATGCCAGACCTTGGACCATTTGGTCGGTCACCAAGGCCAAACGCAACCACTAGCAACAGAAGCTCAAGAAGCCAGCTTAGTGTTATCCAGTACACATCATTGTTTGTGGTTCACCGTTCAACCCATGACACGGCTTAGTAAGGCTTGGGGGGCTGAGCGGAGAAAGTAGCCTGACTGTTGTTCATCAAACTCATTGCCAAGCGCCAGGAATATGATCACACAATAAGGCCTAATGCAATTGGTGAAAATAAAGTTATTTTAAAAAGTGTCTTGGATATGATAAGAGATTTGGAAGTGGTGGAATCATTAAAAATGATCATGTTTTACCAGTTGTTCAATTTGGTCATCTGCATGGAGGATTCAATATTATGATGAGGATTCATAATATTTAGACCATGAAACAGCTATAGTTTGCACATATTTGCTACGAATTGCTCATGGATATATGTGAGTACACGTATTCATGGTGTAAACACCGGGTATTGATGACGTTGAAAGATGTGAGTGAGGGTTTCAGTGTGGGTGACAGAGACATCACGTGCAACGTATGCATGTGTCTCGCTCAACATCCATCCATGGCTTTGCATCCTTCGACGTGAAGGGCAATAAGGAATCCAAGCTCGGCTGTAATTTCTTTCCACTTATGGGTGAATGAATGAGCCCAATATCTGGCCTGCGCAACGCCCTTCAGCGGTAGCAGTAAATGGTTTCTGATAACATCGACCCCTCGCCCTACATCTGCCTCACCGGCGTCTTGGCAACGGAAGAAAGCAAGTGAGACATGGCCCGGTGAGCCCAACCGAGCAACAGCCACTCAGAACCTTGTCTCTCGTTGCGCCTTCACCAACCCCGTTACCCCGGCTCTAGATGCAATGGCTTAATAAACACAGTCGTGTTTTCTCTTACTCTCTGACGTCTAACAACTAGGCGCAGGCCTTGTCGACAGTACATTTTAACGGACTACCTGCTGTGCGGACATCGGACTCTTAAAGTAGGGTCCCTTCTCGGGGAATCTTCTACCTTTTTCTATTTCCCGGGTGGGTTTAGGGGATTGTTCATTTCCCATAGCCATTTAAGGAGGCAAGAGATACAGTGGACGTCGTTCAAAAGAGTATGAAAGGTGGATGGGGAAGATCGTAATGTGAGCACTGACTTGTTGAATCCCATTCACTGCTTTCATTTAATAAATAAACAAATATACAGTGCCTGCCTTGCACATGGCTAAGAATCGTTTTTTGATACGGTGATAACAAATGCTATTGCGAGGCTATATTCAGGAAAACAGATACTGTTAAAACCGCATAGACCGTTTTTCCTACTACTTTCATTATACTTCTAATACTTTCAAATGTATTAGGTAAATTCAATTTTGAGTATATAAATGCCCATGGGGCAGATGAAATTACAAAACATAAACAAATAGGGCCTAGATGACAATTTTAGATGTCATCAAGTGCAGCTATTAAGGCAAGTCTATCAAGCAAAGAGTGTGCGTGTGGGTGCGAGTGTGCGTGTGTGCGTGTGTGTGTGTGTGTGTGTGTAAACGTTGAAACACATGAATAATTCTTAGTGAATGGTTTTGAGGTGCTCAATGGCTGAAGCTTACTAATTTAACATTGAGCACAAAGGCCCAATACATTTCCCCAACGCTATCGGCACTAGACAGCTTAGTAGTTTTCTTATTTCATCGAGCTCTTTGAATGTAACACAGGGCATATCACATGGTGAACCAAACACCAGGGATCTGATAGGCGTGCATGATCCCAGGAGGACACACCTGAGGCATGCGTATTTCACTTTGGCTCCACTGTGCGATTTGTTTACAATGAATAGTTTGTTTCGGTCTGAACATATTCCTTAATAATGATTAATTCCACCAGTTATGAACCAGTTGTTACAAGTTTGGAATAAAGGAAATAAGCATAGAGTACAGTAAGTTATCCTAAACAAGAACGTATACATATATAGCTCAAGCTGAACTACCTTGTGTGTGTGTGTGTGTGTGTGTGTGTGTGTGTGTGTGTGTGTGTGTGTGTGTGTGTGTGTGTGTGTGTGTGTGTGTGTGTGCGTGTGTGTGTGTGTGTGAGAGGGTGTGTGTGTGTGCGTGTGCGCGCGCGCGTGTGTTTGAGCGCGCTCTTCTTAGCAATTGAACAGCCATCCAAGACACACAATGTGCTAGCCTATGGGTCTAAACTTTGTGTAATGCAAATGTTCTGATCGTTAATCAATACAACAACATACAGTTTCCCTCCTTTCGCGCCATCTAGTAACAGACATCCATCTCTCCGCTGTATGGAGGAGACCGAATGAAAGGAAGAACGAAGGAGCAACACATCAGCGCCCAGTGATGCTGATAGCTTATCACATTTTATTACTCGTATGGTCTAAAACTGCGAACCAAGTCCCCATATCTAACATATTGTGAAAGTTAGTCTAAGAATTTGGGACCTATATTATTGTTGCATACAAACCTCTCGAAGAGTATTCTCACGACCGATATCAACAAAGCCAGGGGTAGAGCGGACAGCAAGTGCCGGGCTTTAGGATACTCCACCCCGGGAGCCGGGTCTGCGAGGTCCGCCCAGGTCACGTTGTGCGGCAGCCAAAACCGTTCGTTCCAAAACCAGGCTGAAAGAGCAGCCATGCTTTAGTCTCGTAACGCCAAACCCTCCAAATAGTTTTCGTTTCTCGGAGAAAAAAAGTCCTAGAATGCCGTCTCTACCCTGGGGCCGGTATGGATGAGTCCCCAGCCCCCAACCACCGCCCTAAGGAGGATTGGGATTGAGGAAGTAAAGGCGGTGCCGCCTCCCAACGGTTAGAGCAAGACGCTCAAAAAGTGATGGGTAGACGACCATTCAGTGTTCATGACCATATCACTTGTGCCTTGAATTGATCCGCGTTCCCCTTTATTAAACATGTTGACTTATATTAGTCCAATAATCAGAACTACGGATTTAGAGACACACGACGCTACAGTTGCTGAAACAGGAATAAATCAAATAGTTGACCTGAAGTAACGTGCGGATTAAAGGGAGAAGGGCACCACCAAGTGGTCATTCACGGTATATGAACAAATATGCGATTTAATGATATTTACATTTATTAAGACAGAGAAAATGTATCTAGTTCCAACCCGAAAGTAAACTGCATCATACAATTATGGAGTTAAAATGACTAAATAATCCAACCGAGCTGAAAGCCAAATTTTTTTTGCATGTTTTTTGCAGGCTACTGTATATTGGATAGGAATGTTTGATTTCTTTAGGTTACCTATGATAAGGCAGCTGCAATGCTATGCAAACTCTACCATCTAATTATAGATGCACCTTTGCCTATTGGTGCATCATGTTATTATTAGAAAAGTAATGGGCAGTTGGCTTAGTAGCTATGCAAGGGATGGTGGCCATGGAACAAAGAATGATTAATCAATGCATGGTCAATAGAGGAAGACCCTACGATTTGCAGTGGCTCTGCAGCCATTAGTTTGTCATACTCAAGACACGGGTCACGGGACACTTCTCCACTGTTTCAAGATATCCTGTGGTTGCATCATAGGATTTATTTCTCCATTGTCATCCAATTGAAGGTGTTACTAAAACCAATACATTCTTCTTTCCATATGGAAACTGATCATGATACGGACCCACCTCCAAAGATATTCTTGATTAAATAACATTGTGTGGCTTAGTTCGTACATGATAAATGTTTAAACCATAAAAAGAAAATAGAACAACAGTCAATAATATGCGTATATGTATTTAAAAAATGTAGTTCATCTATTAATCAATTCCAAGTTTATTTAACATTATCTCAGCAAGACTCGTTTTCGTTCTTGTTCCACTTGCAAAGGGGACTCATGTCTTTGCAGGCCATGAACTTTGAGAAAGGTCAAAATGGCCAGTCTAGAAAATGGTAAAGGTGAAACGTTTAGAGTAGCAGATTGGTCTGGCTCAGATCAGGTTACAGTCAGGCAGAAAAGAGCATGCCTTTGTTAAAGTCCTATCACCAAGCTCCAACACGATCATTCCAATTCAAACAGTTAAACATGACACAATCTGAAGTAAAATATCAGTAAAATAACTATACACATGTAGTCTTCAAGTACTTTATTAAGCTCAGTACAAATTGTTGCATATATTATACGATTCCTTAAAAAACACCGGACATAGCTGCGGCACTGTGGTTAAGAAACTGATGTCACTTGCATCAGAGATGGGTGTAAAAACAAAGCGTACATATTTGTCAATTGGCAATGCTAAGGCACTTAAGTTACAGTTACGTTGAAATGAAGGACACATTTATTCAAGTCACAATGTTAATTACTAATACCATAAATATCATACCAAGTTGTAACGGTTGTTTCAGTAACATCTGGTTGTAACACAGTTATACTGAAATTAAACAAAGCCTAGGGGTAATGTCTTATGGGTTAAAGCCGCGGTAGGTCACTTCCATACTTCAACAACAGTTTTCGTTGTGTAGTCACCTCGGCTAGCTTCAGCCTACAAGTTCAAGTGTCCTACGGTGGTTGGTTGGCTCTTTTACTTGTGCTCTGGGTGGTTCTGCAAGCAGCTGATGAAATCTGTGACCGGGTGTCCGTTAAAGCAAATCTGGTAAACCGCATTGAACAGAGGGAACCTGGAGAGTACAAGAGAAGAATGTTGACCATTTCATGCTCGTTAGGAGGGATTTTCTATCCTTTGATACCAGTGGCGCCATAACCCTACAGGGTTACCCTTACAGGAACTTTGACCAAAGTCTTGTTGCAGGTTATTTTACAAACATTTATTGGTATTTATTTTGTACCAATGTAAAATGTGTCCAATATAAAGCAACTCACTTGTCAACCATGTTTTTGGATTTCAGGATACGGTTGACCTCTCCTGCAGTTGCCGGTCCCTGAAGCTTCTGTCCGTTCAGCATCTCAATCTCCAGCTCCTCGATGGTCTAGACGGGCACACGGTTCACATATTAACTGCCCACGGTTTCACAAACGAGCATGAAGATTCCTCTGGAACTTAACACACAGGGACACATAAAAGAGACAGAGCGGACACCTCCTCCCATCTCAGGTCACAAGGCATACACCTACCTTTCCTGTTTTGGCGAAGGCCTCGGCGATCTTGCGGTTGCGTCCGCCGTAGCAGGTGGTGATGAGATCGGCCACGCCGCAGCTCTCCAGGAAGGTGGTGGGGGTGACGGGCCCGTCAGTGCAGAACACCTTGGCGAAGGCGATCATCTCCATCAACCCCAGGCGGATGACTGCAGCCTTGGTGTTGTCTCCGAAACCCAGGCCGTCGCAGAAGCCTGCGCCCACCGCCACGATGTTCTAACGGTTCACACAAGTGTGAAACAAGGGTCCTGAATATGTATATTCTCAGGCTCTGAGGCAGGATGATGATGCACTTTGAACAGACGGATTAGTGCAAAAAATACTGGAGATACACATAGCAATTAAATATAATGTATAGTTAAAAAACAAGAATGATTGATTATAGATGCTATTACTATGGGCACAAAAACAATTGCTACCCAGCTACCAAGTATTTAAATGTCTTTAACATCTTATCAAAGTTACAGCTGAATGGGTCAGCCCTGTTATAGTCTGGCAGACCAAACTAACTTTATTTAAGACAAAAGGAGGACCTCTGACCTTGAGTGCCCCACAGATCTCCACTACGTCCGCCTCCGCCACCACAGTCACACGGAAGTTAGTGGTCTGCATCAGCTCCTTCAGAATGGGTCCATTCACTTTGTCCTTGCAACCTGAACAAAACCGTCACAGTTCTAGTTCGGCAAGTTCGTCCATCAAAGGGCTCAAAAAAGCATGAATTTATTTAGCTTTTTAAAATGTATATCAATCATGTCATTTTTTACATTTACTTTCCTATTAAATATGTGGTCCGTACCAATGGTGGTTTCACAGAACTTCTCCTCAGCGACCTCATTGGCTATGTTTGCTCCCATAAGGACGGTCATTGTGATGCCCAGCTTTCCTTTGATCACCTCAGAGATCAGCCTCAGTCCCTCTGGGCCCTCATCTACACCCTGCAAGAAACAACCACCAACAGGATGACATCCACTACCAACTTAATACAAATCGGATCAGGGATTGCATACCTGATTTTGGTAGGTGGTAATTAATAGTTTGTAAGGAAATCACTAGGGAATTATTTTGATTTCTTCGAAAAAATCCAGAGGAGAGAAAGTGAACTTCGCCCACTGACTTGGTGACAAAAGCAGGTGTGCAAAAGAAAAATGCACCTCCGTAGGAAGGAGATACATTTTTTTTAGTAATTGCTGCCCCCACCTTGATGAGAGACATGCCAACGGCCTCCTTTTTGATATGGTCCTTGATGGTGTCGCACACTCGGACAATGAACTGGTGGGGTACCACGAAGATCAGGATGTCCGCTCCCTTCGCTGCCTCCGCCAAGTCGGGGACTGCCACCTGCGAGACGGAAGAAATTAGAAAATATTTTTTTTAACAGATCAACGAGAATAGTGAAGCTCCTGGCCTATTGCTGTCGAGCTTGTTAAATTATTTATTAATTAACGTACTTAAAAAAGTAAATATGCACCATCATCGTGATTTTGAGATTCTCTTTGACTATTAATAGCAGAGAAACCCTATATTAAACACGATTGAAATAGTGTATGAAAATGTGTTCAAGTATTATAATACTGCTCACCACATTTGGGGGAAGCTTGTGACCGGGCAAATATTTAACATTTTCATGGTCAATGTTGATGATTTCGGTGAGCTTCCTGCCCTCGATCATCTCCTCAAAAACCCACATGTTCACCGTCGTGTCAAACTGGTCATACTTGGCTGCATTGGCACCTACTATCTTAGCGATGGCAGACCCCCTGCAGACAGAGCATTGCGACTTACCAGGCTTTCATGAAAGTTAGGCTACTGATTCGAGAACCATAACAATGAATATGTAAAGATTACTTTGTTAGTGAGGTAGACAATTTAGTATTGTATTCAATAACACGGCTACTTACAATTGTATAGGCTACATTATTAAATTGGAAGTATAGCCTATGCGTTATTGTAAATTCATATAATGGAAGTATAGATCTACTGTAACCCCATATGTGATAGGCTACAATGCATTGCCTATATAGAAAAACAATCATGGCTTTCCGCCGTAGACATCGGTCTAGACTAGAGCAACACCGTTGCCGAACAGTTTGACACAATCCATCACCCGTTCTTCAATCATAGACACCACCGAGGTCTTTCCCATATCACATATCCTAGAAATGAACCCCCATGAGGGTCCCCCATAAACCTTCAGACACAGGACAGTATCGCTTCACAGAAACGGGGGTGAGTGACAATACCTTCAACACAACTTTCGACTCACAATAAGTTGATAGCTAAGCGGTCTACTGAAAAGCTTTTGTGAAAGACATTAAACCATTAAAATAGGTTGCTAAATGGGTTCCAGATACAGAATAACTCGGTCACTGTTCTAACGAGAAGAAAAATGCAATTTAAATGCTCACCAGTTACCAGAGCCAATGATGCAGACTTTCTTTCCGACTGCCATTATGTTAGGTTGGTTCGTATCGCCGTCTCAGCTACGGGTGCGAGGAGTGCCAGATCTAGAGACAGTGTATTTATACCATCGCAGCTATGACTCCCCACAGCTGAGGACCGCCCCATCTCATTGGTTGATCAGTCATGGTGGCCCACGGCAAACCCAGTAAGTAACCAAGTTAAGTTAATCCATTCGTTAGTAAAAGGAAAACAATTGATCGTATCAATGTTAAATAAATAATTTAATTATTGTAAAATGGCGTAGCATTGAATGACGACAAAATACCAAACGTACTTTCACATATCCTTTATTATAACATAAGATAACATACAGAAAAATAGGCTTGGTCCATGAAAATATCTAAATTTCCAAATATTAATAGTCCCGATTACTCACTGAAATAATTTCAGCCCTAACGGTACCCCCACATTCCTAATATCCCCCCAAACTACATTAGTGTATTTAGACAACTCTGAACATAGAAGGACCGAGCTTGACAGGTCCACAGACCGAGCTTCAGTGATGCAAACAATGTTGCATACAATGAACACAACATAAATTGGCTGCCAGAGATATTAAAACAACTGAAAATGTAATAAAGAGGCCAGGCAGAATTAGTGACCAATGAGCCAGGCTAGATCTTTTTTTATATGGCTTCTTTGCTCATGATTAAAAATTACTTTAAAAAAGCCAATGATTCACCGATACCCACCTGGAAGCTTTAGTACTAAATGATTGAAGAATGTTTCAGCTGGAAAAAAACCTAGAACAAGTTTACATCTTATTTTTTTTCCTGCGTTGCATTTACAAAACAAGCCTAGAGTTATACAAGCTAATTGTTTGATAATTGAGTACTAGCTAACAACACATTTAATATAATCAATATCAAAAAAAAAAAAACTTTCATACCCAATACAAAAACCAATTTTCACGGAAGTGGTTAAGCATTAGAATTTAGAGTAGGGGGGAATTCAGGGACGAAAAACTAAAAGAATTTCTACACATATCAGGTAATAAGTCATGACAGGTGACGTTCTGATAGTGTAGTAGCATCATCAATCACAAAGGTGTCCACCACCACCAATACTACCGGATGGGGAACTGGCGGTTCTTACTCGGAGGTGTATACAGCTGACTCGCAAGGGGTTGATGGCAGGGAAAACACAGGAACCACACTACTAATTCATTGTACCTGGATATACCTTGTGTGGGAACCGGTGTATTAAAAGTTGTGCGACACAAGGACACAGTCCATTATAAAATAAACCAATGCTTCCGGATCAGGCTCAAGCAAATATCAATAGGAGTTACAGCATTGGGTTGATTTGATGGAAACATCCAACCCGTGGTCCATGTCTTTCTAGGTTTTAACCCCCCCAGGCACCCCCCCCCAAAAAAAAAGAAAAAGTAACCACCAGTTGTCCCCCCACCACCACACACAAATCACTGAGAGCCCAACAATGTTACTTTGTATAACGCCTGGCCATAATGGAGGAAAAACCTGAATCAAGAGAAAACAACAGCCTAGGTGTTCCTAATGCCCAAAGCCTGCTCCAGCTCCTGTCTCCTCTGCTGGACCTGCAAGACAATTCCCCAGAGGGACTTTAGTCACGTGAGGCTCCGTTACAAAATAATACAGTATTTATATTATGTGGGGTTATCTATCAAGTAAGTGGAGGCCATTCACCAGCACATGAGATAGCATGGGTAATGTAAACAGGGGAAAAGGGGGAGGAGGAGAGCGGTTTTACCTTGGAGTAGAAGTAGCGGCACACGGCTTCCTGGGCCCAAGGCTGGAAGTAGAACTCGGCCCGCCGCTCCTCCTCTGGGTTGCCCACCACATCCGTCATGGTCTGATAGGGGACAGGGAGGAAGACATAATACAATGAGAACAGAGGCAGGCTCGAAACAAGCGCTAGGCTAGTCCCACTAATGTGAACTTCGGTGGCGTCGCCTCTAAACGGGTTGACCAGTTCAATGACGGATGTCTTCCTTCTCCACAAATGATCTTCTCTGTATGTACGGAAGGGGGATCATTTTCTTCTTCATGAGGGATGGCTTAATATTTTCATGTTCCGTTTCGAATAGGTAAAATGCTTCTGTGCACTTAGTAACAAAATGACCATGTGTCCTTGGAGGAGGAACACGGGACGCTCACTGAAATGTTAACCATGTCACCATGACGATGTCCCAATGACGAGGCACAGCTCAGACTAACATTATTAACCTTGTACAACTGCTGCAGAAACAGATTAAGTGCATCACGGAGCCCAAATCAAACAAACTTCAAAAAACGAACCCCATACCTTGGGTTTAACATTATATATAACTTGCTATGATACCATGTTTTCCGTCATCTCTTTTTCAAACCTCTACATTCTATTTAAACCATAGCCATTGTATTGGGACGTTTATTGTCGTCAGTCATCACATCCATGTGGAGCCTTTGGTAACTTAACGGAGTATAAACGTCATAATAATCCAACCTCCCACGCTCACCTTGAGGTCCCTGCACTGGGACTGCAGCCAGTCGTTGATGAAGCCCTGGGGGTCCCTGGCGAAGCTCAGCATGAACTCCCTCTGGGTCTTCAGCTGGTTTATAGTCTCGATGGTCTCGTGGATCTGAGGCGGGAGAGGGGGGGGCGTGGGTACAGCGTTAATTCATGCCGTCGTTTCAACTCAACCGTGACGAGGGATTACGGTCACCACCATGTCAGGGAGAAATGTTAACTCGCTTTGCTACACGTGGAGCAGTACATAGTAATCTGTTGGGAACCAACAGGTAATGGCTTTGGTTGTACTGCATTACCATATTTAGGTGCTTTAAGTGCGTTCCCAGTTTATAGCAATGGAGGAATAATTAAATGTGTCAATGAGCAGGTACTACTTAATATTGTACACAAAAATAAATCAAATGTTTTTTCTTAGCAGCATGAACAAATTACAAGGCCGTATGGAGCCATAGAAGGCAACAGGTGCCTCCAAACCAAAAACAAGCAGTGGTAGTTGACTTTTCCCCCTGTCTGGTAGCGGAGATTACACAGCCAAGGAGTATGACAAAGGACAATGTGATTACGGTGCGCTCGCAGCCAGGTTAACATGACCCTGGTCCACTTCATGATAGGAAAACCGTTGAAGAAACCCTGGGCTGCAATTTTACCATTACACAAATGGGGATGGTGGTGGTGACGGTGAGGTTGGCGGGAGAAGTGAGCGAGAGCACAGATTACTGTGACATGAAGGCCAGACATAAATTGCCTGTTGGCATTACCTCAAAGTGAGGGTGTGGGTCTCAGGGCGTTTACTCTGTCACAGGCCACTGACGGGTGTGATGTCGGGGGTAGTGGCGCTACAGCTACTACGCTTGCCTTTAATGGCTTATGGCCCAATCCCATTTCTACCCCTCCCCCAAGTTTAGAAGGGGTAAGGGTAAGGGGTAAGGGGTAAGGGGTAGAAATGGGATTGGACCTTTAAAAATCTACCGACGATCTCCACAGGTCCGCTCAACGTAACACTGCAGTGGACGGCAGGAGAAACACTAACACGCTGGAAGAAAAACCAAATGTAAGAGAATCGGCAAATCTCATGCAGTTAACATGTGTTCCCTTAACATGTTTGAAATAAGTTGAAAAGGAACACATCCTATCGATTCAGACCGCAACTGGGCTTCAGAGGATGGGCTATTGCTTTGCTGGTGGGTACATGGGCCATACCTTGTTATCCAGTCCAGCTATCTCCTGCTGGCTGGCAGTAGACAGCAGAAAGGAGTTCATCTGAGTCTTCAGAGTGTCGTCCACCTCCACGTCGATGTCGTAGCATGCAGTCTTCTTTTGGTCATTGGGGTCGACACTGGTAAAGGAACAGATTGACAAGACATTAGGTCTGGTATTGAGTTTTGCAGCAAAAGCAAGCTTTGTAAAACAGGGAAGAAGAATACAGTCTCTTCACTCAACACTAATGAGGCGAGCATAGAATGGAGTTGGGGCAGCATCACTACATAACTCATGCACCCACTCACTACCTTGACCACAGTTGCCTTTTGTCCCACTTCTGACAGCCTGGGGCAGGGTCGCCTCCTTTACTAACAATCAGACAAACCAACCATTAACGGTATACATATTTTAATGCTACCCTGGTGGTTATTCTGCCATTTGAAAAAGGTTTCATTCAGGGCCTTCCAAAAGCTCACGATTTTATAAATGCCTTTCACAAACACACAGGCACGTTAAATTCCAATTAATTTAATTTGATTGCATTTGAGTGAAATAATGTGAAAACACTGAATACAAACTGGTTTCTGTAGTCGCTGCTGACTCATTGCTATGGTTACCCTTTCCTAGTGACATGCCATAACCAATTTGTGCTACAGAACCGTCTGAAAAGCCCTTAAGAATCTGAAGAATTTTCCATTCAATATCCCAAATGTAAATAGAAAAGATTTGTTCAAACACTAACTTTCACATGTCATTTTTATTCATAAGTATGTTTGAAGGCCTATGGCTTTAAATGGTAACAGACAGACAATATTCAAGCAAAATGTCATAGGTGTGTATACAATACATTCGGTCATGTAAAATTAAATCCTTCTCGAACTTCTGCCCTAGGCATAAACCAGGTTCACAAAGAAACTTGGCTATAGTCACCTGATGACATGATTGATGATGATTGGCTCTGGGGGCATCAGGAGGGCATGTAGACGCTGCGGGATCTCAGAGAACTTCATGCGCTGAGTCTCAAAGATCTACAAGACAGAAAAAAAACATAAGTCCAAACGGGTCGGGCTTAACCAATATTAATATCGTAGTGTTAGAAAAGGAAAGACATTTCGTCGTATTTGAGATAACAAAACCATTCCCATGTCACTATTTCCATCATGCAAATAAGGTAGTAATAAGTAAAAAGGATGCCCTTAACCAGAAAAAGCTTTAGGAAAATAATCCCACAACATTTGTGCATTTTTTTCACACTAAAAGCAGCGCAGTTAGCAGCAAGCAACAACTGGAGGACACAATTGAAAACATCTCTGGAATGACAAAATAAATAAATGAGAAAAAATGTCAATACATTCCTGTAGGTTTAGAGTGCTGTGTAACCATTAGGGCTGGCCCGAATGCCTTTTTTCAGGCTTCGAATACTCGTTCGTTTTTCCGAGCGAATATTCGAACACTCGTTCCAGAAAAACACACCATCAAAAACAACATTAATAATCCCTATATACTCCCTGGAACCGATTTTGACAGTATCTGCATATTTTGTTGAAGATTTAATAGCTTTTGAATGTTAATTAGTAGGCCTAAGTCAGTTGGAGTTCCTTAGTTTTTCCCTGTGGAAGCGAACAGCTGTTGTTCCGTTCCAAATCAGCCGTACTCTGCCATCTCAGCCCTTACGGGAGCTTTTCAATTCATCCTGGAACATGTAACTTTTCAGGGAATTTGTACAATAAATCCACAACAAAGACCGAATATTGATTGTCTTATGTGTCCATATTATATCCATTATATTGACCGGGTATTCCAAAGACGCTCACGCTCTGCAGCAAGCCAGTCACAGTTGATGGGCGCTGTACAGCGAACGTAAACAAACAGCTAAGCTAAGGTTAGGATTTCGCTAAGCATTACTTTTCCGCCCGAGATCCCGCTAATGTTTTGTTATAAAGTAAAGGGAAACAAGATATCTATTCTTCCTCCACCTCCATCGCTCTGGTAACGTCACGTACGTGAAAAAAACAAAACGAAACTCTGAATACTGATTTAAGCTTCGAATACACTTTCCGAACGAGTATTTGAATAATTCGGGCCAGCCCTATTGACCATGCGATCATCGTGCCTTGGCAGTCATGTCAGATCTTCATTTGAATACACTACCCAAATGGCTTCATTGAACTCCATATATATGCATGCATCATGTAAAGATTATTCTTCTTGACCTGCTGCAGGTACTTGTCACAGTTGATGAACTCGCGCTCGTGGGGGTCCTGGAGCTTGTGGGTCTTGACGTACTGCCAGAGGGCCTGGATGATGACGGGCCTGGTCTGGGTGTGAATCCCCAGCATACGAGCCAGTCTGGGGTCCAGCTTGAACTGTGGGGGCTGCGGGACCACATAGAAAGAGGGAAGATGAGACAACATCAGCAACATACTTCATACTACAGCATTGGAAAGAGGTTTTTTAAATATTTGCTTATTACTCCAATAGTCGCGATTCCACCATATGAACTTTACCCCAGTATTAGGAACCTTTACATGACTAACAGTTTGGGGTCATTTTGGTGGAAACGTGGCTTTATTATGTATATGATTGCACCCATTGCACTCCCCATTATCCCTAAAAGGAGGGATTCCACACTCTGCGTTCCTTCCCAAGAGTTCTTGCTTGAGAATTACCTAAGCCCTTTTGGGGGCTAGATTTAGCGTCATAAATAAACTGCCTCCAAAGCCTGTTGAGACTGCAACTGTTATTAAGGGCTATACAAATTGACTGGAGAGCAAACACTTCAAAGGGTGCAAATCTTGACACACTCTATCATCTGCTACAAGGACTGCTCGGTTCTGAGCCAGTTTGCCCATGAGTCCGGTCTCAACATGCTACTGCCTGCAGTAATATGAAACACCAGAGATATACTGGCCTTGTGTATAGTTCAATCCTGCACAGTTATTAACGTGTGCCAGTGACCTTCCAAAAGAGATAAACAGATATTTACAGATAAACATAAGGGGTCAGGCCAAGAAGGGCTCAGCCAAATGTTTTCACTCTAAATTGTTAGAGATTACAAACTCTTCTCCATCCAGCAGGCACACATTAGCATTTTCTATTTTCTCATTGCTGATTAATGCCCACCACCATTCAAAGGCAAAACGAATCAGTCAAAGCAGGTACTCTGGATTCATTGATAAAAAATATATCAATGGATAGGGTTCACTCTTGATGCAGTAGACATTAGGGGTATAACAGTCCAGGTATGCTTAGGTTCACGGTTTTGGAAAAAAGAAAAGAAAAAAAAAGGACCCTTATGCCGCTTTTCCACTGCATGGTACCAGCTCGACACGACTCGACTCGACTCAGCTCGCCTTTTTTGCGTTTCCACCGCGAAAACATGGTATCTGGTACCTGAAGTGGCTGCTTTTTCTAGTACCGCCTCGCTCTAGGTTCCAAGCGGCTGAGCCGATGCTAAAAGGTGACGTCGGCAGACGGCCGGCCACTGATTGGCCAGAGAGTGTGACGAAGTCACGAGAGCGACATGGCAACCATGCTGGTAACAGCCATAGCAGCGCCGCAGCCAACATATTCCACTTCTTCAACATGCCAGCTAATAATGCGAACACGAATACCATCGCATCGATGTTCTCCATTGTTGTTGTGTGGGTTCTGTCCATGTGTGGGTTACGTAGGTGTTGTTTGCGTCGCGTACAAAAATACGTCACGGCCCTTTCGCGCAGCCGACCCCGCCCACGTCCCGGAGGTACTATTTGCGGTGGAAAAGGACCCGCGCTGCTACCGTGTCGAGTCGTGTCGAGTCGTGTCGTGTCGAGTCGAGCTACATGTGCGGTGGAAAAGCGGCATTAGTAATTTTGTCAATCCGCATGGTGGGTTGGCTGTCGGGAGATCTTTTTTTTTTTTTTTTTAAATGGCATAGCATATTTTCACACGGAATCATCGACCCCTGACACCAGACTTAAATGACGCAACTGCTTAAACTGCTAGTTCCTCCAATCACCATCCTCTACCTTTATGTTATCAGGCATCTATATTTCTCTGAGCCCCACAGGATTTCAGTATAAAACACTCAAAAAGTTAATCATGATGAATATCAATTATAGTTACCGTGAATCAGGATATACCTTTCCTGCATTAGTAGCATATTAATTGATTGCAGTTTGTGTTAGTGCCTTTTTAAGAGTTAAGCATATTTCATGATACTGTAAAAAGGCCTTTTTTTATTTGGGCCAGGATAATGGGACATGAAATGTTTAGATCGTCCTGTTACTAGCGTCGTCTGGTACGGGTCCGTTGTTTGACAAGAACCACTACACCCTTCGTACACGTTCTAAAGAAAAAAAAAAAAAAGGGTGCCATCTCTATATTGACCCAAGCTCCAGGGGCACTCACCTGGTAGTCCAGCATTAGCAGGACGGTGCAGCGGACGCCCACATCCCCTGGCCTCTTCACCTGGAAACCATCCGTCTCCTGTGTGGTGGCCGTCCTGTGCCACTGCAGAACCACATCAAATAACCTCACTGAAGATGTAGAACGTGCACACCTAACTACCAATGGGTTATACTACAGAAGGAACATTTTATTGAGTGCAATACATTCAAAGGTGGGTCCGGACTTACCTCAACCAGGTGGTTATCGGGCCCATACAGGTCTTTGTCCAACTCGATGACCAGGGACTTGAAGAAGGAGGAGAACTTTCTCTTCTGCTTGGTAGCTTCATACTTGGACACAGCCGTCTGAAGGTGTGGATAAAAACATCATTTACTACCAGGGCGCCCTGTGCCGAGTACGTCGCTGTGAGGTATTCCAACCGGAGAGTGGGAGAGCAATAAATAAAGCCAACTACGGTTTTACATGTGGATGGTTCCAGAACAACTCAATGGGGAGTAAGGCCTTACGTCCTCCAGCAGCCGCCCTTCCACCCGTAGCTCCCAGGAGGCCACGGTGCCCTCCCCATCCTCAGCGTCTGGCTTGGCAGGGTTGAATGTATTGGAAATGAAAATGCGCAGCTTTCTCTTTTGCTGAAAAGGGACAAAAAGTAAATCATTATGTTAACTGTACTAATCATTGGAAAATAAAGGGAACTATAGTGGGAACCTATAAATATAATCGGTTACAAAGAGGCAAGTGGTAGTGATGGTTCAAGGCGTTTCATCATCATTGAGACAAGTGTCTATGATGGGTCATGATGACAAACAAAACTAATTGCTACCTAAAATCCATTTACCATTGAATAACGTAATCTAGTCTACAAATGGTGATGAGCACCACTGGTCATGCCATTCCTTTTATCAAATAGCAATTAAAATTCAGAATGGAGTCAATAGGTGGGGGCGATAAACTGTTAAGAGTTGGCTAGCTTCGGGAGTTTAAAATCTAGATAATCATCGGGAAATGTGGGTTGAGTGAGAGGGGTTTTGGGAATGTTGATAGTAAAACACTTGTCAACAAAGAGGCACGGGCTGACCAGAACGCTTGGGCGGTATCATGGGATATCAGGGTATGTACAAATACCAAATGTATGATTCAATAATGTCAAAAGTACAGACACTCCTCTTTTTATTCAACTTTTTACGACATCTAATGAATTACATTTTTTTATCATGTTTATTAGGAATCTGTACTAAAACCCGGTATATAACTGCCTCTGGGGCTGAATTATTGAAGACCGTAGTATTGATAAGCTAAACAATAGCCTAACTAAAAGGCAATTATACAGGAGACGTCCCAAATATCAATTATAATTTTCAGAGCCCATAACATTAAAATGGCTGTTCAGAAATGTATCCCTCAAGCTCAACAGTACCAGTGGAGCACCAGTATATATGTAACGCACATTGACTGTATAATACAGGTTCAACTGACTTTCAATAAGTACATCGGTGGAGATTAATCGCAAAAAAGATTGAGAATTGTACGAAATCTCAAAAAATTATAGAATAAATCCTTATTCAATGGGCCAAAAGTTTTAAACCCCGGCAAGAATTGTCTAAGTAGGCTAATGGCACAGGAGACACACAGCATTGTGGGCTAGACAATGTCATACCCGCCATAATGACTTGTATAACCAGCAGCGTGGCTCTAAATTTATTTTATTTGTCATTACGAAAATTTCTATATTCTTCCAACTCACTTTGAGGTTATTTTTTTAGCACTGTAAAGAAACATCTAGATACTATTTCTATTTGACCTTTGATTTAATGTTGGATTTGTAGAGGAATTATAATACACACCCGTGAAATTTCTTTGACAAATCAGGACTGTATATAACAAGGTGCTTGAATAAGGGAAACCCATTTCCATTCAACTACAAAAGAGGAGCGCAATTTAAGTTACGGATCATAATGGCATCGAAGAAGTAAAGCCATCTCAATAACAACTACACATTCATAAAATAACTGACAGCAAAAAAAATAAATGAAGCATTTGGTTAAATGTCTGCTATGTGGTGAGATTTGAGGACGCGTCCCTGGAATGCTGTACATCATTTGAATGGAATACCTTAATGGGCCTCTTGAGTGCCTCCTGGATGTCTAGCCTCTTACGCATGATGGTCTGGTCCAGCTTCCTCTCGAAGGCAAGCAGATCCATGTAGGCTTGAGACTCTGGCACCAGCTCTCTGATCTGAGACAGCACACACACACACACACACACACACACACACACACACACACACACACACACACACACACACACACACACACACACACACACACACACACACACACACACACACACACACACACACACACACACACACACACACACACACACACGTAATTAGCATTCAATTAATTATGATAGTCAGTGCGTCAATAAAGCGTCTGTGTAATACTGTGATTTTATTTAGAAGGACCCCGTTAACTGAAGCATGGCCGCTGATGCAACAAAAGAAAAATACGCTGCGTTCACAAGCTTATGGTGCCGGTGGTCAAGGCAATTCAATATTCCACCCATCATAAAGATGCTAGATCTTTATGATAGGTGGATTATTTAGTTGTCGGTAGTAATTAAACAAGGGCCTCAAATCCAATTATCTAGACCAGAGCAGCAGGCCTTCAGAATGATTGTTGTTTTTTTAGTTTATACATACCCTTTGAGGTAGAATTTTATCAGCCATCTTCTTCTTCTTTGTGCTGTATTAAGAACAAGATTAAGAAATGGTTCTGGTTAAATTAGGTTAGCCAGTATTGGTTAGTAGAAAGATCCTCAGGCTTCAGTTTAAATCGAATAAATGATTGATAAACGTAGGAACTTAAATGCAATTAAATGTGGTAGAGTATATGAAAACGAAATGAAAGAATGTGAACTTGTTTAATCATTAGTGTTTATCCCGAACATGCAGGCCTGTGACTAGACCGCTCTCCACCATGGGTAGTATTTACTGCTGGTTCCGGTTCTGCTGCTGCACCGGTTGGATCTGCTGGGGAGCGGGACGCTTCCGAGAAGGGTCCATCCCGCCGGGCATGCCGGGCCGTGATACCGGACTGTTACCATAGCCTGGGGGCCCCATGGCAGGGCCCTGTGGAGTCATCCGATTGGATGGGGGCATACCAGGTCTCTGTGGAGGAAGGACCAGAGGTTTCAGGTTCACCACTGACCAAGAGAGGAGGTATGGAATAGCGCTTACAGTAAAGTACTGCAGTTGCATTGGAGTGAGTTTAGCAACCCTAGCAGCAAGCACCTGAAATTAATTCCTGTAAGGGTTGGTAGTCATGGTGATAGGAATCCTTCGGCTGGTTCTTAACCCAAGATGACCACCTTTCCATTATGAGATACTTGTATTGCGACACATTGGACATAATGTAGTGGATAAGGGATCTCTTTTCACGTTTGGATGAGGAGCGCCTAAATGATGGGAAAAGAAAACCAAGCCCTTGCATTTGTGTACTCCCAACATTTCTGCAGTCAAAATCTGTCGAGTAATTGGGTGATGGAGAACAAAAATGATGCCAAAAGACCAGGATTCCAATTCAATGAAGCAAAATTCATTTTCAAGGACGGCGTGTGCTGGAGAGTTATGGACAAATGAAATAAATCAAAGCTCTTCAGTGCTTTTGATTATCACACCATCTCCACACAAGGTAGCCCGTTAAAATCGTAATCTTAAATGTGAATTCAAAAGGGTTTGCTGGCATACATTTAAGACGCGCAAGCTCTGCAAACTAATTATATCATGCAATCAGTAAACAAACTTAAGTTTAGACTAGACGCATCAGATCAAACCAAATATTTGCATCAACGGATAAAGACAAATATCATCGCGCTTTGACTGAAAGAAAGGTGCCAATTCTTTCCAAATCTAAACTTTTATAAAACAAAAAAGGGCATAATAAAATGTACAAATGTACATCCAGGTACAAATGTACCTGGATTGTATAGTAAATAGCAAACATGAAACACGTCTCAAAGCAACTCCGCATGGCGATCCTGCCTAATGTATAAAAAACTATGAAACTAAATCTCCTGGTGACTCACCAAGCCATGTGATAAGAACTCAAATAGGCGGCTCCGAGTATTAGACTGCATGCGTTCGGATAAGGGACAAGCCACCTAGCTCCTCTTCTTCCCCACTCTTTTCAGCTCCGCTACAAGTCCTATGATCGTCAAGCGCTCTCCAGCAACAGCAGCGCTACAGCCCTCCCTCTCTCTGAACAGACTCGGGTGGAGCCAAGCAAGTCGAGATACAACCTCCCCATCTCATTCGCTTTATACTTAAGCCAGAAGTGGGAAACACCTGTGTCCTGTAAGCACATCTCAATGGCCAAAAGTAAATTTGTATATTGATATTAGAAATAAAATGATTGCTAAGAAGATAAAGGATAATGTCTGCTTTTAGCTCAATACATTAACAGTGACTGGTGGTTGATCCCATCTCCAAAATATCGACGTTGTTATGATTGGATTCACCAACCAAGTTAAATAACTTTAAGCTCATTCAAGTTTGAAATCTTATGTAGAAAAACAGAGTTACACATAAGCTCTTAATTTTGCAACCACAGTGGTGCACATCACTGCACTATTGTGGCTTATACAATCTTTTTACAAACAAACTGTGTGCAAAATGGGAGATTCTTATAGTATTGGAAACAGAATGTGTGGGTGGAATAGAAATTCCACACTCTATTATCACTATTCATCATTGCAACCTTGGTTTTCAACAAACATATTCTCAGTGTTCTGCAGTACTCCTGCAGTAGTGATTGGAGCGTTCTTTATAACATTCTGAAAGCCAGTGTGTGTGTGTGTATGTGTGTGTGTGTGTGTGTGTGTGTGTGTGTGGTCAAGGATATAGGGGGGGGGGGGGGGGGAGAGAAGTGTAGCATCCTTTCACAGGAAATGCATTTGTTCACGGTAGGAGCAAGCTGCATGGCCTTGGACCGTTCACAGGTTGTTGGAAGCTATAACAACCTTTCGGCAGATCGTTTCAGATTGACGAAATATATTTAAATCATACTTACACAGTAAGTTATATGGAACTCATTTGAGAAGAACAAGAGGTACGTTTGTAACTTCAAAATAAAAATAAATATTTTTTTTAACAAGGGATAAAAAGGGGTCAGCGAAAGAGATGTATCGATCTTAAAAGTTCGTCCTAGTTCATAATATAAACACAATTTAAACTTGTGTTTAAATGATCGTTCATGGCCAGGGTGCAAAAATCACAAGTACGGCAGTTACATTTAGAGACAACGTTGTCATGTCGGTGCACAACCAACATAGATGCAGCTGGAGTAACGCAGAGGTAAGAGGGCGATGCTATTGGCTTGAATTAAACCCAAGGCGCGACATCTCCAATATACTACTTTACCGTTAGTTGTATCCTAGCGATCCAAGTGATTCATTCAACTTTGTTTTGTTTTTTACACCAGAATACAAATACACTGAAATAATTGTAGCGTCAAGATATCCATATGTTGACATTAGCTGACGTACAAGTTAGCAAAGCTAATAGAAGTGGCTAACGCTACCACTGTTAGCAGCGCGTTAGCTACCCCACACAACAAATCACACAACAAAGTGGTGTGTGCAATAAACACCCCTTGCACATATGCGATTACAGTTTTACCAAATGTTGGTCATGGCCTTATCTTAATATGGTTACGTGTCCACGTTAAGAACATAAACACAACTAGCTCAGTTAGCTACCTAACAAAGCAAGGGGCTAAAGGCTTTGTTCTAGCTGACACGCTAACGCGTCAGCACCAGCGACGGAGGGACGCTTACCGGGTATCCAGGCCCGGGCATCGGGGAACGGTACATATGATTTTGCGCGCCTGGCGAGGGTCCCATCCTTCCAGGTGTCCCAGGGCCCATACCTGGTCCTCCACCCGGTACCGGTGGTCCAGGACCCATTCCACCGCCGCCACCTCCTGTCGGTGCCGACTGAAAACCACCTCTGGCCGCCATCTCCTGAAATCCGCCGCCTGTGGTGGTGTGGAAGTACCGCGAGAGGAAGAGTGTGTAAAGAAACGCTCAGTAGTATTTACGCGATGCAATATCTACCCCTGCTGTATAGGATGTGCATTACTTACAATTCGTGTTGGGTCATGTGTTCATCATATAAATCTCATGTAAAACTTCTGGAATCCAACTCCTTTGGGACAAGAATGTTTTAAAATGTCTCAATTAAAAGGGTAAGATGTATATTATTTGTAGATAATACTATTGCAAAAATGCTTATCCAAATTTACTCAAAATCTAGATTTCTTTATACATTTTTATAATCGGATTTTCAAGCCTCTCCCAAAGCCCCCCATTAAGTAATTAACCAAAAATAGGCATATTGTCTTTCAAAGAGAATCCGTCAATGGATCAACTAGTTAGTGCTCTTGATCATACCATTGAGCGGATTGGGATCATATTCTGTGGTATCAGGTCTTTTGAATCCAATAGATAATTGACATCCCGATTGCCATTGCTGCGAATGTGCCCTTGGTACTCGATATAAGCGACAGGGCAAGTCGCTTATATCGAGAGCGACTTACAGCGGTTCATACACACATTACACTTCAACGATGGAGTCAACCATGCAAGGCGACAGCCAGCTCGTCGGGAGCAGTTAGGGCACTCGGCCAGGAGGAGCCATGGACCTATTCTAGAAGGGGATCGAACTAGCGACCTTCCGGTTACAAGGCAACCCATACTTGAGAGATATGTCAATTTTACATTAGGCTACACAATACGTCTCATATCCCAAGCACTCAGAACTGCAAGAACACAGCTGCTTATTAAATAGGAGAATCTCCTGTTGGCGTTGACCCAATTTAAACCGTAAGATGGACTTTATTCTCCAATGCACTATTAGAAGCCTAGTTGCAGACGTCATGAAGTCACAACCAACACATTAAGCCATTCCTTTATTTATGAGGTCAGTCTTGCAGCAAATTGATAAATGCAATATATGTATGAAATAATCCAAAGGAAACTACTGTGCACGTGAGGAACATTTTCTATCTATTTGGGTTCATCTTCTTTTCCTCCTCCAACCAGTCCGACCTGGAGAACATTTAATCACAGGAGAGAGTTTTTAAGATTGGCTGGATTCTGTCCCTCCAGGTCAGTACCACATCGGTGCACACAGGTCACTCTCACAGTTAAAATAATAGCAACAGCGGAGGAATCGCCCATTTGTTATTCTGGGCAGCTCCGCACCATCTCCATGGAGATGGGAGGGGGAAACGCATGCTTTTCACCCCACTGATTGAAGTATGGATTCAAACTTAATGACCACATGTAAAAAAAGAAATAATTCTCCTATTTTCTTCTGGTATTTCCGCTCATGGTACTAAACATTATACTAGGCACCCAACTGATCATCCCTAACCTGTATAGGATTTTACAATTTAATCCATTTTCCTTGCGCCTGTGTCATATTGAGCTGGCAAGCTGAATGGTTTCTATAATATGTATTAGCCATAAAACTCCCTTTTAAAAAAAGGGAGTTTTAAATTATTCATTTGACTTACAGCCTTGAAGAAAAAAAAAAAGTATTTTTGTTTGATTAAAATGATTTGAAGGATGTATTGATTCATAGAACAGCACTTAGTTAAGTCGCATGAATCACAGCATTGCAAGAATGAGGTCACAGTTCGGTTACCATGAGGAATCGGGGAGGATGATTTACAATTTTAAAAGAGCTGTCTCTCCGTCTTGTCAGGCCACAATCCACAGCCAAATATCTTTGACATGTTCGTACCCAGCAGATTATTGAATGGCAGCCCTATAAGCAAACTATAAATGCTGAAAAAAGGAACTCTAATGTCATGTAAAACTGATTGAGGCCATTATCCAATAGTGTTTAACGAAGGGACAGAGGTCATTTTCCTTGAATGTTCATTGCAACCATATTAAATAAAATGGCCATGATGGAAAACAAAGACCAGAACAGTATGTAAGATGCAACACAGTCACACATATTGCACAGTTTCAAGTGACTACTTCACCATCACACAGAAGACAGATGGTTCGGGTGTTGTCAAGTCACCATCACCTGCGGAAAGGATTCAGTTCAACTGTTGCATTTAACTCAATGAATAACACATCACACAACATATCACGCATATACCTTTCTTTTAACCCATAGCATATAACTCATTAATCATCACTTAATATAATCTTATACACTTGGTGATTGTGACGACACACCCAAACCATCTGTCTTCTGTGAGATGGTAAGGATCTACACCTCCAGCTATTGAGCATGCGTTTACATGATACATAACATATTGTGGCACCCAGATAGGACTGTCAGTAAACGTCAAGGAAACGGCTTTGGCTTAAACCAATTCGGGGCATCTTTTATTGAAACCACTGCAAAAGGAACTAAGGGGTTGGGGATAAAAAGGTAACAAAGGTTCTGCCCGGACTTGGGTATCTTCTCTTCAGGGAATCACTCCTTGGATGGGGCCTGGGGAGGGGGAAACTCATGACAGCAGACCCGAGCAGATCAGCTGCAAACCCAGGGAAAAGGGGTAAGTAGTAGCTAGCCTTCTTAGCTCCTCTTTTATTTTGGGAGTCCTTCACACCCGAGTCTTCATATAATCCCTGAGGTCCTTCTTCCATACAAACTGTTGGGGCCAGAGTGCCGTGCTTAGTGTGCTACAATCTCCCACGAATCACATCACGGTAGCCACCGGCATCCTTAAGTAGGCCGGGAGTTGATTGTTGCTCCAAGGACTGCAGGGGCTGCGAGTGATAATAGTGATGTCAATCACCTGTCCCAACTGCATTCTACCTGCAAGCCTGAGCTGTGCTTCCTCAGCCCTTAGGGGCAGCTGAGGTTCTTGTGGTACTCCACAATATACTATAAATACCATATATAACACAATACCCATGATATAAATCAAATAATGACAAAATACCACATATATGAAGAACATTTCAAACTAGAAAATTCATTTCCTGCAAAAAATGTGGTTAGTGCTGTTAGTGCAAAGTGAGGTTGAAATATGTTTTTAGTTAAACCACACATTTAAGACGTAAATAAATGTTAAAAGGCTAAAGTCAGGTGAAGGGAGTCTAAATGGAGTAAACATGCACACCATGTAAATGGTTGGAAACTAAAGCAGAGTTAAACAAATAGCTAAAGTGACAACGTTTTAATACATTTGAGATAATATAGAATAGCTGAGCCGTTCCCTGTGTCTCTGTATTTCTGTGTCATTGTGTGTGTGTGTGTGTGTGTGTGTGTGTGTGTGTGTGTGTGTGTGTGTGTGTGTGTGTGTGTGTGTGTGACACTTGGAAAAGTATGTTATTGACCTTATTCATTCACATCTAGTTCATCAAAATAAGCCCACGCAATGATGAGGCTCATACAATTGGACTCCTTTGAGTCTCAGCTTTCATTTGGCATATCTTTTGTGTAGATAGCATGACGTGAAAAAGATAGTTTAAGCGTTTTCTTTAGCATGTAGCTTCTACCAGGAGTAAACCGCATTTTTAGTGAGCACAAAGCCTCTATACATATACACGGGCCCACAGACAAAAGCCGTAGACAACTGAAATATATGGTATAAAATTTAACTGATTCTGAAAAAAATGAAAAAATTATATAGAAATTCTGTTTAGAGATACAAGTGTGTTGATTTGTTAAATGTTTGAACGAAGGTTAAGAGTTTAAAAAACAAAGTTACAAAGTCTGAAGTAGTTGGGCGGACGGCTTCGTCGGCCTCGAATTGCAAATAATATTTTAAAAGTAGAATATCTTAAAAAATGTATAATATTGAATAGAAGTGTTTTGAATGGAATGGAAGAATTTTCAAATCGGAATGAGTCTCTAGGTGAGAAGGTGTGGAAGGAGGTGGGTCCCAAAGTTTGTAGAGAATAAGAAAGAAAGAACGAACGAACGAACGAACGAACGAACGAACGAACGAACGAACGAACGAACGAACGAACGAAAGAAAGAATAAAACTTAAGAACAATAGTTGAGCGCTGCATGCAACACTCACCTAATGTAGAATCCTTTCATGAAACACAGTTGTGTTTACATTTTTTTGAGTGGATTCTCTCAACATAGTGTTGACGAAATAGGAAAGTGTTTAGACGTAAGGAGGTTGCCTGCCTCGAATATATTTATTTTCTAGTCTCGCCTAACTGTCAGATGAGTCATGACAAACCTTGACAAACAGATGAGTACCTTGAATTTCCACTTAATGTACCTTCTGGAAGTGATCATTAAGTCAAATCAAAACTTAATGTTTCTCACTTTTAGTCAAGCATGTCCAATTACATCAATGAACACATTCTTCAATTTGACATTGAACTAACAGACTAAAAGAGGCAGTGTTGATTACCATTCAATGAAGGATAAGGTAGAAAATCAACGCAGGTAATTCGTCACAGGATTATCCTGGGGCCCCATGATATGGTTTTTGTAATGGTTGAATTGATTAACATAAACAAGTATTTGTGTAGTGTGAGGAAAGCCTTTTAAACTGTTTATGTGGAAGATTCATTCTCAGTTATGGGAGAACGCAAATATTATACTTATATAATTATAATATATATTTTTTATGTTTATAAAAAAAAATACATTCAACAAACCTGCAACGAAAGTTAAGTAAGCGTTTAAGTGTTTGACCAAATAATGATGAGGCGTGAATAAATACTTGTTAGAATGAACCAGTGAACATACGTTACCTGTGTGTGTTGACAAGGGGCAGTCACATGTACGTAAATAAAAACAGACCAGTGACTTGTCTGTTTTCATGCTATCTCATTCATTGATGCTTCATGAAACTCCCTGGACAGATGTCTTCCCCATCTCTATAAAACATAAATTGTTCAATTAGTGCCCAGTGATTACAGCTTGGATATCATTAAGAGAATGGTGAAGTACTTTGAAGCAGTTGGGGCAATATGAGTATGAGATCTGACACAGCATCCCAGAGAAACCAGTTTGCATGACAATTGTTTAATCCTCCAAATGAGAGGCACTCCTGAGTCACGCCCACAGGAATCTTCCAGTTCAGCCTCCTCCTTGACGAATAGATGGACTTTTTTAATTGCATTGAGAGAGGGGACAGGATACGTTGAAAGTAGGGCTGAAAAATAATCGAAAGTTCTCATCTTTGACATCGCATTGAGGAATGAAAAGGAGGACACGTGAATGACACACATGAGGCAATGTGTCATTCTCTTCTTTGACTCTTCCCATCGTGGGGGTGCTCTAAGGAACTCCACAGAGATGCCTGCATGCCTTAAAGTCTGATATACTCCCTTATTCCCCTGGGGTCTTGAATGATGAGAGCACAAAACCAAAGGGAAATTTGGTGTACCGTTGCACAAGATTGTTCCCCAGACCAAGACCAGCGTGCAGTAGAATATTAAGTGTGTTTGTTGTGTTTTTTGCCAGTAAATTGTTTTCAGTATAAGACTTGGGACAAAAATGGACTGAGTTGCAGAGATGTTTGAACACGTGCCAATAGCTTTTAAAATCTTCATCTTTAATAAAAAAATCATTATGTATACAAAAATAAATAAACAAATAAATAAGGAAAATGTATCTGGATAAAAAATATTGTATTGTACCTGTGTATGGACACGGTGGTTGTTTTTTATTGAATAACAATAGAAATTCAAGAAAACTGTTGAGATTGGCACTGGCTGAAACAGAAAGGTGAGAGGCCCTTTCAGTCAATGAGGATACCTGCTCCCTTCCCTCGTTATTATTGAACCTCATCCAGGTCCAAGTCAGGGTCAAAAACTCTAGTTCTAATCCTTCAATGCCCTTAAACTAAATCTGCATTATACTGGCAATAAACTGCAGGAGACGATATTAAACCATTCTCTATGTGCCGCCCCTCAAGTTATCACCATTTCTGGCTCCTTGTATTCCACAATTGGGCTTTCCTTATAATAAGAATGTTCTGAGCAACAGACGGTAGTAATCCACTAACGGCCACCCAGGAGCCAAAGGGGAGCCATCAATAAGATCGGGCCAGACGCTCGCCTGTGGGCTCGGTACGACCTCATGGAGACCGACACAAGAAAGTGTTGACGCTGCAGTGCTTCTGGTGCCAGGTCTCGGAGGCTCCTCAGGAGGTGGCAGCACCAGTTAAATGGTGCCACATGCCACGTTCCAGCGAGGGTGGGAGTGGGAGGGTGGCAATCTGTTATCATTCATCTGATGAACTGAATGTGGATGTTTTTCTTCCATTGAGACAACACGACTAACATTACATTCTTGCTTTACTCTTATCAATTAGAATGATCTTATTCATATGATATATGTCTAGCTGGAGATTAAATCTGTTGAAAGAAAATAAAGTGAATCCACTGTGACGACAGGTCTTATGATGCATGGTTGGACAAAACTGAGCAGATTCTCCACTGTTACAGGACAGGTGAAAGTATTTTTGTATTTACACAATATATATATATAAGTGTTAATATCTAGGGCAAGGGGCTGTGGACTGTCATGTTCAGTAAGCAGCTCTTGTGTGGTGCAATATTTAAATAGATCGAGAAAGCAGAAGACGGCGACTCAGACAAAGACACAATAAGTTGTAACAGGAAATTAACTGCATCATATTTTATTCTTGGTTAATTTGTCTTCTTGGCAGGTACAACAGAGAAAAAAATACTAATCACTGATAGAATCATGTCGTAGAAATTCATAAGAGAAAAATGCGTGTAGGACTCGGCAGTTATCCTGCAGGACCGCCTAATACTAGCATATTAATGAATGGTGACCGTGAGGTTAACATATTGAATAATGAAAGGGAATGTGTGCTCGCATCAGATGTAAAACGTTGATGTTTCATTTCCCGCTAAAAGAAAAGTTTTTATGGACAAATGGAAGTTCTCTCCTTGTCCTTGGATAACCTGCAAAAAACTGTCAGTGAGGAAACAAGCCAGCATGAACCTGTTTTAAGCCACATTAGTGGAGGCGTAGCTGGCTTTTTAGGAGTAGGCCTAGGTCTGAGCACATGGATCACACGATGCATTACTGAGCTACTTACCCATTGCAACTGGGCCAGTTGGTAGTGGCAGATGTTCTGTGGAACATTAAGGAGGCTTTAACACCATGTAGGTTCCTGACAGACAAGGATGATAAAAGGCTTCACAGGATATTTTCTCATCCATCCACTTGTCGCACATCGATTGGAAGGGTAATTATATTTCAGAGCTTCAGTGTCTCGTAACAAGGTGTTGGGGCTAAAGGCTGTTCATATCCACCTCTGGCAACCTGTTTAAGTAAAGATAAGAAATATCTGACTTATTAAAAGATTAGCTTCCTTCCCCCAAAGCCATTAGCAACATTGTTACAGAGAAAGCTAATTAAATGGAAAAAAATTGATAAGCTCACACTTGGGGAAAAATACGAGCAAAATGTACTTGATGAATTATAGCGTTCTTAATCGTTTTTTAGAGCTACTTCATGTGATAAAAATGAACATTTGCACGGTATCTTCATTTGAAAAATACAAATACAGTGTCTTTGCAACTGTTCACCAATCATACAGCAGCTTGCAATTAAATCTTTCATAGTGTATTGAGGTTTAGGAATAAAATCTCCATAGAATAGCAATTTGCAAAATGATACGTATATACAGTACATTAAAATGAACATTGACATTAATGTTAATGATAATATCAACATTAATACCATTAATGATTTTATATATTTATGTTTCGTTAGCTAAATAGAATAGCCCATTACCTGGAAAATGGAAATTTGATCATCAGGCAACATTTGTTTTTGTATAAAAGAAAAAAGAAAAGCTAAAATAATACAAAAAAAAGTTCTGATCAACACAGAAATAATGATGTCGACAATATGACAATATATCAATAAGAAGAGTACATTTCTTTTACATTACCTCTACATATTGGCGGTATTGTGCTTTGATAAGACGTTTGCAACTAGAACACACAGATAAAGAACTTTTAACAGGCCAACAGTACTCCAAGGAATAGACCAATCCAGTGAGCGTGGCAATCTCAGCCTATCCCAAGAGCGGAGATACCAGGAAATGAAGTTGGGCAGAGGAAGTCTCTCACACGTTTTCTGGCTCACTGGGCAAACATTGAATGGTGAATTGAAAAGACTAGATTGAAATAGATTGCTGCTTGTTTTTCTGTAATCAAAATAAACATATAAAACCAAAGAGCATGTGGCTACGTGATTCACTAATCACTACACAAGACACACACGCACAAACACACACGTGTGTGTTAACACACAAGTGCTTGCGCACAGGCATACACGCACTCACACACCCACACACAAAACCATCTTCCTGTTGCGGTTTATCACTTAGGCAAATTTGGCAAATGTATATATTTATATCTATAAAAACATAAAAAATAATAAAACAATGAAATGCATGCACAGGACGAATACAAGCATGCATTTACAAGATGAGACCTGATATATCCACCAGCATATGTTTCGAATTCAACGGTGGAGGATGTGTCTATGACCACCACTGCAGTCCTAAACCAAAACCTGTCAGCCCCCCAAACACGGTAACAGCTAGTCCCCCCTTCATGCTTTGATCTGAACCTTGTAATCACGGACAAAGATACATTCATGAGCTAAGTGCCGCCCACTACACCGTGTCCACCGTGTTTAATTAATCTTCTTCCTACAATTGCCGCAGGCTCTCATCTTGCTACATACGTACAATGGAATAAGCAATTTTGCTTTGTTTTGTATTTTTTAGATACACCCCCACCCCCCCTTCCCCACCCCCCCCTCTGACTCTCTAACGGAGTCAGAGGGGGGGGTGGTGGTGCTGCTGTCAACAGTCAGGGGGATACAAAGGCATGTGGCTCTTCATCAGCTGTCTTCTGCGGCGGAGCGGCGGTAAACTGCACCGCCCGACGTCTGCCGTGGGAAACGGGTGTCCGTGTTCTGACATACTTTTCTCTGTGATCGGCAGTATGTCACATCCACGGGTGGGGGGGGGGGGGGGGTGCTGCCAAACGACACACTGTCTCCTACTGCGTTTTTTCGGGGAGACGCGATAGATATCTACGTCAGGTCGCAATTATGTCCTCCCCCCCTTTCAAGCCTCTGTTTAAAAAAGAAAAAAGTTTTTTTATTTGAATTCCTTTTTTTGTTTGTTTAGTTCTTTGAAAAAAAAAAGTCTGTGTTTTTCTGAATATGGTTTCGTATCATTTATCTTGGCCTCCCTTGTTCAAGACTTTAAAGTCTGTTCTGTTATTCTGTGTTTCTGGCTTTGGACGACACGATGCCAGTCCTCGTTCCCTGAGCGCCCAGGCGCTGCACTCAACATGTGAAGTCTTCAAAGTTGCCCTGGCCAGGGTGGTGAGGTAGCATGTTGGCGGGATACGTGGACGGCGTACGCAGGTTCTCACACGGAGCCTGAGATGGAGGAGGAAGAGGAATAGCGAGAGGGGGAGAGAGTGAGAGAGAGAGCGAGAGCGTGCGAGAGAGAGAGAGAGAGAGAGTGAGAGAGCGAGAGCGAGAGCGAGAGCGTGCGAGAGAGAGAGAGAGAGAGAGAGAGAGAGAGAGAGAGAGAGAGAGAGAGAGAGAGAGAGAGAGAGAGCGAGAGAGAGAAGAGAGAGAGAGAGAGAGAGAGAGAGAGAGAGAGAGAGAGAGAGAGAGAGAGAGAGAGAGAGAGAGAGAGAGAGCGAGAGAGAGAAGAGAGAGAGAGAGAGAGAGGAAATTAAACACACTGGAACACATTTTTCATTTGAACCACCACACGAAAAAAAATTCCAACACGTTCAGTAATTGGATGTTAACAGGTTTTCACGTTTTTGGGTCTTTTGATGGCATGGCAGCATTTTCTGGTCCACCTATTTATTTTAACAGTTTTTTTGTTTTTGTTTTTGGCAGCATGAGGGAAAGGCACTCATTAGTGTTGCCAATTAATAAATAAGTCATACAAGCAATGTGTGGAAAAGTGAGAAAAGAAATACAGAAATAAGTTGTCCCAGAAGGGTTAGAATAATGGTGGATGAACCTTTTAGGTAGGTAAAATTGTGTTAGGGTTAATTAATGAAGAAAATACTACAGAAAACCGATTACTAAGTTACTGTGTTGACCAAGCAACGAGCACAGATGCTTCCCTGTAGATGTTGATGAGGGAAAGCTAGAATGACATAATAAAGTGCAACGGCTTCATTTAGGGTTGGTTATCAGTTGAGCTGTCCAACCTTCCCATGCCCTAGCCCCTCCCCTCTCACTATAATGGCCTAGTCTGGGCCTAAAACCGTTGATTAAACTCAAACAATTTCAACTTGTTTCTGCTGTGGCTTCTACCAATATGTCTCAATTTTCTGTAGCCCAATCTTTCTCTCAATGGCACATCTATCAAATTCTCTTCCACTTGCTTCTCAGCTTAATCTCCCACTCTCTCTCTTTCTCACAATTTATCCCTCTCTATTGTTCTCACTGTCTCTTTTTCACAATCTCTCTCTCTCTCTCTCTCTCGCGCTCGCTCTCGCTCTCTCTCTCTCTCTCGCTCTCTCTCTCAATCCTAACCTGCATCTCCTTCTACTTCAATGTAATTATGGGAATGATTCAGACCCAGAATCTTAAAGTGTAGTAATATAAAACAGGCTTTTCCTAGGTGTTCTGCTGTCTGGGGTACTATTTAATTGAGAAAAATCCCCCCCAAAAAATCGATAGAACTTGCCAGGGTTTCCTGTTAGAAACACTGCCAACTGAGTCTCCGATGTTTGTGTTTCACTAATCGGCTTCCAATTCAAACGAAACCAGGCAAGAGCCAGCCGGTGGTTAATTAATACAAAAAAATGTCTGTCAATAAATGCTGAATTCCAGGTGGACCAGACTGACGAGAAAACACATTGCCAAACATCATTCGACAACTTGGCGTAAAGCGGTCACATCTGTTCCCAGACATGAAATCATAACGAACGGACATCGAATTATGATTGTTCTCCCCCCCGTTTAAGCTAGGCGGTATCGGGACGGGGCACGGGATGGAGGAGGGTGCGATGGTTAGGAACTCGCTCACTGACATGGTGCTTGACGTCATCCAGGCTCAACACGGCTCCCCGGTCGTTGTTGCTGCTCCGCTTGTGCTTCTTCTTCGAGCAGTGGCACAGCTTGTACTTGATCACCTGGAACAGACGGCACCCAGAGTGTCCTCAGAGTATGAAGACGTCTCACAGCAGCCTATAGGACCAGGCTGCTCTCCCACATGTTCAGCGTGCTTGACATGGCCATGTTTTCGGTGTGCGTGTTCATACACGACACACGGCTTCGCAACAATGTCACACGCCCACTCGCACCACAGCACTGGTTAGGATGACTTGGATTTCACACTTCTATAAATATGAGGCCAGCGATCTATTATGTGAGTGGAGATGGCGTGGGCGCAGACCCACACATACACATGCACACGCACACATGATCAAACCAATGCCCACACACACGCACGCATGCACCCACTGAAACCAAGGCCTGACAAAGAATAGATTAATCTCCATCGCTAATCGTTAAACAAGCATGCAACTAAGCAGAGAGCTTCCTTCAAAAGAATGGACTGAACCTGATTCATCTAAAATAGAATACATCCAAAATGTTAATGTATTCAGCAGTAATGATGTGTGAGTTTTTAGGGCGGGGGACTCCATGGCAACTCCACATTCTTCAGGCCCAGTTCTTTTGTAAACAGACAGCTTATCATTATTATTTACTCTATATCTTAATATATCCTTTATCAATGCATAATTTAGAAAGCATAACACAAAGAATGGAGAACGGAGCAATAACTTCTGGTTAAAAGTAGATTATTTTATATGAAACAAACTGTCAAAGGATAGCTTTACTGTTTTGCATTCAAGGGCCTATCCATGATTGTCTAGTATGATTCTAGTGAGTGTAGACTCAATTACATCCATGGATTGTCATTGCTCTAAATAATGGTGTCTACGCTGTATAATCATACTAGACAATCTGTGGATATATAGTGTCTACACACTAAAATCATTCTAGACAATCTGTGGATCAAATAGTGTCTACACACTCCAATCATGCGAAACAATCTGTGGATATAATGGTGTCTACAAACTACAATCATGCTAGACAATCTGTGGATATAATGGTGTCCACTGTCCACACACTGGAATCAGGCTAAACAATCTGTGGATATGCCCATGGGACCATGGCTTAAAATAGGATTTAGGGATTTTTCAACCCTATTTTTTTGTCATTTTAGGGTGTAAGGGACTAATGCAGACAACAATATTTGGAATTGGTCTAGTATAACCTGAACAAGGACTGCAATGTAATCCGTCGGACGAATAATGCCCTGTCAAAGCACGTACTCTAAAGTTCTTTTCTTTGCCACTGACTGGTTCGGATTATATTCGAACCTAACGGAAAGAATCTCTACAGAGAAACACAAGTTTCTATTTGGCTATCACTTGATCCTGCCTGTTTGGCTCGCTCTGAAATCTTGTTGTTGCGTAGTACATTTCCGTATTGTCTATGAAATAAACTCTCCTCTCCACCCAAATCTTTAAGATAACATCAAGGCATGCTTTCTGCTGCCCGACAAAACAAACCCTCATCTCTCCGGCTCTAACTGACGTTTCCCCCATTCTCTTCCTGCAACAACCCAACCCTCACGAGTCTCATCGAGTGATACTTGGTTGGACAAAGTACCAAACCAACCGAAAGGTAAAGAACAAAGTTGTAATTCTCTGTAGGGATCCTTTCTATAATGTTAGAATACAGTCTGAGCCTGTCAGTGGCAAAAACACGCACGTTAGAGGATGTACATTGTCGGGCCTCTTTTGCCCCAAAGGATTACATTGCATCCTGTGTTTGGAGAATAGGGTCCAGGTAAGAAAACGGGTTAGTTTTTTGTTTTTCCTAAGTATTCCAAAGTTTTCCTTAGCACCCCATGTGGTACTTCTTTGTAACCTTTTCATTTTGAAATTGACTTTCGTTCAGACTGAAATGGATTTGACTTTGTGCCGACACAAATAAATTTGCAAATAAATATCTATACTGATGTGTTGCTTTAAAAACAAAATAACTTACAAGACCATTTTGGCAAGAGTTTCTTTTCAATAAACTAAATGCTGCAGAACCCATCAATTTAAAAGGAGTAGATGTTTGGGTAAAGAGAGAGCTAGAGAGAAAGTGCAAGAGAGAGAAAGAGAGAGAAACATTTACCTTGTACAGATAGTCAGAAGAGAGAGACAAAGCAAGAGAGAGGGAGAGAGACCCTTACCTCATACAGATAGTCAAAGAGCTCCAGGATGGTGAGGATGCTGGCCCCGATGAAAAGGCCCATTTGACCCCCAATGTCACCTGGATAGACAAATCAAATCGGTCCAGTCACATCACAAGCCAGCTGAGAGTGCTACAGGATCGGTCAATGCATTTGACCCCCAAAGGGAGGGAACGTTGTTCTCAATAAATCACTAACTGCAGGTCTGACAGCATTGGAGGCATAGGCCGGTATAATGTGTGAAATGAAAATACATACCGTACACTTTATATAAATTAAGGGTAAAAACTGATAAAACGAACAACACATTCTAGAATGTGACAGCAAGCCTTCCATGGCCTCTTATGGAAATGTGTTGACGTGCATCAATGTCAGCTTGAATATATGTCACAGTATTTCTTTAAAATAAATAAATAAATGATCCATCACAATCACAGATGAATTATTCATAAGTCGTCGTGGTCTGACTCGAACTCCCTTACCCAGCAGCCCTGCCAGCTCGTACGCCTTCTTCTGTTCGATGGTTTCATAGTTCAGAGCCTCGAAGAAGATATCCAGAACCAGGATGTTGTCACTGGGAACACACAGGAAAAGCAACCTCTCAGCTATCGACAGCTCCGCAGTATTCACGTTACAAAGACATGCTGTTGTCTAATTCTGGAGGCTGCACTCCTACACCACCACCACCACCACAACCACCACCACCACCTCCACTTCCCAAGCGATTCAGGGAAGCAACTAGAGAACCAATATTGTTGTATGATTTCTATTTTTATTTAGAGGTTATATATCGAAGGGAGAGAAACATTGTGGTTTGTTATTGGATAGGCCAAGTAATGACCCGTACAGAGACTCAACTCGTGCATCTCAAGGAAAAGATATCTGACTACTGCCTCACTGACGTTTTTGTGGCTGCGAGCGGAAGTTTGAGATATCATGTTGCTTTCCTCCATTATTGCCTATTCGTCACGAGGATGTTTTTATGTGATATTAGTTAATGGGAACGCGTTGAATGACAATTTTTTTCTTGGCGTTCTCCCTCCGCCAGATGACAGATTTCCTCTAAAGATAGGAGAAAAGGGTGACGAATATGTGAGAAATAAAGATAATGAGGAAGGGACCGCATTTGAATGCTTTTTCATGGTAATGTTAATATTGCATGTTTGCAAGTTATTAAATATGGTTCTGGTCATTCTGGAATATGTTATGATAACAATAAAAACATTGGGTCTTTACCCACCTAATTGAACTCCGTATACGTGTGTTTTTAAGAGCAACCTAAGCCAGCACAAAAAAACTAAATGTCCCTGTTTTAGACTGTCAGAAAAGAGCCATTCAAAAACGGCATATCTTTTAACAAAACCTATTTTAGTCCTAAACAAAAAGGTTCATCAGTGTACAGAAAAAGGTAAATGATTACCTCAATGAATTGTGAATGTAACATTCACAATCGTATGCGTTTCTTTTTTTTTGCACTAAGGAAGACGCAACAAATACCATATTATTATCATCCCCAAAGCAATCCCTATGTCCGGGCAGAGCCTCTTGTTATGCAGTACCTGTCGAGCATGCCAGTCTGCACTGGGAAAAATGTGTACACACGCGCAGGTTATCATCTGCTGCAGCAGCTCTAATGGTGTTTAATCCAAGGAAAGATAAGACTGTCTGGCTTTGGGTGTGTTCGTCTCATGGGTGCCTTTGCTCCAACTGTCAAATGCAACATCCCCCCTATGTATTAACTGCTTATTTACATTTGGGATAAATACAATGTTTGTGCATGTGCTTAACATCATATTGTGACAAGCGTAACGCTGCAAAAGACAGGGATAACACAGAGAAGCTCCATCCACCTTTGCCACCTGTTACAATGCCGGGACAGGAGAAGTGTGTCTGCTCATTGTCTCCGGATTTAGTTTCACGCCCGTAAACACGGCTATGGACAGACAATCTGCCTCTCTGTCCTATGGTGTGTATCAGAGCGACAATGCACACATATGGCCAGCTGCAATGGCTCTCCCTGAGGACTTTCATATCCCTGCCCGCAGGGAATTAAAAAGGCAAAAAAGGAAGCTTCTCAAAGAGAGAAGTGAGGGCTGAATGAGAGGATGATCCGTCTCTAGACTGTGACAACTTTCTGTGACAGCTTCGGGACTCAAAATGTGCCTCTCTCTTGATCTCTTTGATCTCTCTCGTTTGTTGGACAAAGACAAACCAAACGATGGGTTTACCCATGGTGGTCGGGCCTGTGTTGTGGATTTAAGACGGAGCGGGGAAACTTAGGGGCCTGTCAGCTCCGTTCCCCGCTGGCACAATCGTGATGATCTTAATTTAGCGATGCTGCTCTCTTCGACCCGGTATTGATCCCCGCTTGAAAACAGGATGATACTTACGCAATGTACTGCTCGGTCTTGTTGTATTTCTTGGCGAGGTACTTGGCTGATGCCTTGCTCGGGATCTTGACAAACGACATCTCTTTACCGTAGCGCGTCATGTTGCATGGCGTCTCACAAACGCAGTAATCATTGTCCCGTTCCACTAGGAAGTCTACATGGGGAGGGGGGGGGGGGGTTGAAAACGTTAGCGTAAACCAACGAGTGATGAGTGTTGGCTTGCACTCAAGTACACACACATTCTCTCTCTGACTTCTACTCCACTGCATGCGCATGCCCACCTCATTCATGAATGCGCATGATTATGCATGAATACACACAGATTCCGATTTACGCAGGAGCAGAGCGTGGAAGACGGACCGGATAAGACTTGAACAAAGAACACTAGAGAAAATCACAGCATCACACTAAGAAGCGCACAGAGGACGCCCTCAAAGACGGCAATGGCCGACTTGCGAGGAATGAAAGAAAGATGGAGATGTGAACAAAAAGTGAACAAAAAAAGAGTGTGAGAGAAGGCTCACATAATACATGTCTCAAAGGATTAAAAACAAAGATACGCTGGGCTGTTGTAGGAGTCAGGTATGCCCAGGTTTGGTGTGTGGGGGATGTTTGATTGTGGTGAAAACACCTACTGACACAGCAATGATGATGGTGAGTTGGCCTGTGGTGTCTATATTCAGCACAGCACTTTAGATATGATGTAGAAACGGACATGTATGAAAAATATAATTTTTGAATATATAAATATACGCTGCTGTAAAACACTGACAGATGCTGTGCTCTGCATTAAATGGGAGATGAAGTTCTTCAAACAAAGTTGACACAGGACTAAGCTTTGGCACAATGACTTTCAATGGATCTCTTGTGTGTGCTTCCTGTAATCCATCAATTGGTCGACAGCAACCGCTAATGAAGGAGGATTTTAGGAGTTATGGGTGTGTGGTTGTAAAATTGGGGGCCGAGGTACCTGAGACATCTGTGTCAGAAAATAGGTTTGCGGCCGGTTTGGGCTGCACAGACCACTCAGACTCTAAACCAGTGGCCCATAAACCTTCAGATGGGAATTACAAGAACCAGCCATGGCTGCAAATCATGGTTTGACTGTGCCTGTATGACTTAACACACAGACACAACATTGCTCCACCTTCTAATTTCCTGCCACTGTTGGGCACTGCTATGCATTATCCATTAGCAATAATGGATGTTGCCATTTAAAATGACATAATGAATCACTGGAATCGATTCAACAGTGTACCTAAATATATAGTGGTAGAAGGAGCCTACTTAATCGATCCTCCCTCTCTTCGCACACAAAACACGAGTGAAGTGTCAGGATACAAAGTGAAACGATCACATATCCGCTTTGAGGTGGAGAACTTGCAAAAATTCAATAAAACAATTGAACAAGGTTAAAGATGTCGAAAGACGTGAACCGGCACGTATGAATTTATACATGAAAGAAAGGCAAACACAGACAGACAGTTCGACACAGACAGAAGGGTAGACACAGACAAACAGGTAGGGACACAGAAAGACAGGCAGACAGACAGGCGGACAAAGACAGAAAGCCAAACAGACACAGGCGTCTGCTTCATCTCCTTACCCAGGGCTGGGTCAGCACACTCCTTGTACTGCTCTGGGGTGCAGTAGGGGGCATCTCCTGAACACCAGACAGAGGACAGACAGCAGGTTGTCATTGGGACAATAAGAAGGGAGGTCCTTCTTAAGCACTCTCAGTGAAGAAGGAAGGACAAGAGATCAGAGGCAGACCGGTAATTAATGTGAGTGTCAGACCGTCATTACAGGTCGTATCAGCGCTGGAGTTACTCCCTCAGCTTGATCTCATCTCCTAATTGCATTCATTAACTTCTCTTTGAGTTTATCTCCTTTCTGTGTCTCACCGTGTGGTTCCTCTGTTGCCTGTTGCCCCACATCCGACAACACCGCCCCCCCCACACCCGCTCAGTCCCTGACTCCATCAAAGTCTTTCTTGCCTGTCCCCCCCCCCCCGTCTCTGAAGAAGTGAAGGGAGCGATGGTGATTTAACTCTCCAGGAGATGGGCTGGGGGAACACCAGCTCAAAGGTGTGGATCATTCACAGCCTGATCCACAAATATTCCTTGGGGGTAGAGTTTGCAATCTGGTGGAATTTCGTTTGATGAAGTGAACTAAATGATTGGGACAAATGGGAGGACTAATAGGATCAGTGGTCCACCTGTGAGCATGGGGAAGGTTGGGGGAGTTCTCTGGAGAACCACATTAATCACAACCACGATCACGGTTAGCTAACTGCTAATCCAACTCATTATATGGACAGCTTGTCTGGATTGTCCACAGAGGACCGGGCACATAATTCATTGAATTTATTTAATAATTCATTGAATTTATTTAGCGCTTTTCTAGACACTCAAAGACGCCTACAGTGAAGGGGGGGGGGGACCTCACTAACCACCACCAGTATGTAGCACCCATTTGGGTGATGCACGGCAGCCAATCGGCGCCAGAACGCTCACCATACACCAGCTTGAGGTGGAGAGTGAGGGATGAGGTGGAGAGAGAGGGAAAAGAACATTTAACACTACTATGGACCACATGTAAACCCTATCGACCACATGTAAACCCTATTGACCATATTTAAACACTATCGACCACATTTAAACATGTAAACCCTATCGACCACATTAAAACATGCAAACCCTATCGACCACATTTAAACCCTATCGACCACATTTAAACCCTATCGACCACATTTAAACCCTATCGACCACATTTAAACCCTATCGACCACATTTAAACACTATCGACCATATTCAAACCCTATCGACCACATTTAAACCCTATCGACCACATTTAAACCCTATCGACCACTTCAAACACTATCAACCACATTCAAACACTATCGACCCATTATTATCAACTACAGGATAAAGATGAATAATGGAAGGCTTTCTTATCTGAGGAATCAGAATGTTGGGTGCCGATGTTAATACGTGGTCGAGAATGTTTCAACAACCATGAACCCAGCATGTACAATCAGGTTGTACACTTCACCATCAGCCTGCATATAATACATATCATAATACATAATACATATCATATCATATAATATCCCCCCCCCCCACACACACACACACACACACACACACACACACACACACACACACACACACACACACACACACACACACACACACACACACGCACACAAACAGACATACACAGGCCCGCAAGCACAAACACACAGTAACCTTCACACAGACCAAAAAGAGAGACTGAATCCAGTAGGAGACAGACAATTGCGTAGCAATTATTTGACGGATGAGGCAGGTTTAACGTTGGGGTCAATCAAAACGTTTCCTCTGTGCCAATTTTCATTTTCAATCCACCGACTGAGATGCCACAGACTGATTAAACGGCAATGGACAGAGGAAAACAGCCCGTCATAATCACCGCACAAGCTGCAACAGGGGAAACGCTGGTAGAGGTTTTAGCTTCCCTGAAGTGTGACATCTCCAATTTCCCCCAATGTGAGCATTTTGGGATAAAACTGACTGGCAAACTTTATTTTTGTTGCCGCTAGGATGCTTCCTAGATACAGTATGTGGTAATGCTAGGTTTCACAAAAATACAGCTGAACAAGTCTCTCAGCACTCTCCCGAATCGTTTTCTGAACATACAGTACATGCGTACATGGGTGCCCGTTCTTAGAGACATTGAAAATACCATCCAGCAACTATTACCTCAAGGCTGTTAGTTATGCACCATCTCATTTTCTAAAGCAATTAAAATATTGCTTGTTAGTTTGGCACCTGGAGATGCCGTGCTGCATTACAAAGGATGGTCCCCTTAGTACGGCTCACCTCTTAGTAAGGCTCAGTTCAGTTAGCTTCACAGAAGAGCAAGTAAGCTCGCCCTAACCAAACACTCAGGAGCAGCTCCGGGACGGCCCTAAAGAGACCGCTACCACACCCACTCAGTTCCAATCACAAAAGGTTGAGAGTGTGTTTGAGCAGTGAAGGCGTGTTCCTGAGGTATGATTTGAGGATTGGGTTACTGCTCCAAATACTATAGTGTCAAGGCCCTGGTATACTTCAAACTAAATAGAAATGGTGGGTTGGCAAAGACGAAAGGGCTAGTTTGCAACCAAAACACACATTGGGCTTCTATCACCGCAATGGGTTAAGTTGTATTAGTCTATTACAACTTGGAATTGTTGACCCCCCCCCCAACTGGTCAACAATATGATGATAATGATTATGTCAGTGTCTGGTATTTGTGGCATCTGTCAAACTACGTCCCATTTCCACATGAACCAGTGCGAGATTGTGAGGTAATATATGCATCTGTATGGCCACTCGAGCAAGGACTAAAGGGACAGAGAGATGTTTGGGAACTCCTGGCGTAATTCAACTGCCCACACAGCACAGTAACTATCTTGTTCCCTGCTGAAATCGCTAGATTCAACAGACTTTGGGAACAAGCCAGTGTTGATTTAGCTGTAAGTACATCGGATGGTCGGCTCTTGAAAGTACCTTGAGTCAATACAGTATGTACACAGCTGCAGGGGTTTGTATTGAATAGCCAAAGCAGTTGGCAGGAGGTTGTTTGTGTTTGACAGTGCATACCGGGCATATGAACCATCCTGCAGTTGCAGTTCTCCACCAGGTAACGCGTTTCACAGTCTATGCGGCAGGCCGTGAGGCTGTAGGTGTTGAAGAAGTCTGAGTCCATGGCAGAGGCCTTGCAGTCCCCCCAGGGTGGGGGCAGGTAGGTCAGCTGGGAGATGGAGAGAAGAACACATTTGTCCCTCAGTGATGTGTGATACTATATGAGTGATTTGAAGGTTTTTAGTGTGATGACTTCAGTTCAACAGTGATCTTTGTGGATCGAGAAACAACACAAATCATCAGATATATCTCATACATATTGGGCAAAACAGATACTAAATATTACTGAACATGTACAGTGTTACAAGAATCATGTAGTGAAAGGCAGTTTGAACTGGTCCATGACATCAAACACATTTCCCATCATTCATTGAATATGAATATTTTTATTTTGATGTTCACAAAAGCATGATGAAGCTTTATGTTTTTGTTGTTAACAAATGTGATGCCTTCTCTAGAGGACTTTACAGAGATACAAAACTAAAATAACGAAGAGATATGGCCAAGGAATGAATGAATACAAAGCAATAGATGGCAATTAAGTTTAATCTTTTGGAATATTTTTCCCTCTTCCATGAAAGAGAGTCAATAATTTATGATTGAGAAACCTTTTCACTATTGGATTCAATTTCAAACAAAGGAATTGTCCCTTGAACCGAAACCTGAATGAGATTTCCTTCGATTATTCGACTACCTCCTTTGGCCCTCTACCTGTGATCCAGTTAATCTTGTCCTAAATAAAACGTTGTTCTCGTCCTCACCCTGTTGTGTGAATGTAAGTAGACCAATACATCTCCGCACCAGAAAAATACCCCACGCTGAAGTAGAATTGAGGTCCTCATGGCAGCCACAAGATACAAAGGAACCAAAGTATCCTGGCTGGCCTTTACGATGCATCATTCATGATGCGTATACCACCACCGCTCCGGCATTCCATTTCTGCCCATGTTCTTGAGTGGAAGAACGTTGCTTAGATGGGGACTCCCTACTGGGCGCAGGCAAGGTGAGCAGTGGGCGCAGCAGTAGTTCAGATGGCTTGTGAACAGTGGATCCACCGTATAGCGGGAGCTGCACTCGAGTGTATGTGTGTGTTTGGTCCTGCCTCAACCATGGATCCCCACGGACATAGGCGAAGGAAGCACGGGAACAAAGACAGAGCGGACAGGAGGGGACGAAGGGGAGAACGGTTTAGGGAGGGTGGCTAGAACAGGGCTTGTTTCTACTCTTGTGAGCGCTCGCAAATAATGTTGTTATATCAGCATGAGGGGTCGAAGATACCTTATTATTGTTAGATAATGGAATCTGATATCATTGTTTTTTTAAGAAGGATTCTTTTCTTTTTATTAAAAATTATGTGAATAAAAAATGAAATAATAAAAACAATTGGTGGAAAGACAGGGGCAAGTAAATAGCCATGCAAATGTCTGCTTAACATATGAATATAGTGAGTTTTTAGGGTGGATCCGTCATCTTGTTAATTTTTGGGTTTTTCTCTTTGCTAATATTCTGCTGTTGTGTCTGGGCAAAATCCCTAAGATTTGTTGTGTAAAGCAGGCAGGAATAATTAACAGGTGGGATTATGATGCAATGATTTCTTGGTGAAAAAACCCTTTATATGTATTTCCAACAGTTTAAATACCCTTGAAAACCTGAGGTGCACACACCAAGCCGTTCATAGAAGCAGGTTCACGTAAGCAGCTGGGTATCTTGCGAGCCTCCCTCTCTCTAGTTATGTCCTCACACATTGCATCGCTGGGTGCTCAAATAGCGATAAATTAAAAGCCACTGTCGCTGTTTGAAGACTTGCATTCCTCAATCCCTACTGAAGTGCAGTGATGTGGCTCACAAATAGCATTCGGCTACCATTAACCCTGTGCCTTATTCAATCAGCATGGGTAAACACACACACACACACACACACACACACACACACACACACACACACACACACACACACACACACACACACACACACACACACAAACAACTACAGAATGCAATCATCATAACACTCACAAGGAATCAAAGAATCTAATCAGGATTATAAAAGGAGTTTCTCTCTCTGTTGACACACTCAGGACGCCATGCCAAAGTCAAAGTGTCCATTAAACCCCACAGAACCAGAATGTGCTCTCTGCGCTGCGTCCACCGCTGCAGATTCTCTGTATTTGTGCGGCTCTTTGTGTGGCGCGTACCCTGACAGAGGACAGCCATTCCACTGACTAATGGTTCCCTCACGCTCCGAGGCCCTCCCATAAGTCTGAGCTCTGACATTCACCATGATAAAGAGCAGAAAAAACAGCCCTCTATTCAACCAGAAACCATCTACTGCCTGCCCACCGAGGTCCCTGTCTGGAACATGCAGTCCGCTACCGAGTCGGACTGGGAGGAAGTGCAGAGCAAGCAGAAGCTGACACGGGAAACAGGTGCTTTTTTGGAAAATGTTCAATAGTGCATTAAGAGGTTTGTAGCTTTGTACCTAGCAAATCCAACCAGGGCTGCTTCAATATTCTCCCTTTGTCGACTTCGTTGACCAGGTCTAAACGATTGAACACAATTGACCCTTTTGTCGAAAAGTGTTGAGGGGAAAATAGTCAACAAGTCCAGCTGTAGAGAGGCTGTCCATTCTGGTGTGGAATGAATGTGAGAGGAACGCATACCGATAAACGAATAACGCTTTTGCCATGGAGAAACAAGAGAAAAACATAGTGGAATAGAGAGAGAGAGACAGAGAGACAGAGACAGAGACAGGGAGGGGCAGAGACAGAGACAGAGACAGAGAGACAGAGACCAAGAGAGAGAGAGAGAGAGAGAGAGAGAGAGAGAGAGAGAGAGAGAGAGAGAGAGAGAGAGAGAGAGAGAGAGACCAAGAGAGAGAGAGACCAAGAGAGAGAGAGAGAGAGAGAGAGAGAGAGAGAGAGAGAGAGAGAGAGAGAGAGAGAGAGAGAGAGAGAGAGACAGAGAGATAGAGACCAAGAGAGAGAGAGAGAGAGAGAGAGAGAGAGAGAGAGAGAGAGAGAGAGAGAGAGAGAGAGAGAGAGAGACAGAGAGAGAGACAGAGAGAGATATACATGGGAATCGGGTCTTCTGTAAACGTGACATTGTCCGCGTGCATAGTCCCCTGCCTCTGCCCAACACAGTGTAACAGATTGCAGTGGAGAAGAAACTGAGCGCTTCCCTCCTAACTCCATCGCTTCCTGCCCCTATATTCATTATGTATGATTCCCAGGAGCCAAATGATGGGGTCGGAAGGAGTAATTTCCGTTACGCCGATGTGCTCACACATTTCAACCCGTAGGAATTATTTACAGTTGAGATAAAATCCACATGCGGTTCATTTTATTTCCCACAAGACAGCAGCATTGAGCATTCTGATTGATAGAGGGCACGTTGTGTGCGTGCGCCGGGCGGGGACAGTGGGCTTGGGGGTGGGGGGGGGGGCACACACACTAAATGAAGTTGGGAGCTGTCAGAAACCACTGATAAGATATTAAAGCACCTTTCAAAGCAGCTACAGGTTGGGAATTATTGCTCACCAAGGTGCCTATATATATATATATATATATATATATATATATATATCTGTCTCTATAAAATAGGTTAACATTGGGACAGCATAGAAGCGAACTCTGAGGCAGGACTTAAATGGCAACATAGATAGGAAGATACTAGTCTGACTGGGTTCAAATTGCACTGGATGACAACTGTAATAAATTCCGTGCCCTTTTGATGCTGCAAACACCAATCCAGTTATCTACATCCCGCTGACTGAGGCTGGCTCTTGATTTGCCCTCTGAGACTAGCAGATATCCTTTAACAGGTGATTTACATCTTGGTGTTCTGCTAAAAATCTGGCTTGCATATTTAAGAGACCACAGACAGCACATGAGGAAGATGACACAAGATCCTTGATTAGGTTTTAAAAACCGAGAGTTTTAGTAAAATACATTGGCCTTAGCTCTTCATAAGTCAAGGTATAGCCACAACATCTGAAAACAACGTGAACTATGATAAGAAGTTAAGTAAAACCAAACAACAAAGCAAAATGACAAAGCAAATGGACTTAACTTAAGACAACCACACCAAGCTACGTGTTAACGAATCACACTGCACACATAACATTTGGGCAGGAATTGGGCAGTGTGGCAGCAGTTTGGAATAATGAGACTTAAATGTTTTTCTGTTTGGCACTTGGCTTCAAGTAACTTAGAGTGTTTTTCACTTTTACACAAGGTTGGCTCCTGCACAAATCACTTTAAGGCTGGGAGAGTAATTGACAAATACCTTGACTTCATCCATCAGTTCCTCATTTTGTGTGAAGAAGTGGTCAGGTATTTCAAAGTACCGCCTTTTTTTTTATCCTGTTGGGCTTCTGTATCTCTCTGGAAAAGCCTATACCCATTGACATTCATCTCATTGTTGATTAAATATTTGATGAGCAGTCGTTGCCTGACAAGTGGGTGCTGCCACAGCCCACTTCGACCCATTTTTTTAATAATTGTATTTGTGTAAAAGGAACGGGAAAAATGTGTAGTATAGCCCAATACAGAAATAATAACATATTTCCTATTAATTGACATGACGTGCACCTCAGAAACACAGACCCCTGGTCAACGTGTGGCCGCTGCCACTACCATGCCACACTCAATTGACGCCCCTGCAATAAAAGCTAATTAATGCATTCTAACACAATCCTCTTACATGTCTATCAATATCAATTGATCTGATTCAAGGTTTATCCCACAACTACCACTTCCTCTGTTCTATAAACAAACGCCCGTGGTTGCAGTGCCATCTCTTCACAGTCGAATCCTTGGCTTGTCCTTCCTCCCACTAAGCAGTCCTCCGCCTGATCAGGAATGGTCATTTTCTTCAAGCACCACTTCCTCTGCTCTTGCTCAGATCCCGACTGCTCTCTGCAGCTCTATAGTGATGCCACGGATTTAAAGTGCACTGTGGTTCTGGCATTGTGGCTCTAGTGGTGGGGGGTATCAAGTGGAACCCTGGATTAAGCCATGATGGTGCCTCTCCGTGAAAGCCTTTAACCTCATTAGCCTAGGATCTAGCCGTCCCGACTGAGTAGGCGTTAGGCTGACGTTAGTCTCCGCCTCTTCCGTTCCCTTGCAATAAAAGTCACCATGTGACTCGGCCGGAACATCTGATACATAGAGGAAGTTCAACCATGCAGCATCCTGGTGAGAAACTGAACTTCTCATGGGCTACCAACATTGTCAACGACATAAATGAAGACGTAGCTCAGGCGGGACACTGGTAAAGTTTATTGTTGTATTTAAATTCATGGGTTTATTCCGTAAACGGGTTGATCCATTTTTTTACACAGCTGAGCCATAGTATTTCTCAAACTGTTATTCAAAGCGTACGGCCCGTTATGATCATGCTTGGTGATAATTATGCTGTTTTGACACAGTTAATCAATGCCATGTACCAGTCTTCTATGATTGAAAGGCAGGCTCTGCAAGATTAACCTGATGTTATCCACACCAAGAGACAACAGTCATTTCCAGCACTGCTGACTTAGATACACATAAAAACTGCTCAGACCCAGAAGGGTGAGCATGTTCTGGTCTGCTTTAAAGATGCTAGCAAAACCAGAACAACTGGTTCAGCCCGTTAAATAATCTTTGCCTGTACAGCAAAATAGCATGAGGCCATTCATCAAAACAAGACAAATAGGACCCCAATGGATATCAGCATCACCAAGCACCATTAATCAGACTTCTGCCAGAGCACAAAATGTTCATCAATAACCCCTGTCTGAGACACTGATGTTACTATGACATGTCAATATGGCCAAGTTAGTCAGCCAAACAGAGGAACTCCAGTACATTGGTATCAACCCCGGTTCTTTTTCTGACTTTGTTGGCAGAAGCAACGTTTTTGTTTCTGGACCAAAAGCGACAAAATAAATGACGTAAAATGACACAACACCAAGTCTTTACAAGGTTTCCGACTGGAGTGGTCATTGGAAGAGACATTTGGCCTTCACTGATTGCCCACTTACCATTGTGACCTTGATGGAGGAAGACGGGTGGATGGATGGATGATCAGTGAGATGTAGAAGGCATGGAACGGGAGCCGTACTAGTATTACTACAAGTCTGCAATCTGCACCATTCAATAAATATGTCTCTGGCTTTGTTTCATTTCCTACTGAGGCAACATGACTCAGCAACGACACTGTTCAGAAACCCAATACGTGCTGGAAGAAGGTCTGAAAGAGACATTTATATGTACATGGAGAATAAAACCTCCCAGGAATAACAGGAAAATTATACTGCCATGTTCCACCATCAATCAAAAGAGAGGAAATACCTAAATAATTTGCGATCGGAAACCCTGAAACAAACCAAAACTTGTTCAACAACTGGTTGAAAAAATGTGTACTTTCGGCTCTAATTACTATGCTATTTACTTTTGTATGATCATCTTCTTTCAAGATGAAATTCTGGCGGAACCTGGCTATGACAGCAGTATCTTATAGTGTAGTTTAGAATTGACAATCAGGCTGCATGTATCCTAGTACTAGTACAAGTCATGTGTGGAGACCTACTCGTTGTTCCTGACAGGAGACGAAGGTCTGGAAGCCGGGCGCCACCCCGAAGCCCAGCTGGTCAATGAAAGGAGGCTCATCCTGGGTGTGGATCTGAACTTTGATACCGGCCTCGAATGATGTTTCGTCTGTGGAGAGAGGCCAGAGAGACAAGGGCTCTAGCAAGGGCGGCATGATCTGGTACAAACACTGCACATATCCACACACGTGTGCATGCATATAGACCACATCCATGAACCATAAATTTGTTATTACCTTAAAAATAAATTACATTTTGTGGGTGGAATATCATTTCATGGTAAATGACATGAGAAACCAGGCTTATGGCTTAAAACAGGTTTATGTTAGGGCAATACAAATTTTACAATGAGAACATCAACGTATCTGAAGGAGTCCTAGACTGTAAGTAGCCGGCAGGAGATTTATTTACCATGCGGGTAAAATCAGAGGCAAGGGAGAAATTTATAAATAAATGATTAAAGGGATTTAAGGACAAATCAATGGCACTGACAGTTTGACTGCAGCACTGTGCCTCTATGGATTTGACGTCCCATGTGGCAGATGGGCCTCCTTGATACTGATATCAGCACACATCACAAAAGAACATGCGGCGCTGGCCAAGGGCTTCAATGAGGACCCACATTATTTTCATCACGTTTGTGGGGATCGCCAGACTGCTTATCGGGCCAGCGAGGCCGCGGCTGGCTCCGAGCGATTGTCTTTGAGGAGGCAGGGTCATATGTAATGTCTGTTCTTTTCCCTGAGCATCTTCCAGGTCGTCACACTTTATCTCTGACTGTGATTCACATTCGTGTCTTGGTTGCTTTCTTTTTCCTTCTGTCTGCCTCCCTCCCTCCCTCCCTCCCTCGTATCCATTCTTCCCTCCCTCCCTCCCTCCCTCCCTCCCTCCCTCCCTCCCTCCCTCCCTCCCTCCCTCCCTTCTATCCCTTCTTCCTTCCTTCCCTCCCTACCTCCCTCCCTCCCTCCCTCCCTCGTATCCCTTTTTCCTTCCTTCCCTCCCTCCTTTGCCTTTAGGGGTTGCAGTGTGACGGTGTGGTGTCGGTCACAAAGCTTTTAATGGCAATTCCAGGAAGGGACCTTATCCCTTTGATTACCTCATATACATAACTACCACTCAAGAGCCACTTAGATGGGCTGATGCCTCCTTTATGTCCTGGTCCATCTGTCAATGTTATAAAGTAAGAATAATGATATTTGTCCCTAACCTTGAGTCAAATGGATCAACGAACAGAAATACAATTGCCATTCTAGGATGTTGCTAGCCAGTGACGCCTATAAATGAATGATGGTGGTCTACAAAACTGTGAGAGGCCTCGTATTCCAATGGCCTTATTAATACTAATCACTCTGTGCGCTGCAGTGTTATTTACAAGAAACGTAATTTAGAGTAATTGACCGCAGAATAATAGCCTGTCTTACATGAACCCAGCAATATTAATCTTTTCTCTGTATCTCCATTCTCGTTTTTACAAAGGTGATGCAACCAAGCAGTGCAGCCAAACAGAAACACTCTGGAGAACCTTCTCTCTTCGTTGCTTTGCTTTGCCACTATTTCTACCTCCATTTTACATCTAAAGATATACAGTTGGATCGCCTTTCAAACCAGGCCAGCACTGTCAAGAAGACTGTGTGTGTGTGTTTGCATTAGCGTGTGTGTGTGTGTTTGTGTGTGTGTGTGTGTGTGGGGGGGGTCCACCGTGAACAGACCCTTTTTAAGGGTTTTCTATCTGTTTATCTGCCAAATGGAGATTCACTTATTTGAATGATGAGGAAACTGAAACACAAAGACCACAGTTTAATATGAGAACAATAGTTCTCATATTCAATATCCATTTGTCAAGACATTGAATTGTTGCTAATCTATAGTGCACGTGACGGGGGTTTAAAAAGGGTATCTTCTAGATTTCTGGCTTGCTCACATTTTACAATATTCGTTAACTGCATGTTAGGAGCTCTTATAGCTCTATGCATTGTACAAACATTTACATCTTTGCAGATTTGTATCTGGCTAATTATTTGCTAATTTAGGAATTCAATGATAAGAAAATACCGTGAATAAAAGCCTCATCCAGTACCAACAAAGCAGATTTCCTGACCTTTGACAGAGTCGCACTTTGGGAGATTAAAGCCAATTTGTGAGTGACTTGGCTGACGGTCCTTGCGGTAAGGTTGGAATACACATAATTGCTTATTTCATTGTCCATTCAGCAAATCAGATATAAGTCTATTGGGTTTGCTGCAACAGTGCATCCAAAATGAAAAGCATCCAGCATTGATATAATAAGTGATGCTAAAGCATTTGGCTACCTGGTTATAAGTCATTCGGCTTCTGCTTTCTTGACAACAAATAATGGGACATAACCTTCAGAGGAAGTGGTAGGCAGTATGTCAATATTTAACTGGATGAGCAAAAAAACGAATACTTCGATATTTGTCTGTATTCTTTCTTTTAAGCTTCATGCGGTAAATAAACATGACTTTGATGAGCTATATTGCCACTAGGTATGCTAGAAAAGCATAATCACGTTGACTTCAAAGAGACTGGTGCATTACGCAAGCCTGCTTCTTGAGTCCCATCATTTAACCTCAAAATCGAAAATGAAAGCGTAGGCAATGCACTGTGGGCCTTACCGGTCTCTCCCCACACTGGCAGATACTCATCCTGTTGAATGTCAAGCATCAGCTCCAAGCCATTGCCCATTCCACCCTTCATCGTCACCATTAGAGGGCGGCCATCCTGGCCCGAATTGAAGGTGTAGCATTTCCCGTAGCGGGTGAATATCTGAAATATAAGAACATGAAGAGACACATTAAAGGGGTATTCAATGTAGACAGGCTTTTTACCATTCATAATGCATAACTCAGTGTCACATCAATATAATTGTTTTATTATGGTGTACCAACTTTATAAATTATATTTAAATATGATCATCACCTCTGCCTTTCAGTTGTAAACATCAGAACTTCTTGTTTTATAAAACGGTTGATAATGGTTAAGAAAAGGAAAAATAACACGATGCCGGTAACCGCAGTAAGTATATCTATGATGTCGCTATGGTTATTTTCAGGCATTCTGGTTTAAACAGGAGGGCTTTGTGACTCAAACAGAAAAGAGCCATAACGGAAGGGGAACAGTGCTAATGGTCTTTTGAAAGAGTTTGACTTCTATAAATCAGATCGTTACTCCTGATGTAACCTTTCAGTTACACAAGGGGAACCACGTTGATGTTCAGCATTAAACAGTGTCCCTCCCCCTTCACATCCCTAGGTGAGCTCCTGTCCTATTATGGAGGGTTTGGCCATGTCGCTGACAATGGAGAGTATCTATTAGAACAACATTTCTATGAGATTGAATGACCTACGGTCACATAACAACAACAACAACAACAACAACAACAACAACGGCAACACATGATTGGCTAAAAAACTAATGGAAATGTAATCAAATTAAGGACATCAGAGAATTGTATACAGTGGACAGAGCCAAAAATCAAACTCCTCCTCATTGTCTCCATGCCTGTCGACCTTGGGCTGGATGAGAAAAACAGCTTAAGTATCTTGTTTTGAAAGGGCAGGCTTAATGGTGCACAATGTATTCACCATATCAATGAATACATACATGCCATTAACTATGACGTGGGCTAAAGGAAAATGACATGTTATAGCTGAAAGAGCAAGGGGAGGATAAGGTAACCAGTATGCATTAAGGAACAGAGTTTAATAGTTTAATCAGTCACTTCATTATATTAAAGCAAAGATACTTGTGGAGCTGAATCCTGCAGAAGGATGTTTTGGGTTTAACCGACGACTCCATCCTTTGCAGTTTGGGAAAAATGAAAAAGACACAATAGGGTAGTGGGCAGGGAGAAACAAATCAGTGGAACGCAACACAATAGAAAGTGAATGGTTTTGTGGCACATTCATGCCAGACTGAAGCATACAGGCCAAAGGGCAAATGGGATCTTATAAGCTTTTTTGATACATTGCACATTATTTTAGGTTGCCAGCAATTTGTTGAATTTATGTTAGCTGCTAGGGTTGTGTAATATTGGCATGTTTATGTAATTTCTTTAATTTTCTATCTCCGATAAATTCTCCCTATACTTATTTCCTAATCATTGTACTTTAACCAAAGCCAAATTGAACAAATCCATCCTATTGTTTTGTGCACATAGACACAATCTAATACTTTCAACAATGATCATATTAGCGCCTAGGTGAGGCAAAACTTACATATGTGATTTGCTCGGCCTTTTATCATTGTTGCTTGGTAATCATTTGGTAACTCCATCTCTGAATCTACTGTGTAGAACTACTGAGAGAAAAAGATTAAATTCACTTTAGAACCGGCTATTATAATATCTAACATTTTCTTAGAAAGTCTTGATTAGCTGAGCACATAGAATCCTGACAAATCATTCTCTTTTCAGACTTTTCGGACGAGAAGGTGTGTGTGTCTGTGTATGAGCGTGGGTGTGTGCTAATGTATTTCTTTATGTATTTGGCATCTCTGGGTCTGCGTCTGTGCGTGTGTCCGTCTACGTGTGTGTTAGGATGTTTACGGACATACCTTCCGATTGCCTGAACACATGCCTACAGCTGTGTCTCGTTTCGAAGGCGCAGAGATTGATTAAAAGGTTTGAATGTAGGGGGAGGAGGGAGGAGATTGTCGTTAACGTTGCCTTGGTAACCAGAAGGTTGTGCTGAACGATGCAGCGCGGGGGATCGGGGGATCGGTCCGGTGACCTTGGGGGGCTCTGGAGTTTCTTTGTGGCTTTGCGTTGACGGAAGCACCTGGGAGCCAAGACTGGGGGTCTTGAGATCTTAACGCGCACGCCCCTCTCTTCATTATGTGGCGTTAAATCGAACATCGTTAGATCTACTCTGCCAAGACACACTCCTCTCTTCCTAGCCCTTCTCACGCAAGTACCCGCTTGCACCGCTCACGTCACTCACACACAAACACACACGGACATATGCGCACACACGACATGACGGACGGATACACATACACACACACACACACAAGTGAAGTCACACAACCCCCCCCCCCCCCACACCCACACACACACACACACACACACACACACACACACAACCAACAACACACAAGGGAGTTGAGTAAATGGGAAACAAGGATGATTACTATTCCTTCGAAACAAAGACATAATAAGAGGTTGGAAGATTATGTGCGCCTCATTTTGGATTCAACACATTTCACTCAACTTTGAAGTGGAAATGAAAAGGTGGCAAAAAAACTGCACTGGAGTGGCATCTGCTTCCTCTACACTCCCGCAGTCTTAAGACATCTACAACTAACACTATATAAATGTCCATACCTTTAAACTGAAAAACAATCCCTCAAAAAAGTCACACACAGATCGCACAGGGCGGGAATTCAGACATCACCTTTGGCCGTTGTCACAGAGTGCCGAGATGTCACTGTCTGTCTGAGATGAATAATTCACCCTGGGACAACAAGAGAATGTAGAGCCCTCCTCGGGCTATCCTTCACATGATGACGTGACAAGGGTTCACAAGCTGCTCCATGAAAACGGGGCCAGGAAAACACACTCTCTCACTCGCTGTTCGATGAAGTCTGAGATCAGAGGGGGGAGAAACACCGTGTCCGGATGTTTCACAGCGAGACGAGCATGCACACAACGTTTACTCAGGTAATTTCCACATTTCTTCAAAGGCTAGATACTTTAAAGGGTAACGGCACACAAGTTTCGGTTGGCCTCCAACTAAAGCTTTCCACAAGCGCTCCTTGTTGATATTCCCGTAAGGGTCTTACCAAATAATTGTTGCACACTGTTCACTTGGGGTATTTACTTTTATGTATTTGTAAGCAACAAATGAGGGTTGATTTTATCAACATTATTTATACCTGCACATTGAGGAGAGCATAGAGCTGAGAGTGAATGTCCTGTTCAAAAGGGGATCTATTCTCGTTAAGGAGATCCTTGATGCCACTCAATGTGAGGCGCCACCTCTGATCAGGGGAGGCATTTCCGATCCCTCCGCACACTGACAAATCTATTGTTCTTTGATGAAGACTCCAACAGGAAGCAGTTAGTCTGCCACCTCTCCTTTCTTTTACAGGCTAAAGGAACTATAACGTTGGTGGTTCAATAAGCCAAACACGAGGGAGAAGGGCATAATCCTCTCTACCAAAATTGGTTGGGGCAACTGCAATCAATAGGCCTCCCCTGGGTGAACGCTAGGAGGGAACCTGGCTTCAGTGTTGACTGTTGTTCATCACCGGTATAAAGTGGAGTGAGGGATTGGGTGGAGGAGGGAGGAGATTGTCACCATTGGATCAAATTAACATAGAGAGAGAGAGGGGTCCTGCATATAAATGCCCATCTGTTGTTTGGTGTGGAATTGTTCAGCGGACAGGTGCTTGTTATGCCTCCCTGCCACGGTTCTCTGCTGTGAACAAACGCCATTGGTTTAATTCACTCCAGCAGCTTTGCCTCATCTTGCTGGAGGCCAGGCAAGTGGGTCACACACACACACACACACACACACACACACACACACACACACACACACACACACACACACACACACACACACACACACACACACACACACAGAGACACACACACACACACACACACACACACACACACACACACACACACACACACACACACACACACACACACACACACAGACGCAGACGCAGACACAGAGACACAAACATACACACACACACACACACACACACACACACACACACACACACACACACACACACACACACACACACACACACACACACACACACACACACACACACACACACACAGGCCAAAACACTGCCACGCTTTTTGCTTTGAAGTGGTAACACAAACAGCTTTATGGTTCTGGACAATACTTTCTGGAAAATATGCCCAGGCATTGCCTGAATAATGGTTAGGGAAAATACACCGTAAACACTGTTGTGGCAGTAGTTTTGTACATTCGTCATACATAACCTTTCTGTATAACGGTTTCAATAGTGGCTGTATGATTTGTGCATTTGCCAAGGTGATTTGTGAGGGTCAAATTATTCAGTTTCAAAAAGAAAGATAGACAACACACAACATATAGCATATAAAATATTACATGATTTTACATATAAGCAGTGCTTAGACATACTTTCCGGAATTTGTCCAAAACAATTATCAGCAGTTACTGTGACTGTTCTGGGCTGTGCTAGACTAATCTGTAGATCTGTACGAGAGAGACATAGCTACAGGGTCTACAAGGTTGATGTAGGCCCTTTCCACAGTAGTCATGGAAGGAAAATCACAGACGGGCGTATAGTCTAGATAGATAGATAGATAGATCATTTATTGTCCCCTTGGGGAAATTGTTCTCAGTGAATAGGCCAGATACACATGACCGTTAACCACAACAACAACATAAAAACTACTACCCGTGCCTTGGTTAATATAGAAGCAGATCCATAGGAAGTGTTGCAGCGACACTTGTTGTTGTCCTATGATGACACCTCTATGAAAAGGGCAAATGACAAAAGTAAAGGTTGCTTAGCTCAGCATAGTGCTACACAGCTACACTGTAGCTGTGTAGCACTAGTGGAGGCTGACCTGTCACATAGCCGTGGATATACAAGGGCTGCCTTATTATGAACCGACCCCACCTAAAATAACTGAATATACATAGTGCTTTCTAATGGAAGTAGTAATTAAACTTTCATGCTAGGATGTCAGTCTCAGCCGAATATACGCATCAATGCTTTGACTACTTAAACACTCCTTTCATGCGGTTGTCAAATCACCCTGTCCTGGGAGTAGGCTTGGGTCTATTTCAAAATATAGAAGGCTTATAAAAAAGGATTGAGCTATATGCACTGATCCTTTTATAGTCCTACTTTAATTATTGCTGCCTTTCCACCAGAATGATCCACTCAAACCGCGTCCCATTTCACCCTGCTTTGTGATCAGATATAATCAGCAGAGCTGGAGCTTTCCGACGAGGCCGGCACTAAAGGCTCTTCATCAGGGTGTCAGAGTGTGCCATAAAGCGCAGCTAAATGAATCTAAAGTCTTCATTAGGCATTGACTGGTCTCCAGAGAGCATGGGGTTGTACAGACATTGATTTAGCTGTAATGGACGAGAAAATAGGGCACTATATGAACCAGGAGAGAGAGGCCAGGGGGCTTACTCAACCGAGCCGGATGAAAGGACTAGGGCACTCATACCGATGCTCCCGCGGCTTTAGCTTTATTTGTGCCCCTCTCTTCCGCGTTTGTATGTGTGAGTATCTGTGTTTGTGGATAGAGAACGATAATGAGAGTTAAATAACGAAAGAGAGAGAGAGAAAAGAGAAGGGAAGAAAAAGCGAGATAGAGAGAATAGACTGAGAAAGGAAGGGAAAGGAAGAGAGAGAGGGAGAGAATTAAGAAAGCACCGTGAGGCGATGAGGCTAAATCCCAAATGTAATGGCAAAGAGCATTCAGCACTAAACCAAATAAATACAGATGGTGCGTCTACACGCTCACCGCAGAGCGACGAGAGACCCAAAGCCCAGGCTTCACCAAGTAACGCCCAGGATAAAAACCAACTAACGCACTAGCCTCTCCTGCATGCCAACATCCAAAATAAAAAACTTTCCCGCTGTCCACACACTCACGGTGCTGAAATTACGCGGCCCGCAGAGTTCTCCTTGGTACCGACAATACAGCAGCATCTCCTCCAGCTGGTGTCCCAGGCGGTCGAGCAACTGCCTCATGGAAGGCTGGGACTCCCGCGGCGGAGGGAGAAAGTGGTTGAAGTCCAAAATTCTGGCGAGTGGAGACCAGGGGGGCTCGGCGCCGTTCGGGCTCTCGCCCTCCCCGCTCCGCGGCGCCAGAGCCTCCCGCGCCGCAGCGGACACCTGCCAGTTCTTCCCCAGGAGCCCCAGCCACCTGCCCGCACTGAATATGTCCGTCTTCTTCATCCGCCGCGGCAGCAGCAGGTTCTGGTTGCAGATGGTCACGGCGGGGAAAACGAGCCGCTTGGCGTAAATCATGTGCGCCTTGGTGTGCACGGGCGACGACAGCAGGTAGCGCACGCGGTTCGAGGACCAGGTGAAAAGGAGAGCAAGCGCGGCCAGAAAAGCCAGCAGCCAGGCGACCCTCCGCGGGTAGGAACCGCTGAGGAAGACGTGCCTCAGACCGTGGAGCGTGGTGTATTTTAAGAAAAGCTTCCCGGCTTCGGCGAGGGAGCCCGGTCTCGGTTTGGATCCAGAAGCGTCCCCCTGGCACATTTTCACCTTAAAAACAGGTTGCTAAAGGTGAAACCTTTAGCACCTTTGACGAACCTTTACCGAACTAACAGCATGATCACAGTGAATTGGGGGAGGGGGTGGGGATAGAGGGGGAAGTCCAAGCGTCTCCCGGATGGCCGTCGCCGTCTCGTCGCTGGTTTATTTTGAAGGGAGAGGGCGCGAGTGGAGCGCACACGGCGCGCGCTCGCCTCGCTCGGCTCTGAGAGAGCGCGTGGGGTGAGTGCTGCTGCTGCTGGTGGTGACGGGGGTTTTGTTAGTCGCAGAGCGGAGCGCTCACTCCCGCAGCTTGACCGGGGGGCGCCAAGTTATTCCAAATGATTTAGACCACCGCCAGCCAGCTGCAGCGGTAGGCAGGGTATAGGCTACTAGCCCGTGGAAGATTTCCTCCAGGCGCTGTGTTTTTTTCTTCCCCCCAAGCCGTTTTGAGAGACATGGGGGGGGTGAACGGTTTAAAAAAACGATTATTAAACACGAGTGTCTAAGTGTCTAATTTTTTTAATCCTGTAGTACTTTTTGCCATTCACTCACTCGCTCGTTCCCAGTCACCCACCATTTAAGTCTAATTACTTGGGAATATCGTTTGCTGCGTAGTTGACTGAAATCATCGCCTCCAGTGGCTTCAGACGATTTGTCTTCCTTTTCTGGCTTGTCACACGGATCTCCACACCCGCCCTACAAACATACACAGACACTATATTCCCTCCCTAGCCCCACGCTTTGCATTCTTCCTGGAAACTAAACGCTGTGTAGTCTACTTGTAGCTCAGAATGGAGGGTCTCTAACCCCTTGAATATAGCAGCTGCACACCACAAATGCAGGTGGTTTAAGACTCATGCGAAACATTCCACAAGCTCAACTCTTAAATGATCTCTTCTCCATGTATAAACAACGCAAGTTGTTGTCTCCTAAATGCCATGTTAAAGCGTGCTAATAAAATGATGCAGTGCCCCCGGTAAACGAATGCAAATACAGCGACCGCACATCGTTAACACGTCCCTGGAGACAGCTGCGGCATAACTTATTTTAAATAGGTTCTGTAACCTCCAGCTGCACTGCTTTCTGGGTCATCCGGGAAATCGGCTTCCAACCGGAGGAAAAAAAGAAACATGCCCGAATGAACCCCCAGCATCAACCCCTTCAGGAGGTTGGTTAAGTGGAGATGTATGCCCTGTTGGCCATCATCATCATCATCATCATCATCATCATCATCATCATCATCATCATCATCATCATCATCATCATCCGCGTAGCAGAGTTTTAGTCCTGAGTATTTCCTGGCTGTGGTCCAGGCCGGCTCATCCCTGAATACCACCATACCAGATCAGAGGCTCAGAGCTGCAGGTAGGCTTCTGGCTACACAACACTTTATTATGCATGTGTGTGTGTGTGTGTTTGTGTGCTTATGGTTGTGGTTTGTGTGTGCGTGTGCGTGTGTGTGTTCTGCTAGTGCTTTTGCTTGTGTGTGTATGTTTGGTGTGTGTGTGTGCATACGTGTGTGTGTTTATGTGTGAGCTTATGTGTGTGTGTGTGTGTGTGTGTGTGTGTGTGTGTGTCTATCTGTGTGTGCAGGCATCTATCTGTATGTGTGCATATGAATGAGTTAGGTCGAGGTAGGTAAATGCACAAGGGAGGGAACGAAATGGCTGGTGAATAAAAGAGTGGGCACCAATTGAGGACACCTTTGCTGTGTGTGTGTGTGTGTGTGTGTGTGTGTGTGTGTGTTTGTGTGTGTGTGTGTCTGTGTTTGTGTGTGTGTGTGTGTGTGTGTCTTTTTTTCCCATAGGGAATCACAGTCAGCAGTGCAAATAGAGCATGGAAAATCATGCATGTGAAGCAGAAATTCTCCCCCACGTCCCGCCCATCTCTGGCGGATGCGACTCCCCTACCCCATAATGCTTTCCCATTTCCACGTGACCCCATATATGATGCCCCGGTTAAGCCCCATTAGGAGCACATCAGGGGTTACAGCGGGGATGTTTACCAGGGCGTTGGGTCACTGTTTAGCCTTTGGACACTATGGTTCCTTCCTTTCGGGGCTGTTTGCCGGGGGGGGGGCGTCTGACCAGCGGCAGTGAGTCACCAGGCAGCGTGCAGAGAAGACCCCGTTGGGCGGACACGGTTTGACATGAGAGGTCTGGCCGCTCACATGACCTTTTCAATGTTTCCAGTTTGTGGAACGTGTCTGGACGTTTAGGGGTTGTGATGACATTCAATTCAATGTATTCAAACCGGTACACTCCTTCGGTCATGCCTCTGCAGACCATGACTGCAAAGGCAGAAGTACAGATATATGCTTTTTAAAGGTATTACTTTACACTATTCAGGGGCCTTATGTAGCAAATGTTTACACATAGGGTAAAATAGATACAATTAATAAATAAAATTGATATCGTAGTTACCCATGTGGCTGTTGGGGACAAGCATGCATGAAATATGGTTGACAATTGTGCAGAAGAATGTAATATGAAATGTCCCCCCTATACTTGTTGCATATGGCCATGATAGATAACCTATATATAACTTTAAAACACAATTGTTCAATCCCTCGTTCAGGCAGCCGTGCTGAAAGCACATTGCAGGCGGGAGCTCTAACAAGCTAATCTGTTCGGGCAATGGGATAATTATACTCAAAAACAATCCCTCTGCAACTGCTACAATTAAACTAAATACACTGCTATGTGGTGCTATGAAACCCCAGTTAAAGACTTGCGTTAATCCATCCCTTTGCTCTCATTCCCGACGAGCATGGGAGAAAACAGGGAAAGCCATTAAGGAGCTCTTCCCTAAAGCAATTCCAGGAGTGGGGAGCATGGACTATGTACTGCTTCACTGGGACTGGCAGCAAATTATGAATAAATCCTGGGGTAACTGATGAATACAACATTCCCAACACTCCCTTTATTTATTCAATAAAGAGCGAAAAAAGACAAATAAAGACACAGAAATTAAGCTGTTTCCTTGATTAGTATTGGCTGGAAGTAGAGAAAGAAGGCTATGACTAAAAGTCTATTGATTTTCCAGGGTTGCGTATTCTCCAATAGAACAAGCTCAGAGTCTATAAAAGAGCCAGTGCAAAAATGTACAGGCATTTCAAAAGCTATTTAGCCTTTCTACCAAAATCCATCATTGAAAAAAGCATGACAATGCTGTCTTTCCAGTATTTTATATTTTTACTTAAAATGGGACTACAACCAAAGAAAAAGACTGGATCAGTTGGAGCGACGGTGAATCTTGGAAAGCTACCAGCACCATGAGTGGCATTTCACTAGGATATTGTTTACGCTCTTAAATGACCTGTCGGCAGCCCTTAAGCTATCGCTCAATCAATCAACCAATCAATCACTTATAGTTGCATGCATAATCTTTTAGTGTGTATGAACATCAAGCAAACCCATATGGGACTACTCAAATATCTCAGTCTCTTTGAATGTGTATCCCCCAGTAGCAGCTTAGTCATCGAGTTAAGCACAGCGTGCGTAATACCCACACACCTACCAGTATGTGGTATCATTATAATTTACATAGCATCATACCTATATATAAATATATTTATATAAATATGTCTCTCTGCATCCCAATCTCCAAACAATCATCGCTTGAAGGCTGACGTTATATCCTTCCGTTCCTGAGTGATGTAAGCAATCAAGCAAGATGGTAAGGCTTTTTTTCACTCAAGTGCTTTTAGTATGATGGCTTGTATTACTGCAATAGTATGTCTCAAAGTGTGGCAGAGACATGCAATCACCTACCTATGCACTTCAGACACAAATCAACAAGGAGCCAGAACAATAAAGTGGGCCCTTTCTCTAGGCTAGCTGACATTGTTAACTACGCCGTCATTCAGCTCCTCAGCCAAGGGTGGTTGAAGAATTTGCAGTGGTAGGGGTGCTAAATCAAAACCCATGTCCTTCTTCACACATTGTCGGTCAGGACTCTAGTCCGACAGTCAAGCCAAGTCCAGTCAAATCCAATCTATTTATAGATCCCTCCGTTGAGTTGCACGGCGCTTGAACGATTTGACAGCACAGAAAACTCGGACAAAAGTTGCCGGGAAAAGAAATGACTCTTGAGCAGGAACACATCAACAAGGACACTTTCGTTCAGGATGGCTAACTAACAAGGCATTAGTGATGAAAGTGTCTGAGTTTTCATTTTACAAGAGAGACGTCGGGGTGCTACATTTGAAGACAGGGGCTACCATCTGGACCTGACTTTCATAGCTTCTAATAAAAATCCATAAACCAGAACAACCAGTTGCACTGACAAACCATTCTTCACCATGATTACAAAATATACGCCTATAGCCACAACTGTGAGAAACACAATATTCGGATAAAACAGTTGTGGCTAGTAGAGAACATATGGGATTCTCTTTTTACGAGGAAGCGATCCACGTGGATTTTATATATTATTTGGCCTTGGCTCAACTGGTTTGAATTAGGTTTACTTGTGATATGACTCATGAAAATGGTATTCTGCAAAACTTGCCATCCCTTGACATGCCAATTAATGCCAACATATTAGTTTATTTTGGTTCTAAAACAGTTCATTACTGAGGAAACCTTGGTTTTAGTCTAGGAATCAAATTGCATGAGTCTAATTATTTTAAGAACTATATACATAAGACTCAGAAACACTAGCTTTACTTTGTTCCACTACTTGAAGCAGCAACTTCCTTTAACACACATGCATGGTCTCTGATACCATAATGCACACATTATATCATATCACCTGTTTCACATGGTCTCTGATACCATAATGCACACATTATATCATATCACCGGTTTCACATGGTCTCTGATGCCATATAACACACATTATATCATATTCACAATGATTTATGGTCTCAGATGCCATAAGGAAACCGTTATATCATTTTAACCGTTTCACATGCTCTCTAATGTGAAAATTCTCGAATACTGAAATACATCTCTGACATGATTAATGGACAATTTAAAGATACAAGTGAAGAACCTAATAACAGCAATAACAGATAAAAAAAGTTAACCCATAATGCCTTATGTTATTATTCTATGAGGTTTAGCGGGTGATACAATTATTGTGTAATAGAATACAATCATATCGCGTGTGAAAGAAAACAACACTGTTTCAGCCCATCTCCGGATTTAATTTAGTTGAAATAGTTTGGACATACATAAATCACCATGCAACGGATGGCCATAAAATAAAATGCGTTATCTCAACCACTTCACCAAGTCAATAAAAATAGTTCATGCCCCATTCATTTGAAATGGGAGTAATAGGATAGCACAACATTGCAGATAGTCTCTGGATAGTGGCTCTGGGGGGTAAGACACATCATAAGGGTCCTTCACTGCCTCCATAGATGGGGATGGATTTGCACACTTTTTAGAGTCACAGAATGCAGCAAATCAAACTGTCAGTCTGGGGGCATACAGACCAGGCCAGGGTGAGCCTGGACCTTGGCCTGTTATAATAAATTCAATAAATATTAAAAACTGTAAAAATAACCAAGACAAAAGACAAAAGCTAGACAAAAACAATGAAAAGAGAGAGAGAGATTCAACAGTTAGGCCTGGAGCGCTGGGTAGCTGACAGAGGAACAGGTTGTGATTTACAGAGACAATTTTCCAGGATAATTGTGTGCATGGTCTGCTCTTAGGGACAAGAGTCACTGAGGAGCCCCACTCTCCCTACAGGGTAGAGAGGGGGACTAAGCTGTGGCATTGAATATCAGTAAAAGCCGAAGTAGCGGAAACTTGACACTAAAAATCGATAGTTTGACCTTAAACATTGGAAAATAACTCACCTTTATGAGACATTGTGCGCCGATTGAACTTTTCAATATAAGGATGGCATGAAGCGATTAGGCTCCACACGTAATGGCCAGGGTCAATTGTAAGTGGATAAGCTTGTGCCACGGCAGCTCTCTCTCTGAATGATTTAACGAGTTCATTTCTTCCGTTGTGCAAACCAAAGAAAACATATGACATGATAATATAATCATACGGTCTGGTTGCTCCTCAGTTGTAGGATAATTATATCATTCATTACACTGTTCCCGGGGACTGGAGGCCCATGTGAAATTCGAGTGGTAATTACTTGATGGAATTATGAAAAAATCACAAAACAACAAACACAATCGTTTAGTTAGGTTAACCAGTGAGGATTTGAGTGCGGGACTGACTAGCCTAAGGTAGCTTCACATAAATACTGAATTATCTTGAATTAAAGTTGGTGAAGCAGTGTTCATAGGATAGTCTCAGGGGTCGTGTGTACAGTACGGTACACAAGGATGAATAATGGATAAACATGATCTAACTTTGTCTTAATGTTGTTTAGGGTTCGTTCTCCCCCTTTCCACCTGCTGTCCTTCGACTTCTCATTCCCCCATTCCCCTTACGTCCTTGTCAATCTTTCCCCCTGCTTTTCCCCCAATCAGTCTGTCCATATCTAGAAGTTCAGTTCCTTTGTTCCCTTGTCTGTTTATTGTCCTTGTGTCTCGAGGCCTCGAGGTTCCCAAATTCTAAGTCTTTTCTGCCAGTTCATGAAATGGAGATTTTTGAGTTTCTTTATCAAGGCCCTTTGTTAGGTTTCCCGAGTTGTAGTCTACGTTTGGATCCTGTACTACAGTGTTCCACTGCCCTGCCAGCAGCGGACTTGACAGATGGTGCTTCGACACCAAAAATAATACATTCCCCACAATTCCCCATGAATTGACATGCTTTAGCTCTCCTTTGAATGCACAGAAATATTTAAAGTGGTTATCTAAGCCTTTCCATTTGTACTCTGTTAGCCTTGAATCTGCTTTAGGTAAGATTTGAGCATTACGATCAGAAGAAAGAGCACGATTTTGAAACCAAACAACCCATTAAACCACCCCTCCCTCTTGTCCCCGTCACTCCCTATGTTTCTCAGCCTTTGGGAAGTCTTGTGTTTCACGTACCTGTGATTGACAGGCCTGATGGATTCCTGGAACCAATCAGGGGAGATATGCCCTCCAGAAATGAGCAGGAAGCCGTCTTAAATCTAAATTGGCTCATCCAGAGGCGGACACAGTCAACTCGTAACAGATATTCTCAGAAAGCAATTCACTCATTGAGAGCTGACAAATCGCTAATCCATTTCTCACAAATGACACTCAAATAATAGATGTTAAATCTTACCTACGGCCTCTTTAACTGATGGATCGATAGATGTGATGGATCGTTAGCTGGATGGGGGAGATTATTCATTTTAGACCGCAAGGTGTAACGAAGGGAACTCCTGCCTGCAAAACAAGACTCAGGCAGGATAACAGAGCTAATTTATCCAGGCAGTCATGCGGATGGACGGACAGACAAAGAGAGAGAGAGAGAGGGAGAAAGAGGTAAAAGGACATGGCTCTGATGAAAGACTATTAGAGGGGCCACCGGCTACAGCATCACTTCCCTGGTTGCCCGGACTTTGCACTACCCATTTGATGCTTGGGAAGAGACAAATTAATGTTTTTTTGGTAAAATAAATTGTCCCTCTCCACCTGACATTCATGAATGAACATTTAGCGTAAAAAATCCCTCCCAAATGTTTTATGGGGTCTCTTAGGGTCTGTGTGCAAGCCAGCACTCTATGCCAGGGGTGTGTAATCTAAAAAGTTATATAAAGGCAGGAATGTAAGTATATGAATAATGTAGGAGCGCAGTTTAACAAAAAAGACAGTGGATAAATACAATGCATCTATGCATCTATCTATGGATCTATTCATCTATGGATCCATCTTTGGATCCATTTATCTATCCATCCATCAATGGATCCATCCGTCAATGGATCCATCCGTCAATGGATCCATCCCTCTCTCTCTCTCTCTCTCTCTCTCTCTCTCTCTCTCTCTCTCTCTCTCTCTCTCTCTCTCTCTCTCTCTCTCTCTCTCTCTCTCTCTCTCTCTCTCTCTCTCTCTCTCTCTCTCTCTCTCTCTCTCTCTCTCTCTCTCCATCTATCTATCCATCTATATGTCTATCTAGCCATTAGTGATGGGTTGGTCACGAACGATTCGGTCAGAACGAACGAATCCCGAAGGAAGAGAACGAAGAGAACTGATTCCCAAAACAAGAGAACTGATTCTTTTTTCTTTTTTTTGAAACACATAACAAAAATATGGTCACGTAAATAAAATATACAAACGAACAGAACTTCGTCTACCCGCGATTGATTGAGTCTATAACGTTCTCAACGATTCAGCCAATGAGAGTACTACAGCAGGTAGCAATCGCGTTGCCATGGCCCATGGGTAAACAAATGACAAATGACACCATTTTAACAGTTCTTCCAGGACCACTTCAGTACTTAAATCCTCAATAGACAAGCTGTCCGGTCCAGCCCCAAAATATTCACCAGGCTCCACCAGTCTAATTGTCCTAATCAGAGGACAGCGTACTTCATTATGTTCAATACAGCCTATTCACGTTCATTAAAATGATGATGATCATGCATCGCTTGAAAGAGCTGCTGCTGTTGTGGAAGCTTTTAACCGGTAGTGACATCTCTGAAGCTTATCTTTTTTGACAAGAGGTGCCTGGTAGAGTTAGTTTGCGTGTGCATGTGAAATAGTGTATGTGTGTGCGTGTGCGTGTGTGTGTGTGTGTGTATGTGTGTGTGTGTGGGTGCCTGTACATGCATTTGTAAACCAAATGTCAAGGGATGTCAACCTCCCACACTAACAAGTGTAGAGCTAAGGAGGATAGGGAGCTTGTTCGTTTGGGAAACACATTTCCCTTGTGGTGTCTAAAACCACTCCAGGCACACAAATACACACACACATACAGACAAACACTCACCCACACGCACAAACACACAGACACGCACATGCACACATACGTACACACAAAATGGCCACAAAAAATAGATAGAAAAGACTGTCCAAAGACAGCAGTGCACTGGGTTGAATCTAATGGAACTTTTATTTTGATCGAATTTCAGTAAACAGAGATATGGTTCCTCTGGAGATATTTATGATTGTGTGTGTAAGCTTGTTGATGGGGCTTTGTATGCGTATGTTTGTGTGTGTGTATGTGTGTGTTTGTCTGAGTCTGTGAGTCTGCGTGTCTGTGTGTGTGCGCACATAAACATGTCAACTCTTCATTTATATCATAAGGGATTCGCTGTTAATTGTTGGCATGTTGGCTCCATTTTCTTTTTTTTTACATATTTTTTTCCTCTTCCCAAATGGTCTCATATATCCAAATGTTTTGCATGGGGCTCTGGAGGCACAACAACATTAGCTCTGGCGGGAAGCCTCTCTGCAGGGCGGCCTGGCCACGGCGCCGGGAGCCAATTCCCCCGCTGGTATTTCAGCAAAATGTTCTACACTCTTCCAGTCGGGCTAGCATCATTAGCGCTTCCCATTTGCATCCGCTGTGCTTATTAGGCTGTGGATGTGCATAATATTATCACACACTCCTCCGCCGCCACTGCCCAAAGGCGGCGGCCGAGCCCGCCCCAGGCCGCCCGCTGGGAGGGGGGGCTGCCTGGATACTGGAGTAAAGCAGAACATCATGAAGGGATGCAGTAAGCGCAGACTTCCTGCTTACACACTGGGCCACGGCATCGCCGCTTACAGCAAACATCTGACTTTTAGTTATTCCCTCTTTGAGGTAGAGTGGTTGGTTTGAGCTGGAGTGTCTCAATCGATGGGAAATGTCGTTTTTTTTTGGCTTCTGGAGGATACTTGAGAGGCAAACTTGATGGGGATTACATGTGTGATATGGTGGTTATAACTGGAGTTGGGAGCATCCAAACACAAGAATGATAAGAAACAGAAATGCCTCTTGAGTGTTATGTTCATGGTCCATAGTGGTCGATGTTTGAGTGTTTGCTGCGCATATTGGCTGTGCAACATTTTCGGTAACACACACACACACACACATATATACACATGGTTTAAAAACACACACACACACACACACACACACACACACACACACACACACACACACACACACACACACACACACACACACACACACACACACACACACACACACACACACACACACACAAAATGCCTTTCGCTACACCTCAACATGTCATATGCGCCCCATTTTTCCAAAGACAGACGAGCACACACCATCCACATGCACGCTGCACGTCTGTCCCCATGATGGATCACTGGCCATTTCATTTCTATACAGCGCCACCGCGGCGCCTTGCTGAGGCCACGCTCTCATGTTAACAGCCTGTCTCTCTGGTGACACACCATGCAGTGCTGCTGAGAAGGGGAGACGCGGCCACCTGTGAAACCCCTGGAGGCTCTTAGCGGCGCGCTCTGGATATAGCATCACATAGTGTGGACCGGCCTGTCACACGCATGCTGTTGTCAGCCCAACGCTGGCCTCCCACGGCCTGTTACAGTCAGGCGTCAGTCCTCCATGGCAGGTCAAGTCACCTGGCTGTCTCTGGACCCAGCACTAGACCTTTATAGAGCTGCTCCCCAGTGGTGTCACGCCAGGACTAACACAGGCCTCGTTCAGGTCGTTAATCGGAGGCGGCAGACACATAATCAGTGTAGTAATGAGCGACACCTGTGTCCGTCCCCCCGCGAGGCCTCCTTGAAAAGGGTCTGTTATCGATGAGCACGATGGCACCGTCCCCTGAGACTCTGGAACCAATGGAGTGATTTAGAGCGGTGCGACAACACAACGTGGTCTAGGACCGGGGGTGTTGGCGTGGTTACACTGATGCTGTTCAATTTGCCGGGGCCTTGAAATGCAAGACTGTGTGCTTCCTGTGCAATCGCACTCTCCCTTGGTGTAAAATAATTAATCAATACATGAATAAATTAACAAGAAAAATAAGGACACAGCGATAAAGAGCGGGTGAGAGACAGATTGGGGTAGAGATATTGCAGATCATTAGTATGTCAAAGAGAATGTGCACTGGGAAGGTTAACATTAGGTGTGATTTTTTTTTTTTTTGTCAGTACATTTTAAAACACAATACCCAAGACTGTTTTATTCCCCCTTTTATTTATTTGCATAATTCCTGATTTAAAATCACCTTAAGTCTTTGTCTATTTATAGCGGGAAGAGAGAGCTGTATTGTGTTCACATGCGTAAGTCATTCTGAGCACTCTCTTGCTTGGCATTGGCTAAGAAGTAGTATTCTGTAAGAAGCCATTAAGGTAAAGTCATATGCCTAATTAGCTGATAACTGGCTGTTCGCCAGTCCATACCGTAAAACATGTCTTACTCCTATGTAATTGCCCCCAGTATGGCTGGATTATCCCTAATTTTTACACCATGGTGAGGCATTCATCTTTGTCAAGCTACACAATCCATGCCTTCGATTTTTCACCGCTTCACTAGCTGTTCAGTAAATGTCGCTTGATGTTTCTTGCGCTGAAGAAGATGTAGCCCACTCACTTCTCCAATTAATAACCAGAGCTTTATATCCTGTTGGATGTGGTTGGATGCAGATAGAACTGGCTTTATGACTGATTCGGTTGGCCTCTCTTTCCAAGAGACGACCAATCAATGACTTAATTAAAAAGGTTGCATGGGGGGAAAAAAGGCAATCATTCACCGGGATAGAGAAGGAGTAATATGTTGCCATTCTACCCAGCCCACGGATATTAAATGACCCTCCATGCCCTGACGAGGAAAAAAATATGTAAAAATAATAATGAAGAGAAGAGTATACTAATGAGTCGACCAAGAGTACCGGGAGGATGCAACCCCTCCAAACAAATGTCTGTGTGTGTACATACACACACACAGACACACACAAAAAAATATCCACACTCCCCCATTAAGAACAACGTATAATGCCTTAACTTCTCTGGAAAAAGCTTGCATAAAAAAAAGCAGGAAGTGCTCTGTCACAAAAACAATCGAAAAATAACATATTCTGTAAAGATTGTAAAACAGTGCCCCCTTGTGTCACCAAAGAGACAAACAACCCCACTGTCTGTTAGTGGGGGCGGATGAGGGGATTTTTCTCCTTTGTATTTATTTGGAAAACACATTTAAATGATCTCTTCTGAAGGCAGAGAAAGATCAGAAACATCATAAGAACAACAATAAGAAAACACAACAATGAATAATTTGTTTTTGCAAATTTCCCTTCTGGGGGAAGAACATGAAGTGAATAAAACGATTGCTCTGATAGAAACGTTGGGAGCGTATTCAATGAGTCAACCTTGGCAAATGATAAATAACAAATAGGAACCTAATGCGACAGAAGACGACAGCATCTTCAGACTGCTATTTGAATTCCACCGAGTAGCTGGATGAATATTTGATGGTGTTCTGTGTTCACCTTGGAACGGAGAAAGTACTTGTGGTATGTGGAGCGTACCTCATCCAACCCTGACGCAGCCGTAATAACAGCTACTTATTCCCCTTTAGAACTGCACACCGGCAGAGGAATCCTCTGTGGCGACATGCCGTCATTAACCTGACTTTGACTTTCCTTAATGTCTGTACGTGCCTTTCTGATTCCCCCTGTAGATGATACAATTGGAAGGCTTTCTAAAGGAATGGAGCGCACCCCACACATTCCATACATTAACACCTTTGTGCTTTAAGGTTACGTACAGTGTTCCCGTTACTCTGAGAATGGCAAAAAAAAAAGAAGTCACATTTAAATAAAGGACAAAAGGGCTATTTGTTAGAAAAATGACAGGACAGCTGTTTCTATCATGGAAAGTGGCAGTTTAATTAGACTTACTGCCCATGTTATTGTATATGCTAATATCGGTTCAATACATGACTAGCTTTAATTATGTGCCACAGCCAGGATCTGGCGTTATAGTCACTGAAACCCACTCTGTGTAAGTGTAATCCATTACACTTTCTAATTATTTACCAGCGTCTATTACATCATGGCCCTGTGCTTCTTTGGCATGATAACATTATACTTTGTCTTTCCAGATACAATTTCTGCCAAATGTCTCCTATAAAGTGCCAAACGATGGCAAGCATTTACAACTCGGAGAAGACACAGCCAGCACTGGCATTTAATTAGCCTTTCCCCTCACTCTTTCTATACCGCTTGTGTGTCTCACCCTCCCTCTCTGTCTGTCTTTCTTACATACAGATAGGCCGGTTCCACAGCCTGCTGTCTTTTCTTTGCATTTGTCTGGCTAACTGTATGTCTTTCTTGCCAATAAAAGGAACAATTACAATCTTTGCCTTATCCTGTGTGTCTGGCCGCCTGCATGCCTGTTTCTCTGATTGTCTGTCTACCATGTCTGTCAGTCTGTGTGTATGTTTGTGTCTGTCTGTCTGTCGGTCAGCCATCATGCCTATCTTTCCACCATTACGACTGTCTGTCGGTATTTATCTGACCTTTTCCTTTTGGGAGTCATTCTGTCTGTCTTCTGTCCTTTTTCTCAGTTTTTTTGGACCAAACAGTGAAATGCTCTTCCAGGAGAGGAGAGGACAGGAGAGGAGGGGGGAGGGAAGGGGAGGGGAGGGGTGGGGAGGGGAGGGGAGGGGAGGAGAGGGGAGGAGAGGAGAGGGGAGGGTAGGGGAGGAGAGGAGAGGACAGGAGAGGGGAGGGGAGGGGAGGGGAGGGGAGGGGAGGGGAGGAGAGGAGAGGAGAGAGGAGAGGAGAGGACAGGAGAGGAGAGGGGAGGAGAGGAGAGGAGAGGAGAGGACAGGAGAGGAGAGGGGAGGGGAGGGGAGGGGAGGGGAGGGGAGGGGAGGGGAGAGGAGAGGAGAGGAGAGGGGAGGAGAGGAGAGGGGAGGAGGGGAGTAGAGGGGAGAGGAGAGGAGAGGAGATGAGAGGGGAGGGGAGGAGAGGAGCGGAGCGGAGAGGAGAGTGGAAGAGGGGAAGGGAGAAGAGCGGGAGGAGAATTGAAGAGGAGAGAAAAGGAAAGGAGAGGAGAGGTGAGGAGGGGGTGAAAGTGAGCCCCCCCTGTGGGATGGCTGTCTGCCACTCGGTTGTAAATCTAGCCGCGTCCAGGGGTGCAGGCAGCAGAAGAGGGGCATCTGGATCACTGATCTGACTGTGGGATCACTTTGTGCCTGGGGGCAGACTTACTGCAAGCTGAAGCCCAGGTCGTGGCTGTGAGGCCCAACTATTGACCCAGCCGTCTGCTTCCAGAGATACACGCACACGCACACACACACACGCACACGCACACACACACACACACACACAAAGCCAAGAGGCGACTGTATATTCACACCAGTCTCCGAGAGAGAGAGAGAGAGCGAGAGAGAGAGAGAGAGAGAGAGAGAGAGAGAGAGAGAGAGAGAGAGAGAGAGAGAGAGAGAGAGAGAGAGAGAGAGAGAGAGAGATGTGGAGAGAGAGAGAGAGAGAGAGAGAGAGAGAGAGAGAGAGAGAGAGAGAGAGAGAGAGAGAGAGAGAGAGAGCGAGCTAGGTCTCGTTAATGAAGATGAATCGCTAATGCAAACACAAAATAAAAAATGTAATGAGAAATAAACGCATGAAAGTAGAGAATTGATGAGGATTCATGAAGGGATAGAGATGGATAGAGATGGAGGTGAGAGAGAGAAAGAGAGAGGGAGAGTGTGTGAGAGAGAAGGAGAGATAAGGATAGATTGAGACTGACGGGGGGACAGCCAGTATGAGAGAAGCAGTGAGAGAGAGAGAGAGAGAGAGAGAGAGAGAGAGAGAGAGAGAGAGAGAGAGAGAGAGAGAGAGAGAGAGAGAGAGAGAGAGAGAGAGAGAGAGAGAGATTTTAGGAATAAGTCAGATTGACAGAGCGGATACCCAAAGGGGTTAGAAAGAGAGGCAGATAGATAGAGACAGACAGAAATCAATGCTCTGCCTCCTACCCTCTTGGCCCCCCTCCCCTAGCCTCCTCAATACAGTGTGAGTGGAGTCTGGGAGGCCGTTCCTTCAGGCAGGCCTTACAAACAGAGCAGGCCTCGGCATGTCTCTCATCAGCGTCTGTCCGGTTGGCAGTGACCACATTACCCCAAATAGATTCCCTCATTGATTAGTTGTGGCCCAAACGTGTGGGGAGGAGAGAGAGGGATTGTTGATTGAAGTCAGCTTGGTCAGTTGCCCAGGACTTGCAGGTCCATGCGATGCCTGAATGGGTGTATTATGCATGCATTAGTCAGGCATTGTAATTCTAACAGTCGCCGGTTCGGTTTGAGACTGTGATGGTTTGTATTTGTTATCGATAATTCATAACCATCCATTGATATCAGCAACATAGTTTACTATGTTGTACTATGTCATTTTTATGCAATTCTAATAAATTAAAACCTTTGTATTTGTGAGAAAGATTGGACCTTCGATCTTGAATACCATTTGTAGTGCTTGATGCATAGCTTGGTCAGGATGGTAAGTCAAAAAGAGTGTGTTAAAATACAACATAAAAGATAAGTGATTTGTTGTGCTGGTGGAATCCAGCAGCAGATTGTGGTAGGTACATCGTTCGGGGTGATGTGATACGTTGCATGACCGGGACCCAACTGGGCTTGACCTCACAGATTATTGCCTTAACATTTGGTATCTGATCTCTCTCTCTCTCTTGCTCTCGCTCTCTTAGGACTTGATGATGGACGTCTCCTAGTGAATAAATGGGTCCAGAGAGTGGAGATTGCGGCACAAGTGGAGTGGTGCATTGTGGGGGTGCAGGGGTAAAACGGATGCACTGATCACAGTTCCAGTGACTCCACTGGTGCATTGGCTGACTGAGAGGCGATCGATGACTCCCCCCCAGTGGAGGGTAAGCGAGAGGGCTGCGGGTACGAAGAAGAGCCCTTCTCTTCCCCCCGCAGCCCCCCCGCATTCGTCTCCATAGCACCAGACAGGGGGAAATGAATAGGCCGCTCCTTTGTTGAAAGAATATTGAGTACTTTGGGGGTTTTGTAAACGTTCTGTTCAAAACACAGGCACACACACACACACACACACACACACACACACACACACACACACACACACACACACACACACACACACACACACACACACACACACACACACAAACACACACGCACACAAACAAAGACGCGCATCTACATATGCCAACACCCACACACACACACACACACACACACCCACCAACCCACCCACATGCAGTCACACACACACACATACACACAAACATACACACCCGGACTGACCTTTCTACAGGCCTCCCACTCAACCACAGCCTCTCAGAGCTGTCTCTATAAATTGATTGTTTAAGTGCTCTTTCTCCATAATGCAATTAACACCAGAAAATGCTCTCAGACGTTTTATTGTACCTTGCTTAGTGCTTTTGAATAATTGCCAAGAAATCAATCAAACAGTCACACTTTAGACAGGGCTCACATCCTTTTTAGTTAGCCACACATCTAACTTGAAGAAAGCTATAGCAACAGAATGTCAGTACCTATTGCTTGTACACACATTTTCTTTAGAGAGGCTTTTTGTATTGTTATGTGTTTAAAATATGTGGAGCATATTTACTCAAAATGAATGTTGTTATCTAAAGTCCATGGCCTGAACCTTCCGCCGGCTCTGCGATTGCGGCAAAATAAAATCAGCATTGGTGATTAGCTGTGTCCGCATTGTAACAGGAGCCTCCGATTTGCACCATTTTGATGCAGTCGAGTTGGGCGAGGTGTGCTCTTCAAAGCACGGTCCAGAACCGTGTCACATTGAACCCAGAGCGGCTCAGCACGGCCGGTGGAGCGGTTCAGAGCCGCCCACACAGCGGCAGGCGCCACTTCCCTTTCGATTTTGAGGTCAGGAAGCGGCAGCTCTGAAGTGCTCAGCGGCGCTAACTCCAGTCAGACACGCCCTGCACACACACACACACACACACACACACACACACACACACACACACACACACACACACACACACACACACACACACACACACACACACACATCCATCCACACTCCCACAAATCCCCCCCCCCCCCCCCCCACACACACACACATACATACATACATACACTCACACACAGTGTGAATATTCAAAATGTTGGGTAGACGGTGGAAGCCTCGAGAGCAACCCCTACTGATTACCCCAGTAGACCCCCGGGTCAAAAGTCACAACATTGAATCTATGGGCACAAATAATAACCACAGAAATCTTCAAACATAAAATAATCAAAGTTTTGGCTATATTTCAAATCTAATTGCATGTATGCAGTGTATTTCAAATGCTTTTTTTACAGATCCAAACAATAGACAACACTCTCATCATAGTCTGGAATGTGAAACAGAACATCACGTCCCTGCCCATAGGCGCTCTGAAAATGTAACTATGGCACGCCAGAGCCAAGAGGGCTTGAAAGGCAACACAGGGCTTGAAAGGCAACACAAGGCGTTCAAAGAATCCTTGTGCTGCTCTGCTCGTCCTGGCTGTGTGTTCTGTGCTTTATGCACCAAGAAAGCGTAGTGCTATACAGCCTGCAGCTTTTTCATTTCTGTCAACATTTGTCCGTGGCAATTTTATAGTTAAGAACACGCCAATGGCTATCAGAGCAAGATTTATTTCAAAGCGACAGCCGTATTGAGCACGACCGCCCTATTATCCAGTAAGACTACGACATAAAAGATCTGTCCGCATGTCCTCGCACACACACACACACACAAACATAGGCGTGTTTCTACATCTGTTTCTTTGCAACAACTGTTCCGGGATCACAGACGTTGTCCGATATATCTGACAGTTATTGTATGTCCGTAATAAGAGATTCAGATTTTCATAATTTCATCGCCTTTGTGTGGGACCAAACCTTGAGCTTTTCTGTAAGAAAAACATACACATCCTCCCAGGCCGAGTTGTTCTCTCCACTACTGGAACACCAAAGGATTATCTACCACCCCCAGCCGGCTTTGAAGGTCTTTGCAGAGCTGGTACCCCAGCCGCAACCAATCCATATGTTGTTGTTGTCCCCCCCCCCCCCCCCCCCCCTCTCTCTCTCTCTCTCTCTTGTTTTGTTGACATGGTATTCAGCTCTCTACTCTGCTCTTCAACCCCCAGAACCATGGAGACAGAGCTTGAGAAGAAGCTTATTTTCATTGTGGTTGAATCTATTGATTTAAATAGACTGTAATATTTCATTAATGATATCAAGGGCACTCACAAGGCAGCAGAGCCAAGTTAAAGGGCAGCCGAGCCAACGATGCATTTTATGATCTGAGATAGGAAAAAGCAATACATTCATTTAGCCATTAATTGTTAGTATTACGATGGCTGAAATCTGGACGAATATATACCTGGTTGGACAGCCTTGCTATTTCTAATCTGAAATTTATCATGACGTCACCTCACATTTTCCACTTAGTCTCACAATGCTACTTTATTTCAACACTGAGGAAATGCAGGGAAAAAGAAAAGCTGATGTAATCATAATTAGAACAGTAATTATCCTAATAAATCCACCACCACTAAATACATAACAATCGACTTTAGCAAACATTACGAACTCGTAATGAGCTCATCATTCCAGAGGCTTTGTCTAAAAATGTCAATTTACCAGAGCTCTAATTATAGCCCATGTACAGCCATTAGCAGTCGCAGCATAACTGTTCGCATCCGCCCAAAGGTCGGGGAAATCAATAAGCCGTAGGGATGGATTTTGTCAACACAAACGGACGCTCAGTATTCCAGTGGTAGGCCTGTTCCGACGTGCATGTACCCTTGGGGGGGAGGAGGGGGGGGGTTATGGCTGGCCAGTGTCCAACGTGACAGGAAGAAAGTGTCTTTACAAGGTGGGACAATGGTTTTTATGTTTGTAAGGTCACAAACAGGATTGACCCCCACGCCTTTTATCGCCAACAACAGATGTATGCTACCTCCTACTGTATGTTAACACCAGTGTACTAACATGAGGTTCGATACGTCGATACGACACGTACCCTCTCTTTCCACATGGAACAGAGCGTTCTCTTGTGTAAACAGCTCAAAGGTCAGCCCAACATCTGAGATCCAACATGAATCACAGATTCAACCAATTTGTATTTCCATTGGTCTGTCTGCCTGTACATCCATCCTTTGTACCTGCTTCTTTCGTCGATCCGTTGCACACACATACGCATGCTCAAACACACAGCAGGGCCATCCACTCCGCACCGCACTATTCTACAAGAATCCTCTCAATGATCCCAAATAAATGAATGTTTTTTTTGTTGAATCATTTCTATCACACACCATGTGTTTGCGGCCGGGTCTCATGGGCTGTGTCACACAACTTCCTCACACACTTCAGACTCCCTCCGCCCATCGTCAATCGATCACAACGAAGCCGTCCGGGTCGACCTCCCTCCCGTCCACACACCAGCCACGCTAACGTCGGCCCCCCCCCCCCCCCCCGACGCTATACTAGCCGTGGCCCCTCTCTCCGGCAGCAACCCCCCAACACCGCCGACCCCTACCTCTCGGAAGCTCTCCGGGCCGCACTCCTGGCCGCGGAAGTCGCACTCCAGCAGCATGTCCTCGATGCGGAAGCGCGTGCGGTTGAAGAACTCGTCGAGGCTGAAGCGCGAGCCGGGGGGCCGGTCGGGCGCCAGCGGGATCCCCGGTGCCATGTTGTCCTCGAAGCCCAGCAGGGGCCCCATGAAGATGAGGTCGCTGTAGCTGAGCTGGGAGCGGCGGAAGGTGTTGAAGTTGCAGAAGGTGACGGCGGGGAAGGTCATGTTGGCGGCCGTGCGCTCGTCCAGCATGGTGACGTGGTCGTAGGACAGGTAGAAGAGCACGCGGTCCACCACCTGCATCAGGAAGGCCGCCAGCGCCAGCAGGAACACCAGCGCCCACAGGCCCTGCCGCACGCCAAACTTCTTGTCCTCCACGAAGATGTGGTTGGCGCCGTGCAGCGAGCAGCCGTCGAAGAAGGCCGCCAGGTTGTCCACCTGGCCCGCCTCCTCTTCCGAGCCGCCCGCCTCAGAGCCCTCGCCGCCGTAGTCGTCGGGCTGCTCGCCGCCGTCTGGGTAGTCCTGGGAGTCGCCGCCGCCGCCTCCGCCCCCGGCCACGCCGCCGCAGCCCTTGCGGACGCGCTGGTAGCGGTCGTCAAACATGTCCTTGCTGCCGGGCTCCTCGTCGGCCGAGAAGGAGATGGAGCACATGATCCGGACCGGCATGGTGGCTGGTTGGGGAGGCTCTCACCGAGTGGGGGGGATGGAGCAAAAGGTTCAAACCGCAGAGCGTTCACCGCTGTCCAGGCCGGTTAGGGGGGCAAGAGCAGGGCTGGTCGAGTTTTGTTGCTCTTTGCGAGAATCTAATAATCGAAGACCTATGCCACAATCAAAGAGCAGAGTTCAAATCCCGGCGACTGATCGTTGGAACGTCTTCCGTCAATCAAAAAACACCCCTGACTTTTTGAGAGACAAGTATCTACCACGACGCCCATCGCCAGGGTCTGTAGAGGTAAGCGAGTCAAACATCGATGTACGGGAAACAAATGAAGGAATGGTTCAACACTAGGTAAAAGCGAAACAGGAACTCTAGTATGGCCGCCGGGATAGAGACTGAGAGAGAAGCGCAGGACTCAGATGAATCTGACCCGGTGAGCGTCCTTGGAACTCTGGGGCAGAGAAACCCGAGAACAGTTGGGGAGGAGAAGAAGAACTAGGCAATGAAGGGAAAACGGGAGAAGAGGAGAAGGAGGATAAGGGGAAGGAGGAGATAAGAGTCAAGAGGGAGGGAGGGAAAGGAGGTGAGGCCATAAGGAGCCAAGAACATATGATACTCCCTGTGGGCCAGGCTACAGGTCACCATGTCGGGGCAGAGTTTCACCGTTTACAGGAAGCACAGCTTTGACGCAGGGAGGGTGAGAGAGAGAGAGAGAGAGAGAGAGAGAGAGAGAGAGAGAGAGAGAGAGAGAGAGAGAGAGAGAGAGAGAGAGAGAGAGAGAGAGAGAGAGAGAATAAGAGAGGGGGGATAGAGAGATACAGAGAGAGGGAGAGATAAACAGAGAGAGGGAGAGAGAGGGGAGACAGAGAGAAGTAGAGGGAGGGATGGGAGAGAGCGAGAGAAAGAGAAAGAGAGAGAGAGAGAGACAGAGAGAATAAGAGAGGGGGGATAGAGAGATACAGAGAGAGGGCGGGATAAACAGAGAGAGGGAGAGAGAGAGGGGAGACAGAGAGTAGAGGGAGGGAGGGATGGGAGAGAGAGCGAGAGCGAGAGAGAGAGAGAGAGAACGAGATAATAAGAGAGGGGGAGAGAGAGATACAGAGAGAGGGCGGGATAAACAGAGAGAGGGAGAGAGAGAGAAGTAGAGGGAGGGAGGGATGGGAGAGAGAGCGAGAGAAAGAGAGATAGTTTTTGAGCGGGAGAGAAGGATAGAGGGATGGGAGCGAAAGAGAGGGAGAGAGAACGAAGGGGAGCTAGAGAGTGGGGTCATAGAGAGAGACAGTGAGAGCGGGAGAAAGCGAGAGAGGGAGTGAGAGGGAGGAGAGAGGGAGCAAGAGGGAGGGGAGAGAGAGAGAGAGAGTGTCAGGGATCAGCAGCCACTGAGCTATAGAGAAAAACCCAGTAAACAGGCTATTTATTACTGCTGATTTCACTGTTCACCCCGCCGCCCCCGCCCAAATACCTCAGTGTGGGTAATACAATACAATAAAGCAGAGTGACACTGTTTCAAACAAGCTCTCAAGCCATTGCAAAAGTTTTTGTCACAATGAAAGATAGCAGCCTGAATGGATTAATTCATGCTCCGTTTGGTTGAACTGCAAGTGATCAATGTTAAGCTTGTGGGGACAAATGTTTGTTTTTCATCAAAGAGCTGATCACGATTTAAGACACGAAAAACCCAAGTGTAAATTGGCTGTCATCTTCAGAAAGGATTTGTGGTATGTGAAAAAAAAGTAGAACAGGGACTGGGCAAAGCAAGAAACAAGTTAAACAAACATTATCTGCAAGGTAACTGAGCGCAAAAGCCCAGACATGCTCAACGAAATATAAAGGACAACAAATAAATCCTCAACGTTTTCTTTAAACATTTGAGTTTCCAAACTCCCCTATTGCCAATGAGCCGTCAAATTGTACAACCACAGCTTTGAGCGCTTAAACGGGGAGCAGTTTAAGCGGAAAACAGGAGCAGTGGAGTGGAAAACCAGCACAAGCGGATTGAATACAGAGATAAACAGAGACTCCCTGCAGGGCGGGGGAATGGGGGAATGGCTGCGTTATGAAAAGGAGACTTCAAGAATACGATACGTCCGTATTGATCTGACTCCATTAAACTGTGAAGAGATCATTGTCTTGCAATGGGCATGAAACCCCACACCCATTTAGGTCAACACTCCTTACAAGACCCCCTCACAAATAAAAAAAACCCTCCTAATCCAACGATACCCCCGGCCCCTTAAGTAACAGCAACAAACCCGGGCGTTTAGCCTTAAGTGAAAACACATTAGCGCTACAGCCTAAAGTGATTCATATATGTGTCAAACCTTTTCAAACTGTATTAACTTACACGGTTACGGGCACTTTACCGCCCCTCCGGATGTGGAGTATATGTTTGATCAATCTTACGTTTCATGACGTAACACCGCAGGGGGCACGAGAGGATGAACACAGCAGGCTCGGGTTCGGGAATCTGACCAAGCATGAATACATGAGCAAGCATCAATACATGAGCAAGCATCAAAACTTGACCAAGCATTGATACATGAGCAAGCATCGATACATGACCAAGCATCAATGTCTGACCAAGCATCAATGTATGACCAAACATCAATTTATGACCAAGCATTAATATATGACCAAACATCAATTTATGACCAAGCATTAATGAGCAGGAATCAATATATAAACAAGCATCAATATATGACCAGAATTTAATATATGACCAGCGTGGGACAAGAACAGGCCGGGGTGCTTGCCGACTGCAGCCGAAGCCGTCACAGAGTGTATCAACAGCATCCGGCCGGCGGGGCAATGACAGTAAACTGCGCAGTTGGCATGGATCTGCATGTGTCAATGTCGGCGCCTGGAGGTCTCTGTTCTTGAATATTTATTAGTGACTGAGGATGTCTCCTGGAAACCGTCTTGACCCGGTGTCACCCCAGCTCCCTTGGCTTAGGCATCTTTAGGGCCTTGGAGCCATGAATATGCACATAAATCAGTGACATGTGAAACGGATGCGATGGAAGATTCAAATTGTGCAGCAAGATGCTGGAAGGATGTGTGCCTGTACAACATTAAAGAAGAGAGGGAGAACAGACTCCCCCAAACTCGTGTGGTGGTTATACAACCGTTTTTTATGTGGCTGTTCTTTCATGCAACTCAAACCAAGTCATTTTGGTTTGTATAGCCCTTAATCACATTAAGAGTCTCAAATGGCTCCATAGGCCACATTTAGTGTCACTAGCTCTAACTCTAGGCCTCCATGGAGCAAGAAAAACCTCCCTTAATATCGAGGAAGAAACCTTGCAAAGGAATGCAGAGCCCAACTTCAACTTGTACTTTTCTTTGTATGTAATGCCATTAGTAAGCATTTACTTCCTTAATCGAAAAGGATTACTGGATCATCATAACAGTTTAAAGCCATTCACTGTAGTTCCACAGCCTAACGAAACCATGTTGGCTTGTCTGGGGGAGACCACTAGGTGGCAATGTCAGTACGTACAACCTTGTAAGAATCTAGTAGGACTGGAAAATATAAATAGAAGGCTTTGATGAATCCTTCAATAGTTGTGAAGTTGTAGAGCAACTACGAAACTGACAGATGCATGTTGTATTTATCACTCCTGTATATAAATGCTTTCCTCATGTGTTTATATAGTGACTGTTAATAACACTCAATGGTGCTGCATTTACGATCAATTACGAAATACTTCTAACAAAACAATAAAACAAAGATTAATTTGTAGATTAATTTGTAGATCAATGAGCAATAATAACAATGCACCTGAATCGTCTCATCTCAATCGTTTCACTTGATCCTTGTAACATCTTTGTAGTTCAAAATAAAAGATTCTTAGAGATTGGTAAACCGTTTTTTTGACGATATTTGTTCAGGATTCAAATAGACTTGCCTTGACCAAAGCACCCTTGATAAACGACTAATAGGCTGTGTCCCCTCTCAACCTCCTTGCTACATACTAGCATTGTCCCTGTCCTCTCTGCTGCTGGTCATGGACTGCAGTCTCCGTCCACGGACCCAGGTTCCTCACGTGCCTCGGACTGGGACCGGAGAAGGCATAACGCGGTCTGGTTCAAAACCCCACCTGTTTACTTTAGGTCAAAAGGTGGCAGTGTTGCCGTACGAGTCGGCGCCCAGCGTCACTGAAGACCAAAACACCCGTCTTTTATCAACAAGAAACAAGAGAAGGTGAAGAAAGGGTGAGAGAGTTATAGAGAGAAAAAGACAGAGAAACAGTGAGAGTGAGAGAATGAGAAAAGGAGATGAAGAAAGAGAGCGAGCAGAAAAAAAAAAGAAATATGGGAGGTTATGAGAGCTCTTTCGAGTCTTTCGCAAGGCCTGCCGATCGCTGGGTCTAACCTGCCGTTGCCATGGCGACATCATCCTGGCCGTCCGCGAGGGGAGATGCACGAAGCCCATTACTGAGAACAAGCACATAGACACACACACACACACACACACACACACACACACACACACACACACACACACACACACACACACACACACACACACACACACACACACACACACACACACACACACACACACACACACACACACGCACACTGCCCAAAAAAACTACACCCACAAAAACGGACACAAACATGGCAAAATGTACCCTTCCCATAATGCCTGCAGGTCATTTTGGCATGTCTTGTAAATCTGATTTCAGCGAAGATTCAAACTGAGCTTGACAATAGCTTCAAGGGAAAAAAGGAAAGATTGAGAAAAAAGAGAAAGACGCAGAGGGAGATAAAGAAGATATGGTGCTACTTGGCTAATAGCCCTGCCAATCAATACACCCTGGAGGCTGTATCATTCCATCTCTGGGGACATCAGATCCCAGAGCCGCAAACAGGTCGAAAAAACAACCAGGCACATAAAATGGTGCTGAAAATAACGGGGGGAAAAACCCGTCCACCATTGAACAACTTCCTTTCAACACAGGGCATGTATATGTGGTGGTATATAATGTGTATGAATTAAGTTCTGCGGGTAAGGCGTTTTGGGCGAACATTTCTCATGGGCGGCCCCGTTGAGGAGGGGGGGTGGGTGAGGTAGGATGGTGTGTGAGGTGTGTGTGTGTGTGTGTGTGTGTGTGTGTGTGGGGGGGGGGGGGCAGGGGTAGAACTCCACTGACCTTTCCCCACGCAGATCACAGCAGACGGACGATTTCCCTCACTAATGCCACTGAGGCGCCATGCGAGCGATCAGTCTGACATGCAACACTGCGTCGCAAGCCTCTGACGATAAAGGCCACTACCCAGTCCGCTCACGTCCCCACATCAACGCATATGCCCTCTCCACACGCGGACGAAAGGGCTCAAACGGAAACGTTATTAGGCTTTGCGTTGACGGGTAATATCCCCTGACCCTCAGGCACCACCAGATCACAACGCCCGCCCCCCAGATGCAAAAAAATAGGAAAGTTTGCAAAGTGATGGACATAAACTGTTGTTGTGTTGTGTTGCGGTGTGGCGAAAGATCCGCACTGAGATCATGTTGGTTTGTGTGTGTCTGTCTGTCTGTGTGCGTGTGAAATGACCTATTCGAAATAGACATTTGGTTTTTAAGTAAAGGTCTTCCCCCGTAACCGGTAAATAAAAGATTGTATTCAAAAACACGTCCATCACTGGAGTACAAAAACAATGGTATGAAATAACAAATCAGACAGTGAATGAGTGAAAGACTAAATCCACATCGAAAACAACAACAGTATGGTTACGGGATAGGTCAACATTTAATGGACATCTCCATGTACAGAAATAAACCAGATGTTTTCTAGCGTTAAACAGCACTCGAACACAACATCAAGTTTAATTTAAACCCTCCTTGCTCAACTCCTTAGGCGTTTTCGGCTGAAGAGTATCGCCAGAGCCACATCCTCTGACCGGATGCTAAGATAGTCTCAAAGACTAAAGACCTCGCGGTCCAAGGGCCACACAGTGCAACAGTGTTTAGAGCTGCTGTCTTCGCACAACACCAAAGGCTCTTGAGGGGAGGGGGCCAGTGTGCCTCACAGCAGCTGGTTTATGTCACAGCGTTCTCTACTAGCAAAGTTCATGCTGTCGTGACACAGTGGAACTGCCTATAAACCCCCTGCATGAAAAAAGGGGGAGGATTTGTACAGCAAGGATGATAGTCGCTGGCTGAATCCAAACACACAAACACACAAACACACACACACACTCACACACAAACAGGTGTGTGTGTGTGTGTGTGTGTGTGTGTGTGTGTGTTCATGTACACTAATAGGGCACATGCACAAGCATAGACTCACACAAACAAAAACATGCATACCTTCATAGATACTCATATATGCACCCACACACGCACACGCACACACACACACACACACACACACACACACACACACACACTTGGCGGTGGATGTGGTGCCAGTGGTTGGCGATGACCCAGACACTGACTGGCACTGCCATCATGATTTAACGGTGATGACTCAGCGAAACGGAAGGTAAATCCTGGAGGCTAACGAGTGGTGTTGGCGCGTAGGGCGGGGGGGGGGCATGTGTGGTGATAGGCGGTTTACGGAACGCATAAAAAAACATATAAGACAGTAAGAATTAATGATTGTTGATAAAAGTCAATGAATATCAATAATTATAAATTTAAGAGCCTACTTTTAGGATTAGCCTGAATCAGTCATTCAGGTTTTAATTAAAACTGCCTCTAGTCTGTGTGTATATCTTTTGATATACCTCATCATCGTGTCCAAATTAAAGCGACGTTTCTCATTGTGGAGTTCACATGTGCATTTATAGATTGATTCACTCTATAAAAGCTCTTGTCGTAGGCACCTGGAATATGTCTGTTTGAACACATATGTGTGAGTCTGTCTGTGTGTGTGTGTGTGTGTGTGCATGGGAGAGAGCATATGTGCGTGGGCGTTGTTCTTAGCTATTAAGGTGTTGACAGTTACATTGTCACTTGTCTGGCTGAGTTGCCCTCAAAGTGTTGTACAGAGAAGAGAAGATGAGAGAGAGAGAGAGAGAGAGAGAGAGAGAGAGAGAGAGAGAGAGAGAGAGAGAGAGAGAGGGACAGAGAGAGAGAGAGAGAGAGAGAGAGAGAGAGAGAGAGAGAGAGAGAGAGAGAGAGAGAGAGAGAGAGAGAGAGAGAGAGAGAGAGAGACAAAGAGAGAGAAGAAACAGAGAGAGAGAGACACACAAACCAGTGGAGATTCAATCCCTTTAGAGATACAAGAGGTGACAACAACACATACTCACTATCCCATCTCCTTTCTCCCTTCTCTCTCTTTTTCTCACAAAGCGAGAGAGGGTGAAAGCGAGGTAGCTAGAGAGAGAGGAGATAGGGTACTGAGAACAATAGAGAGAGAGAGGAGATAGGGTACTGAGAACAATAGAGAGAGAGAGGAGATGAGGGCGGTGAGAGAGAAATGGAGGGAGCGGGCGAGAGAGATGTTTGGTAGTCGTTAAGGTCAGCGCAATTAGCGGACCGCTGAGGTGATACTCCTGGGAGGCGCAGTGCTGGCAGATGTAATCCATTTCGACATCAGACACGGTGGCTCCGCGAATCAATGAGTCATCATAAGTAATCAATGTGATCGATGGGGAACCCATCAGCCTGCTCAGATCGGTGATGGGAATACCAGTGACCCCGCCCCCCCCCACCCCTAACCCTCCTCCCCCCCATTACCCAACGACTCGATGGATGTGTTAAACATGGACATAGTGGGGGTCACAGGTTCACGGTGGTGGCTCCTTTTTGATTGACACTGAGGGATAGCAACGGATTCGCATCACTCCATTCACTCTCCCTTTGTCTCGTACCCCCCACCGCTCACATCAAGACTACCTCTCTCTCTCTCTCTCTCTCCCGCTCACAATCCCTCTCTGGCTCCTGTCCCTCTCATTGATGTTCCCTCTTTCTCTACCTCGCTCCCTCCCGCTCACATTCCCTCTCTGGCTCCTGTCTCTCTCCCACTCACATTCCCTGTCTCACTATACCTCGCTCCCTCCTGCTCACATTACTTCTCGCTTTCTCTCCTCACTGCCGTACACATTCCCTCTCTACTTCCCTCTCTCCTGCTCGTATTCCATCTCCTTCTCTCTCTCTCTCCCGCTCACATTCCTTCTCCCTCTCCCGCTCCCATTCCCTCTCTCTCTCTCTCTCTCACTCCTTTCTCCTGCTCACATTCCCTCTCATTCTTCTTGTGTGCCCCCAACTGGTTAAGTTTGTGTGTTCATAATCTTTCATCTCTCTCTCTCTCTCTGTTGCTTTTCTCCCGTCTTTGAGTTGTTCCTTTGCGTTCAGATATATGACCAACATTGCGTCCTCTCTCCCTCTCTGCCTCTCTGAATCAATACATACACAGGGTAATCAATACATCGGGGAGTCTCCCTCCCAGTCAGATGAGACCCCGGGAGCCGAAGGGGTGGGCGTTTTTAACAGCGCATTTGAGGGGGCTGCAGTTATCAAGATAAATGGTTTATATGTACAACTCTGTAACATTCTTTTGCAGGCAATTCATCAGAGATCACATTACTGCACAGGTGGGAAATGCTTCCAAAAGGACTGATGGGGTGATCTACTGATCTCGCCCCCAGTAGATAGCACCGTCGCACTACGTTCCTATGAGCCACAGAAAACGCTCAAGAGATTATTCTCCTCTGCTGGTATTATTATGTATTGGCTGAATATTTCTGATGTAACTCATAATTACACATAACCCTATGTATATATACATAACCCAGGGAGATGTTTTCTCTCCTCCTCCTACATAACCTGAGTTCAAAGATGCATTATTGCGTCTTGGTCTCTATTCATTTTTCAGTTTGAACTTGATTTAAAATAATGAGTTATTCCCTGTGTGGAACAGAAATACAATCACTCACTGGAGGAAAACAGCTTTCACACTCAAGCAATTAGCTGTAAATAGTGTACTGCGAAACAAGCAGAGTTTTGAAGCGACTACAGGGGGACAGTGATTATTTAAACACTGGATTGAAGTGGAGGACACACAGTAGCATGGCTAACCTCCAACAGGCCTAGCATACTGACAGGACTCTTAGTGGACGTAGTCCTTCTGTCTGGGACGATTTGCTACAAGGATCTGAGAACCTTGCTATCACAATCCTGCCAACTTGTACAGTGTATTGATTTCTGAATCTGCTTCATACAGTATTTACAATTTGCATGTTTTTCTTTGATACTAGCTGGATATGGCTTGCTTTCAAATAAAATTCAAACATAATGAAACATTTAAGAGACAAAATCATTCACCCATCCACTTCCATGGAAGTACTACAGCCAGACACAGTTACCAGCATAGAGACAGTGTAGACAGAGGGAGGGGGGGGGGGGGGGGGGGGGGGGGGGGGTTGACAGCATATTGTTGAAAGCTTGCTGCACCCCTGAGGGCTCTTGACAAAACGCATTGTGCCAGGACACCGACTCCATCACACACATTAGGGCTGCAGAGAATAGTTCATCAGAGGCCACACACACACACACACACACACACACACACACACACACACACACACACACACACACACACACACACACACACACACACACACACACACACACACACACACACACACACACAAACTATTAGTTTTTCGTCTTTGTTTGTGTGCATCTGTGTGTGTGTGTGTGTGTTTATGCGTCCGTCTATGTGTGTGTGTTTGTTTGCGTGTGTGGGGGAGCATCACTACAGTATGTGTAGTGTGTGTGTGGCTTTGCGCACATATGTGTGTGGTGTGTGTGTGTGTGTATGCTCTGCAGCATGTGTTTGTGAGCGTAAGATGTGTTTGTTTGTCTCGTGTGTGTGTGTGTGTGTGAGTGTGTTGTGCACACACACTCAACTATTTTTGTGAATGTGCTTGTGTGTGTGTGTGTGTGTGTGTGTGTGTGTGTGTGTGTCTGCCTAGAGGTGTCTAGGTGTTACAGCGCCCTCCTACACGCCATGTCCCTCCACATCCTGAGGCAGGTTGGAGGACGGGTAGGGGGACACAGATGGTGGTTTAAACTCAACGCACGCCTCTCAGCCAATCACAGACAAGCGCGCTGAGAGAAAGGCACCTGGTGCTTCTCTGAGCGCGTCTGCTGAAGGAAGACTAGACGTGGGAAGACACTACAGCAGCAGGAAGAAACAAGACAAACGAGAGAGGGAGAGAGACAGAGAGATAGGGAGAGTGGAAGAGAGAGAGAGAGAGATAGAAGATATAGAGAGATGGGGAGAGAGATAGAGCGGGAGAACCAGATGCCTTAAGTCTCTCCGATCTATTCGTCAAATCAGATAATATGACAAGCGCTCAAAGGGAGGGCTCATAACCAGATTATTTGTTGAGCCTCCATGTATTAGCGGGACTAAGAGAGCAGCCAGCACTCTGATCACCTTTCAGATGGAGATTAGATCCCGGTGATTTACTAACCCAATTATGTCTATTAGGACGGGGGCTGGGGGAAGGAGGGGGGAGGGGGGAGGCGAGGAGGGTATGTTGATAACGGTGGGTTTTGGGTAAGACCGCAACCGACAACAGCGGGTGTCTGCAGCAATTTCCTACTTCCCTGAGAAAGGCAACAAGACGTGACGTTTGCCTGAAGGCTTTGAGACTTCAGCTAATACATAGGGATGCTACTGCAGCAATGCATATCAAGGACTATCTGTCTATTATGTACACAAACCTGCAGCCTAGTATACGCAGATATTGAGCCATCAATGGATCTAAAAAAAACATCCACTTGCATGTGCACCCATACAAGCAAACACAGACAGACAAAATGTTTATAGAATTTCATTAATCTTCACAAATCTATAGAAACGGTGGGTAATCCACTCAGCGTCTCATGTCTGCAGGTAAGTATTGATACAGAGTACATGTTATTCAATCTGCAGCGACTGCACGTCCACAACAGTTCTACTCAGAGTTTCAGTTTAATCATTTTGAATATATGTTCATCTATTTTACCTCAATGGTCCGTTTAATGGTCTATGTTATTTCAATATTTCTAATGTGGTTTATCAAACAACCTCACGGGAAACATGAATTGATGTGTGATGCATTGAACTGAACAAATCAAAGCACCTAACTCAATCTGGTAATCCATTAGAAACACAACATTGTGAAACTATAGAGGAATACAGCTTTCTTGAATGTCACAACATGGGCAACCAGCATAGGGATGGCATTACATCGCTGGTGGGACATTACATCACCGATTATCTGTACTGACGAACAGTTCAAATCAAGACACACACACACATGTACACATACACCCAAGGACACACACACAGACGTGCACACAACCTGATTTGATCGAAAAGCTTCCACTGAGTGGAAGCCTTTGTCCATTGTGCGTACACCAGTGCTCTGGGGACCGCAGAATCCCACACCCAACCAGTGCCTCTTCATTTGCATGCAATACAAACAAGCATCCTAAATAGTTTTTTTTTTCGTCCACGAAGAAAAAAACCAGAACACAAGGAAGTCTTTTTTTTTTGCTGACGGATGTGAACTCTGTGGATGTGTGTTTTCTGATGATCGATGCAGCTTTTCCGTTATATGGATATCCTTCTCCTAGGTCTCTAACCAGTGGTACATACTAAAGTAAGATTAGAGGGCTGCCGACAGGCTGAGATTAAGATCTGGACAGGAACGCGCTCGGGATATTTTCAACACAAACTGCGTTTCAGCGATACAAATGAGATTCTCGCTGACGATGAGGAAAATGGTGTTGGTGGAAGGAGGAGGGGGTGCAAATAAATCAATACAGCGACTCTGGCTTCCCATGGCCCTGCTCTGGGTTTTGGGGCAACGGAAACGGGGTCACCGGTTTAGAGTGCACTCCCCGTATCTGGCAGAGTGAAATGAATAAACATGAGAGTGAAACGTGCGTCTCGGGTCACATCAGAGGTGGCTAGATGAGAATGACGGGGCGAGTTAATTTAGCCTGGCGAGAGAGAGAGAGAGAGAGAGAGAGAGAGAGAGAGAGAGAGAGAGAGAGAGAGCGCGAGAGAGCGCGAGAGAGAGAGAGAGAGAGAGAGAGAGAGAGAGAGAGAGAGAGAGAGAGAGAGAGAGTAAGAGAGAGCGAGAGAGAGAGAGAAGGAGAGAGAAGGAGAGAGAGAGAGAGAGAGAGAGAGAGAGAGAGAGAGAGAGAGAGAGAGAGAGAGAGAGAGAGCGAGAGAGAGAGAGAGAGAGAGAGAGAGAGAGAAGGAGAGAGAGAGAGAGAGAGAGAGAGAGAGAGAGAGAGAGAGAGAGAGAGAGAGAGAGAGAGAGAGAGAGAGAGAGAGAGAGAGAGAGAGAGAGAGAGAGAGAGAGAGAGAGAGAGAGAGCGAGAGAGAGAGGGCGCTAACAGAGAGAAGAGGAAGGGGAAGGTCATCTCCGCTTCATAAGCATCATCATCATCATCATCATCATCATCATCATCATCATCATCATCGCTGCTGTCTATACTCTTCGGCCAGCTCTTTCATCTTTCTTCAACACGGTCTCCGACGCACTATGCGTGACCTGGTTCCCAAAGCTCCCTCATTGAAAATTCTGGATTTAATGTTGATCTTGTAAGTAAAAAGTTCCTTCGTTCAACCAAAAAAAAAAGAAAGTCAGTCACTGCTAAATAATCATGGAAACACACAGACCTGACTAAACTAAACTCCACAAACTCAAACTTTTTTATTCAGGCTCATGAAGGAGAAAAAGAAAAACAAGGCGGCACATTTGGTGCTATCGGGACTAAGTCGGAGCATAATATGTAATCACATTTCTGTGTTGGAAGCAACAGTTCTCGTCAAACGAGCCCACACGAGTTCCACAGAAAAGCGAGGTCGTCATTAAACTGTGTCCTAAGGAGGCTCCGCAGCAGCTTCAAGTAGCTTGGTATTAAAATCTCTGGCAGCCAATTTACAAGGCTGATAATATTTGCGTCCGTGGCGGAGAAATCCACAGTGAAAACACAGCTTAGGGAGGGGAAGGACCCCCCCCCCCCCCCCCCCCCCCTCCCCTCGCTTCTTTATCTGACAGATAAGAACCACGCTGTGTGCGTATCTTCATTATTTCTCTCTGCCAGTTCCCCTTCCTTGCTGCCTCCAGTCCACGCTTCTAATGTGATTTTCTACCCCCTGAACAAGAAAACTTTTTTCTGGGCCGGAAAAAATAGAAACACAAATATTTGCCCTGATGTTATTCGCACACCTCCTTCACCTGCGTATCGAGATCTCCTTGATTCAGGGCTTACATGGTCTTGCTTTTCAGTTCCCAAAGGCTGTAAAACATAATCTGTGTTCATTATTTTTAGATGCATGACTATGTAGATCCACAGAAATACCAGGGATGTGAAAATAACCGATACGTTGGTTTGTAGTCAGATGCAGACATGCTCAAACTAATAATGAGATGGAAGCAATTATGAGAAGTATAAGTAGAGGAGATCAAAACAAGTCCACATGGCCAAAACAGCAAAAGCCATGTCCTACAGGGGATTCATTTGGCTAAACTTGCTCTGGCTGATTAAACACAGTATTAATTGTGGCCTAGAATAATGCTGTAATGTATTCCAATGTTATAATGCTGTTATAATGCATGGAACAACGTGCCTCATGTTTCACAAAGAATGAAACATTTCAACATTGTTTTATAAACCCATGCACACTCTTCTATTTGACAATTATGTGCCATTTGCACGTTTGTCTTCAAAATACATCAGTGCCAATCTGCTACTGAAAGTTGATTATTTCCGTTTCATATTGCTGCATCGGCCAATTATTAAATGGACAATTAGATCCCTCATGTGCATACATAACGATTCACTGGTTGGTGATTCACTTTCAAAATGTTCCAATGACGATGGTTGGTCGAATGATCTAAATGAGTCCAGGTGGGGTCAGAACTCCCACTACTATGACCTGCTTGTGTTCATAAATGTGTCCCATAGAAAATGTGACAAGAAGCAACCAATTTATGTTAATATAATTGTTCAAATAGACCACATCTTTATCAAACTGTGAACCACACCTCACATATTAAAAAGTTTAAAAGTGATTATACATATTTTAGGTAGGAATGTCAAGCCAACATTTAATTGGTTGGAATGGTCATTGTCAGCTCCGAAGGTACATACTGAGTGCACTAACTAGTGAACGTACAGAACAAGTATGTTTATTTTAAATAAATCAGCTGCACCAGAGCAATTATTTGAACAAATGTGTGCAATTATATTTTGAGGTTGCAAAGATCAAATTCCAGGAGTATACGCTACGAAAAAGGTTTCAATTCCGAGCCCTGCACACACACACACACACACACACACACACACACACACACACACACACACACACACACACACACACACACACACACACACACACACACACACACACACACACACACACACACACCTCTGCTCATTAGTTGATAACACTAAACTTTGTGGTCACATCCACTGTGCAGCTAAATAACAAGAGAAACAATTTTAACAGGATGTTGTGCGTACAAAATTAGATAATCTATTAGGATAGAGATAGATAGATGCATAGATAGATAGATTGATAGACAGACAGAAAAATAGATGGTGGGCACTTATATAGGGCAGCACACACTAACGCACACACACGCCAGCACACACACATACACTCACACCGTGTTGCAAAAAAAGTTATTCTTACTTCGTCAACAAATAAGGACCAGTAGCAGCAGATGACTTGTTTCTACTGTTAACATGTTAAAAATGGAAGGCAAGCACAGACTTAAGGCTTTGATCTTTCATCTGTGATAAGCAATATTAATGTGTATGTGCCAGGTAAGCACATAGTTTTCACATTCATAAGGTACATGAGCAAGTTTTGTTTCTGCTAGCAGAATATAACGCAATATAGCAAAATACCGATAGCTGGTCCCCCCTCTCCCCTGAATCTCCCAGGGGTTAATAGTTCTGCTTCTCCTTCATAATTTAACATTTAACATTTGTTCATATCGGGCATGGCGGGATGCAAACAAATGTGAAATTAGATTTCCTTTGTTGAAGCAATACCACCAGCATTGCTTGGCTATATTTAACAGCCGAAGGATTCAATTAATGATTTCTTTCGAAAAGTTAAACAACGTTAAAGACTTTGCAGTATTCACAGGTTATAACAGCGGTCTCAACGAGGAGGAGAGAGACAAAGGAATGCAAAGAAAGAAACTAACTCTGGGCTATGCCAGTAGCAGTGGCATGTGAGGTTGTGTGATTAAACAGCAAACCACATAATTGTTATTCCTTCGAGGGGCCTCTGCCTCCACCAACAGAGAGATGGTGAGAGGGAAGGAAGAGAGAGAGAGAGAGAGAGAGAGAGAGAGAGAGAGAGAGAGAGAGAGAGAGAGAGAGAGAGAGAGAGAGAGAGAGAGGGAAGGGAGAGAGAGAGAGAGAGAGAGAGAGAGAGAGAGAGAGAGAGAGAGAGAGAGAGAGAGAGAGAGAGAGAGAGAGAGAGAGAGAGAGAGAGAGAGAGAGAGAGAGAGAGAGAGAGAGAGAGAGAGAGTTTGGGGAAAGGGGAAACAAATTACTCAACGTCAATAATGACAATAAACATATAAATCACGGGGAATTGAGGCTGATGTGGGAAAATTAATCAAGACAGTGTGATGGGACGAGGATTCTGGGAGGAAGGGGGAAGGAGGTTTTGGGGAGATATAGAAGGAGGACATGAGAATGGAATTGTGAATACATGGAATAAGGACACACACACACACACACACACACACACACACACACACACACACACACACACACGCACACGCACACACACACGCACACGCACACACACACACACACACACACGCACACACACGCCGTCTCCCGGAGTCATTCCATTATAGATTGATCCGTCTACAAAAGTGCCTGTTCCTCCTTTACAAGTAGCTATTGCAGATTGTGAAAACATAGATGACATTGAAATAGAACAAGGAGAAGCATCTTTCATCCTTCACATATATACACATAGGATATAGTAGCCTAATAGTGTAACCATATTAATGGTTAGAGCTTGAACATTTGTTAATCCTAACAATGCTTACTATATGAACTGCAGCCGCTATCTAAGAGGTGTTAAGTCATCAGTTCCTGGAAGCTGCTACAGAAGAAATTAACCCCTACCTTTTATGGCAAACTATGATTATTATCAGGCCTATACTGTATATCATATAAATACATTAATAGTGCAAAGTAACCAAATCACCTCTCCCCCATAGGTGAGATTTGACACGGCGCCAGAGAGTCTGTTCCAAACCTATCTATGGTTTGCTGCCAGTGTAGGGAACAGGGCGTCAGGGTGCACTGACGTCAACTTAAAGTCTAGGCCAGCTGCAAATGTAAACAATGTATCTCAAATGAAGGAATTACTGACCGGTCCTACCATAAAAGGAGAACTAGTAAGCATTCTGTGTGCGGGAAAAATATATTGGGATCAAGGGCAAAAATAGCTTGGGTTGTAAACATCCAGCAGTGCTTTGCAAACCACTCGGCCTTGTTGTTGCTTGTTCACGGGTAACAATAAAGTCTTCTGTCGTTCTTGCTCCGGACTCCTCGATTCCTCCTACTCTCTTTAATTTAGTTGAAGTGATAGAATTTGGCCTTTCTATCACACTGCCTATCATCTTAACAGAACTAATCAGTTCAACTGTACCAGATCAATTGTTATTGGTCAACTGAAGAGGATCAATACAGCTAATGGCCATGCTGACAAAGACATTGCCGCAAGAAGAAAACGAACGGCAGCCAACCCACATCAAAACCACAATTGTGATTCTTATCTATTTAAATTGTAATACAGTGAGATATGCCACAGCAATTGCAAAATTATATTTCTTAATTCCTGAAGCAACCATATTTTCATAGTTTGTTCTGGTTTGTTTTCTGTAGAGAAGTAGTGCAAACTCGCCTGTGAAGGTAACTGAGAGATTTTATTGGTTTTGATTCTAATAAAACAAGAAACTAATTGTATTTTCCACTTTACCAAACATTAGCTTTGACGTAGCGTCCTCTCATTGTAATTTCCAGCCATTGCTCTGCAAAGACACAGAACAACCCGGCATGATTTACTGGGACGATGGAGTTGTGGAGCGATTGCTTTATTCAAAAGACATCCACACACTATATTCTATGGTATTTCATTCTCCCAAATAGCCCGATCAAATTACTTTATCGACAACAAACGTATATTTTGAGAATAAAATAAGAATATAATAAGAATGAAGAAACTCCTACATTGTTATCCCCCTTATTCTGTTTTTAATGGCTAGACCAGGGCCGACATAATGTATTTTCCCCCTGTGAGGGTGACACATGGGACTTGACGGCCAATCTGGAATGCATAGTGAATATGTTGTTGTTGCTTTGCCCCTCAGAGGCTTTCCTGGCAATCACCACAGCCTTTTCTTATGGAGATTACGTTTGAGAGAAGCTCGTTTTATGTTCCCCTTTTTCTTCAGTTTATTTTCCTCCATTTCCCCCCTATGCGCCTTCTAGTTAACTTTCCCTTCATATTTTTTGAATCGCCATCCTTCTTTTTTCTCACTTTTTGTCCTCTTCTAGTCTTCTCACCTTTTCTTGGACCTGTATTCAGCCTATTCTGTCACACGCTCAACTACACACACCCTGTGCCTCTGTTGCCCTGGTAATACCCTTGTAAAATAGTGTTTTTTCAAGGGTGTCCACATGAACTGTATGTCAGGCATGGCGAATGAATTGCTGGGACACAAGTTTTACTTTGAGGTTGAGTTGAATTCGAACCAAAAAATTTATTAATATGTTAAGGCACGCTGTGAACAAAGTGCGGATGTGCACTGTAGTAGTTTCGTGTCTGTATGTCTGTCTGTGTGTTTGTGTGTTTGTGTGTTCAAATAAAATATTGACGTTAAAAGTGTGTTCATCATAGCATCATATTCAAATTTTAATAGTAAGAGTTTCCACATCGTGCCATGCTCGTGTTTGTGTGCCCTCCAGCAGTCCCCACTGCTGGAGGATACACACATCATTCTTTCATCTCTCCTCACACCTCGCCCCCCCCCCCCCCCCCCCAATACTCTCCCCTCCAATTTGAACCCGACCCAAGGCCCTGCCTTAACGTCTGGTCTGATGGAGAAGCGACCATTTACGGCCATAATCTTCTCACAGAAAGACATTATTAGACTTTCCCCTTTCGTCTTGTTCTTTTCCTTTACCTTTTTCTGTTGTTGTGTTGTATCTAGCAGAAAAAACCCATGGCTAAACTGTGGTCATTAGCCCTGCTGTGGCATCAGCACTGCTGCTGCTGCTGAGCTCTAACAGAAGAGCATGTGCCTCCATTAAGATCCATCTCCTCTCACCTCACAAACAAACCCGCGGCCACACCGGAGCTAAAGCAGCAAACCCCTTAACCCAACCACAATGGGGCTCAGTGCACCTGTACTGAAAAACACTCTTAGTGACGCTTAGGTCCCCACAGAAATAGGAGCACAGAGACACAGAGCACATGACACAGAGATCTGAAGCTATGCAAAAATATATATAATGCACACACAGCTGAGATGGTTTATAGCCGGTGCATTCAGTCAAAGCACCTGTTCTCTTAATTTGACATCAGTAACCACAGCACGCAACTGCTCTGGGTCCATTGGCTATCTGAAATGATTATAATCACCCGCATGAGAATTCGCAAACATAAATTCTTTATGAACAGGGCTTTAAAGAAAAAGGCGTGAATAAATCTTGCCTTTTCTTAGTGTTCGCATCCTCAATGAGAAGTCTATTTTCCTTAGGACTGCATAGTATCAACCAGCGGGTAGACAATACTCCGTTTGGGCTTCCGATTGAAAAGTTACAGAAAGGTTTCTTCTCCCACAGTCTACAGACATGGCGTGTGCAGTGTGAAGCTATTTCTTGTTGAACATCCAGGCGAGGTTAGAGGTTCATCTAGGACATAAGATAGAGGAAGGTATACTTTATTAACCCGTAAGGTGGGGAACTCAGCAAGCATTTCCTTTATTAGCCCGGTCTCTAACATTTAACTGGCATGTCAATAGAGTTGAAATGGCCTGCACCGCTCAGAGTGAAGAGCATCTGCTTTATGGTGCCTAAATCGGAGTCTAAAAAGTCAGACAGTACAATGAACTTCCAACAGGGACACGCAGGCTTCATCATCATCCATATAATATGAGGAGAGAGGGTGTTGGGGCGGTCAAAGGGGGAGGAGGGCAGATGTCTCCTAACACAATTCATCATGCACGCTAAACCACGACACGCCCGAAAAGACTCTCATCTCTCTCTGTCAGTCTTTCTTTTCAAAACGGAGAGATTTTCGAAGCTGGTGGAGATGTTTGCAGGCCGGCTGCACTGCACTTAACTCAGCACAGTAACCTAGCAGACAGTTTTGCTGGCCAAGGTTAATAACTCAGCCCTGGAGAACGAGTTCCAGTTGAATGGCCACTTACCCACACACCCTGCTGGACCAATGACCGCAGGAGGAGAGAGATCGGTAGCACCGGCTTACTGTCAGTGTGTGTGCGTGTGTGTGTGTGTGTGTGTGTGTGTGTGTGTGTGTGTGGACTGCCAATTAGAGATCAGCAAGGCATGCCCATAAACTCAACTCTCATCCCCAAATCGCCGGACCCCGTTATCAGAAACAAAACAACAACAACAACTACAACTTTTTACCTTGAAGTGATCCAAGCTTTTATAGCTTTTTTTTTAGTTTTATAAATACATATATTTATGTGTCTATTTGGAACTTCATGGACAGTGTGGCAGAACATCGAGAGAGACAGAAATGTGTGTTGCGGCAGAAGGGGGGGCTGACATGAGGGGTACAGGACCACAGGGTGGTGTTGAACCTGTATCGCTACAAGGCATACTGCCTCGTGGTAAGCGCACTGGCGTGTTGAGCCAGCGAGACGGCCCTAGGCACTGGTTATTATTTCTGGATTATCAAGCGCAGTGCTGGGGATTAAAAATAGACAAAGATGTCCAATAAATATGTAAACACAACCATTCAAACAAACGGATAGTGGATACTCATCTGCATGGTTACGCCGTGATTAAATAAAGATGAGGAATTTTGAATATTTGGCCAAAATAAGCTTCTGTAAAATCCACATCCTTCACCATTTGGCCAGCTGCTTGGTGGCTGTGAAAGCACCTAATGAGATCCATCAAGTCTCCCCCCCACACACACACCTCTCCCCTGATTCCTTCTCTCCCTCCCTCCCCTACCCCTCCCTCCTTCCTTCCTTCCCTCCCGCCCTCCCTGCCATCTTATTCCTTCCATCCTTCCTTCCTTCCCTCACCGATCCATGTCTCCTTCTCTTCTCCCTCCCTCCTTCCTCCCTCCTTCCCTCCCTCCCTCCCTCCCCCATCCCTTCTTCCCTCCTTCACTCCCTCCCTCCTTCCATCCATCCCTCCCGCCCTCCCTCCCTCCCTCCCTCCTCAACCATCCCTTCCTCCTTCCCTCCCTCCCTCGCCTCTTCCTCCTTTCCTCCTTCCTTCCTCCTTTCCTCCCTCCCTTCCCTACCTCCTTCACCTCTTTCCTCCTCCTTCCTTCCCTCCCTCCTTCCATCCCTTCCTCCCTCATTCACTCCCTCTTCCTCTCTCCTTCCCCCTCTCCCTCCCCACTCCCTGCCAACCTCCCTACCTCCCAGCACAGGGCCATGGTTCTCCCAGGGCGGGAGCCAAGCGTGAATCCATTAGCCATAAGTGTGGCTTCCCACAGCACATACCGTGAGGGAGGAAGAAATATGAAGAATATCATAACAGCCCCGCCTGTGTGTGTGTGCGCGTGTGTGCATGTGCGTGTGCGTGTGTATATGCAACGACGGTCGTTGTGTGTGTGTGTTTGTAGGCACGTGTGGCAGCGTTGACGGTTGCCTCCGAGGCACCGGGTGTGTCGCAGTTTGTGTGTCGTCTGCACAAAAAAATGATTAGCTGCAAGGGGTTGTTTTAACGTCCGACTGCACACCCTCACACACTGAAGGGCTGGGGGGGGGGGGGGGGGGGGAGGGGAGGGTTGGTGGCTGGCGGGTAATCTGAGTACCCTTTCCACGCACCTTTAGTCGAGAGCTCATTTGGACCTGTTGTGGCTCCGCGTGAAATTGTGTGGGGATGTATGATGGAACGGTTCTGCCTGGCAGGTCGGGTTCTGAGCCCAGCTTCTTAGCCTCATACATGCACAGAGCTGTGCCACGTTGGGATGCCTGCCTGTGTGACAAACCCTCCGCGCTTATGCATTGACACGACGGCTCTGTGTCTGGGATCGGCATGGATACAGAGTCGTGTGTGTGGGGGCGGGGCGGAGGGTCGAGGGGTGCTTTTAGGTGTGTGAGTATGGCTGTATGTGGGCATGAGAGTGTGTGGGTGTTTGGAAGCATCTGTATGTGTGTGTGTGTGTCTGTATGCACATGTGCGTGTGTAGCATGTATGGGTGCATATCTGCGTGTGCATGTGTGTGCGTGCATGGCTGCGTGTTTGTGCGTGGATTTCTGCGTGTGCGTGCATGTCTGCACGTTTCTGTGTGTGTTTGCGCGTGCATGTCCGTGTGTGTGTGTGTGCATGTCTGTGTGTGCGTGTCAGAGTGGGTGTGTGCGTTCAAAGGCTACGGCGGCCATCAGGGAGTAGTGCGCGGGCACGCGGCAGGATCAAAGAGAGGCGGCATATGAAAGCAGGAGCAGCGGCGGCGGCGGCGGCGGCGGCGGCGGCGGCGACACCACCCAGCTGGAGGTGGTGTGGCGTGCAGCGGAGAGATGCAAGGGACCGGAGACAGGAGGACGCACTGACGCAGACATGAGCGGGCGGGTGGGCGGGTTAGGGGGGCTGGGGGGTTGGGGGGCAGTCGATGAAGATGGGAGTAAACTCCCGCCCCACTGTGGCCTGGCGTTGCTGCACCACTTTGTCAGTATGTAGACGGAGGGAAAAAAAACAACAACACAACCACTAACAAACAAACAAATGAAAAAAATCCAGTTTGCAACATGGTGGGCGCTTGCTGATTGGCCCGGCTGAGCCCCTGAAGCGAGGCGGTCACGGAGTGGCTGCGATGGATTAAATTGCGCATACATTATCGCATCAAAGGGGAAAAGGGAAGATGCGTAAGAAGCCGTTATGCAAATGGACGTGATGTAAAGCCGGAGCGTGGCTGGATAGAGTGGCGTGGAGTGGGAGACAGGTCCCCTGTGAATGGAATCACAATCAGAGGAGAGCACCGCTTTTATTTGGTCCTGGTGGCTGTGATTGAGCGCTGCCTTGCCGTCTCCCGAGCGTTGACATGCCAACAGGCTGACACACGGGGAACTGTGAGTTGTTTGGGGTCAAGCAGGCCCACCTGTGAGGTTGACAAGAGATGGAAGCTGTTGGGGTTAGAGGTCAAAGACAAACGGAGAAAAAGAAAAACGGAAATGGATCGAATTATAGTTGAGTAGAATTGTTGTTTTCTGATCCGTGTGGTCGTATGTCTGTGTTTTTGTGTACGAGAGCAAGAGGGAGAGTGAGAGCGAGCGAGAGCCGGTGCGAGAGAGAGAACGGGGGTGGGGGGGTGACAAAAGACATTGAGAGAGAGTGAGAGAGAACCAACATGAAGAAATTGAAGAAAATAAATAAGAAAAAAAAAAAAAACACTACCAAGAGAAAGTTATAAAGGAAATGGTGGTGGCCGGGCATGCATCACTACTGACTCCTCATGTGCACACTTGCGATAAGGTGCGCATGGGTCCGTCCGGACTCAACCGTGTTAAGTTGAACTGCAGAGGATATCAATCACATGGAGGTGTGAGGGCGAGAGAGAGCGAGAGAGAGAGAAGCATCCATTGATGCTGCAGCATCTCTCCATCCTCAGGTCTAGATCCAGCTACCTGATCTCTGCACGCTGTGGGGGCAGCCATGATTAAAAGCAACTCCTGTCATGTTGGCTGCTGACGGGGTCAACCGACTTATCCACTGCACTACACAAGCTGGCCTCACAGCCAGTTTCAACGCAGTGTGAAGCTCTGTGGAGGTCTGTGTGTGGATGTGTGTGTTTGTGTGGGGCTGGTCTGTACTGCAGCCAGCCGTGCTATTCTATGAACCGCACATTATTGCACATGTTATTTGTGTTGTTGTAAAAGTGCTGCTTTCTGGCGATGGCGCTGGATGGTTGGAGATGGGCGTTGAAAGGTTTCGGGTGCTATTCATCAGGCCGAACGGGAAGCGTTAACCAGCCATGGCCAAGCACTCAGAATAACGAGGGAAACTTGAACTTTGTGTGAAGTCAGCTGAGGTTGAGAGATGGAGAGGGGTGAACACGCAGTCAGATCTGAAGAGGATTCTGATCTGGCGCCCCCCCCCACCCCCATGAAGCATTTTCCTGCTCCTCATCCCTAACCTCAAAAAGACAAGCATGGAAAAGAACGAGACAGGTGGAGACACAGAAAGACAGAGGTAGAAAGGGACAGTGATAGAGAGGGACACATGCATGGACAGAGAAAGGGACCAGAGATATAGAGAGAGAGAAACGGAGAGAGATGGAAAGCAAGAGACAGAGATGATGTCAGAGACATACAGATAGCCACAGACAGAAAGACAGACAGACAGTGACCAGAAAGGCAGAGACAGATGGAGACAGGGAGAAAACCACAAGAGAAACAAAAGCAAATGCCAGTAGGTTGGTAGTGGGCTGGTTCAGGCTGAGAGCCAGGCAGACGCAGAGCTCATTAACAAATTACTTTTCTAAGCAGAAAGGCAATAAAGAATGGGCGAAAACACAATGTCACCGTTTTACCTCTGGTGACGTGAAAATATAGAGGAAGCTCAGTGTCTGAGGGTTAAAAATCTAACTAGAGAGAAGCAAACACGAGTATGTCCCTATAGTGGTAATCTAGGGCAGATGCTGATATGTCATTGTTACGGTGTCCAACACACATAAAATCAGCAGCCTTTGGACAACCCAACATAAAGACAGACGACAGGGTTTTGGGGAAAACAATGCTTTATGGTTGCCAGTGATCGTAATGTTTCGCACCAGTGAAACCAGTAACAGCAACCAAAAAAAACCAGAAAAGGCCTCGGGGAATACCACGTAACAGAAATGGAAAAATGCAAAGGAAAAACCTCACACTAACTGCATGGGAGATTCCGCTTATCTAGCTTCCGTGCCCATAGCGGACAAAATAAAAGAATGGAAACTATATAGCTACGCTTGCTCTTACCTTAACGTGCAGAAAGTAACTACCAAGAGCAACAACAAATATGATATTTTTAACAGAATTGACAAAAGGTACAAGTGTGCCAGCGTCTGTGCTCAGATGAGAGAGAGAGTGAGCCTCCATCTTCCACTTGGCTTTATATGTGTGGGGGCAGCGCCAACAATCAGGGCGAGCCAACCAGCAACCTGCAGCCACAAGGCTCCGCCTCCAGGAGGTGATTGAAATGATTGAGTGCAGGAGGCAAAAGCAAGACATTAGTGCAAAACAAACAAAAACAGCACAAGATCCAGCACTACCACGTAACAGTCATGCTCTATACTTCAGATAGTTTTTTTCACCCTATAAGGGACGTTTGTGATCACAACTTCAACAAGTTACCAAGCTGAACTGGTAAGTAAGTAGGACCAGACCAGACGTTGGTCCGGCCAGTTATGTAGAGAAATATCAGTTACAACCATTGTAAAAGGTTTACATAAACAATAAAACAAAGGCTAAACTTTCATGCATGAATTTATATAATCCTTGATAGTCTCTCTCTCTGCTCTCTCTCTCTCTCTCTCTCTCTCTCTCTCTCTCTCTCTCTCTCTCTCTCTCTCTCTCTCTCTCTCTCTCTCTCTCTCTCTCTCTCTCTCTCTCTCTCTCTCTCTCTCTCTCTCTCTCTCTCTCTCTCTCTCTCTCTCTCTCTCTCTCTCTCTCTCTCTCTCTCTCTCGGAGACTACTTTGAATATACAGTCGTATATATACGGTGCCCATTTCCAGATCTGAATTATAGTGCTGGATATAATTTGTTTTGCCAATTAGTTTTTCCCCCAGTTATCTGATTTGCAAGAAAACCAAGCTGCCTGTAATTTGCTTTGGTTCCTATTTATTTGTTTGGTTGGTTTAGTTGCTTGGTTCATTGTTGTTTATTGTCTTTTCCCGCCCAAAAGCGCTTTGTTTTTGTTAATAGTCAAATTAAACCATTGTTCTGATCTATAATATTACGTTCTCTGAAGATAAACATTTTATTTCAATGTATGTCATAACATATTTGATTTACATTTTTCGAAACAACTGCAAAATAAAGTACGTGTGATAACATAATATGGTATGAAACAACGCCTCGGGTCTTAAACCCTACCCTGACTCATTTTTTTAACTCAATATTCTGTCAAGTTAGGAAATAGGAGACAAACAAGAGTTCAAATCCAAAGTCAATACGTCTTCCTTTTTACCCAACACATCATCCACTGACAATCACTCCTTTGCTGCTTGTGAACGGATGCCGGGGGTATTTTTCAGCAAATCCCATCCCAGGAAACACACAGGTGGGAACGGTTCAACACTCATCCAGCACGGCGGAGCAGCCAGCCTCTCTGAGAATCAATTCAAAAATAAAGTGCATTTCTTCCTTTATTTTGGAGGACCACAAGGGTCTGTAAAGTAGGTAATACAACTGATAAGTGATCACTTAAAAAAAGGTTTTAGGACTGTTGCGCTCGACACACACATTTAAAGAGCCTCTGAAACCCAGCCAAGAATATTCGAAAAACAACCACAACCACAAAGAAAATCGACTGAGTTCCTTCACCGCCGCCACGCCTGCTTGCTCACTCACCGCCACATGTTGCGGTGCTGGGATTTTGGATTGCCTCCCCCGGAAAGACATCTGTGTGCCGGGCCCGTTTTTGTCGTAGCGTAGTGCCTTGCATAGCAGATGGAGAGAGATGGGGCCTGGCATCCAGGGGGGTTCCTGTCAGCGGCGCGGATACGCTGAAGGTTAAGATGGTGATTAGAGCGGCAGAATGCCTCCTTGCCCTTTGTTTGTCTGACCTTTTATTGATTGCCACATATTTTGAGTCACAACCATTTAAATGAGGCTCTGAACGCCCAACTCATGGGTCTAGAGGTGGGGGGGGGGGGGGGTGGGGGGGGCGCTTGGGAAACGTTCAGACGTGTACACATGCCCGCACACCCGCTAGCTCGTACTCTTGTGCATGCAAGAATACAAACTCAGGCAGGCACACACTGCAGAGACAGCGAGCTAAAGAGAGAGATAAAGAGAGAAAACACTTGGGTGTTCAGTATAATGTATGATGTAACAAAATGAAAATAGATGTCAAATAATTATTATTACGATTATCCGGCTGCTCTGTCCCTGGTGTTTGTGTCGCGTTTGCGTGATGCTTGGTCGCGTCTAATGAGCAGCAGGGCTAATATTGTCTTTATCGGTGACCCGGTGACGTGAGCCAAATGAAAAAGTCCTCACAGTAACGAGAGGAGGAGGAGCAAATAATAATTACACAGGGAGGACGGACATCGTCCAATCCCCACGCAGCTCACCCTTTAAAAAAATCGAAGAAAAACATTAGGGACACAGAGTTGATAAGAGAATGTGTATGTGTTTATGAGTATGTGAGTGTGTACCTGTGTGTCTTTGAGCGAGTGAGAGAGAGAGAGAGAGAGAGAGAGAGAGAGAGAGAGAGAGAGAGAGAGAGAGAGAGAGAGAGAGAGAGAGAGAGAGAGAGAGAGAGAGAGAGCTGAGAGGTGAATTACTGTAAGGATGAAATGGAAGGATATAAGTCTCTGACAGTTTTTGATAACTATGTAAACAAGTGTGGAATGAAGGACTGTCAAGGTGCCAGATTATAAAGTAAAGATGTTTTGAGGAGGTTGAAAAAGTTATTTTCAAGTAAAGGTCTGAGTGATACAAGTATCGTAATTATTCTGCCAGAAAAGATGAGTACATAATTGATGCCACTTTGTAGCTGATAATTGCCACTGATTTAGAACACATTATCTTGGAGATAGACAGCACACATATCTGTGACCCAAACAAACGATCGACTACTTCTGTCCTGATATGGTTTAGGGTTGTCTGGCACTACCATTAACATAACCACACACTAATACCGCAGACAGCAAAACTTCTTCAGTGAAAGGGAATCCAGATTTCATAATGTGTGAAATCGAATACCAATAGGACATCTATCACTCGGCCACTATCACAGTTCATATGTCTACACATAATCACATCATGTCATACACGCAGTCGCTCTGGGAAAATTCATGGGTGAGATTTCCTGCCGCACCCCTCAAAAGCAGACACCATCTCTCAGAGTTTAAGACGTCCAGTAACACTCATCAACTCATCAACTAATGCATTTAGCTCCATTAACCGTGAGTCAGTTATTAGTTCAGCTCACTCCGCCTACCAGACCAACGGCTTCATTAACTCAAATCCATATCTTATGTTTTTTCCACACGGGGCTCTCTTGATGTCCGTGAAGGGTTTCTAATATGACCGCAGCAGGGACGCCATTAAGTTGGGGCATGTTGTCAATAATATAAGAAATATGAAAAAACAAAACAATCGTTCTGTCGCTGAAGTTTTTAGTTAGGCAAGCAGGCTTATAGATATGGAGCCATTGCTTTTTGTTTTTGCATGGTTTACAAATGATTATTGCAAACCAAAGGTCTAACGCCTTCACGTGGTCCAAGAAAGGAGAGTGAAGACAAATGCATGAACTCCGACCCCTTTCATAGTGGAGCGATCTCAGCGCCTACTCAAAGCAGTTATTTAAGTACAAGTCCCTGCCAACGCAGGTCTTGGGGAGAGGAGAAAGACATGGCAACGCAGTGCAGGCCACAAACATTCAGTTGCAGTTTGGGATGTAATTCTTACACACAGTATCCATGCACAACTAACTTAATAAGGCTTTAACCAAATACATGAATCCCATCTTCAAACAATCTGCTTGAATCGGATTCTCCGCTTTCACTAGAGATTCAATAACATGAACAACGATCTGTGTAGACAACACAGCAGTGTTTTGGCAGCGACTCTTATTTTGAAAAAGTGCATGATCAGTGCATGACACGTCGGCCGGGGTGCCGGTCCAGTGAGGCCGTGCCAGTGTGGTGGGCCGCGATGGGCTCTGTGAAACAGAAGATTGTTGGCTTGGATTCAGAGCGGCAGGTTAGTAGAAGTCGGTAGGGCTACGCAAGCTCTTAGATACAGCCACAGATGGCGAGTCAGACGCTCTGAAATTGGAAACAAATCTGTGAATAAAGGCATGTAAAGGCGGAGGGAGAAGGGAGGGGAAGGGAAGGCTGGAGGCTACATGCAGGAGAAATGTTATAGGTTGGTACTTTACCGAGTAAAACATGCCTCGGATTGATGGTTTATTTCCAGCGTTATAAAGCCCCCCCGGCATCGCGTTTTGTCTTCTGGATTCTTGCCATACGATGAGGCAAAACGAAAGATACCTTGTTAGTTCAGAAAGGATTTATCAGAGCTATGGAGCGTAACTTAATTTGTCCTTAATTTCCACTCTGTTCCATAGCATCTCAGTCAAGTGCTCTGTGTTCGATGAATCTCAAAATCTATTTTTGCGTTATTAATTCCAGTGAATGCACCGCACAGAAGAACAATGCAAAACGCTCGCGAGAATCCATAGTCATTCTCAGTTTGGGGCTAGGAATTAAACAACGGCTATTACATCCACATTAAGGTTCATTCAAAGTGTTCGTTCAAGCATTGCATTAACACCTGCACTTTCATTACTGCAACTCACTGGCTGTATTCAAATTTAAATGATCTCTATCAGAAATAAACAACAACAACAACAACAGAGGCGGGCCCATTCATCAGTGAGGATGACACTATTCATCAGTCCCCAGTGCAGTGAAGAGACGTAAATCGTTTTTCCTCTTAGGGCATTCGGGACTGTTCATTTGATGAATTAAGAGGCTTTCTAATCAGTTTTACTGTCTTGCATCGCCTGTAAATCATTGTATTGATGCGACTTTGACCTTTGCAGGGGCAGGGGAAAAAAAGAAAACGCCATATGGATGAGTGCAGACACTTTGCCGAGATCACATATGATTACCGTGAAGTCTGTCCGTCTTTCCGTCTGTCTTTCTGAACATAGAAAACGTATCCAGGCAACACACCTCCTCTCTCAAGGAAAGACAACAAGCACTGGTACTCTGCGCGCATCGCCGTGCCCCATATAACCGTTTGATGAGATTTTCAGTTTATTAGGAGAAAATAAAAGCGGCAAATAAAGGCGGCCTCCATCTTGAACGTCACCCACGCTCCACGCCGAGGTCTGCTGCGTCTGACTCCAGCCCGTCTCCAGCTGAGACGAGCCGGCTGTGACTAGCTCGCGTCGGCGTGCGTCCCGGACCTGCATTGGATCTCACACTCACCGTCTAGCACACAACCCGGTGTGGCGGATATAGTTTATAGTTCACAGAGAAACACACTGTGTGATGTCGCCGTCGTCAACGCCAGCGCAGGAACTTTCGTAAAAAAAAAAAAGGGCTCGCCTTTGAGAAGTAGCGAGCCCACGAGGGGGCTGAAAAGAAGAGGGAGTGGGCAGCCCACTTACAACTTTATCTGTGGAGACTCCGGGACAGGAGCAGGGGGGGGGGGGGGGGGGGAGAGATAGACACAGAGACAGAGACAGCGAGCTAAAGAGAGAGATAAAGATAGAAAAAGCGAGGGAGCAGACAGAGAGCGAGATAAAGACAAAGAGAGATAGCGAGAGAGAGCGAGCAAGAGAAAGTAAGAGAGGGACAGAGAGAGAGAGAGAGAGAGAGAGAGAGAGAGAGAGAGAGAGAGAGAGAGAGAGAGAGAGAGAGAGAGAGAGAGAGAGAGAGAGAGAGAGAGAGAGAGAGAGAGAGAGAGAGAGAGAGAGAGAGAGAGAGAGAGAGAGAGATAAAGAGAAAGAGAGAGAGAGAGAGAGAGATGGAGAGAGAGAGAGAGAACACGGCAGTGTGATTTTCCAGGAAGCGCCAGAACAGATGTGAGGAACAGTGACAGTGTCTCGTACGTGGGAAGTACAGCAGCCAGGCATCCAGACTCCGGCTATAGCCAGAGACGGCGGGTTGCCGCGCGGTGGCACTGAGCGCTGGGCTCTGCAGCGGTTGACTGGCTGCTGGGTTACCAGTGAGACGATGCTGTCATGCAGCAGCCAGAACAGCAGGTGGATAACAGGAAGCTCGTCGTGCGTCTGCTTGCATGGAGGCCGTTTCTTAAACAACTGCATTAAAACCTCATGGTCTGTCCCAGTCTTTCAGATGACAACTGAATGAGATATATATAAATGTATGCACACATTACATATATATATATATATACGTTATATGTATTGATATGTAATACATTACCTTTTCCTTCTGAACTTCACTGAACAAGAGTCGTTCCCTCACAAAGAAATATTTCATTAACTGGCTTCCAGACCTTATCAAATGGTACATGGTTTGTACCATTGTGTAGGCGTCCACTCAGCTACTTTTTTCATCTGCAGTCGTAGAGGCAAACTGTTGTCTGTATAATAATCAGGTGCTGATGGAAATGAGCAGAAACCTGCCAGACAAATGTCAGAATAAATATATTTTTGCTGGATATTGAGTGTGCCAAAACCACACACAAATCCTTCACTCTGTCAGCCCGGACTCAGAAAAGCTGAATACGCCGCTTAACAAAACCACACATTATCAATGTTGATAATCAATAATAATAAAAATTGCTATTAGAACGCTATTCTCCATTCCAATATTTGTTACTGTTTGTAAAGAAAGATATATATTGGAACACCTGTCTAGTGTAGTACACAGTATACCTGTTCTTTCTGAGCCTTTGACTGTCAACGAAAAAATAAAATAACAACGACGATGCTGTCACACATCTATTTTGTTCACTGTTGGTAACGCAAGGAGGTACACAGAGAGGACTTTCCCTTCTGAAACACATCCTCCACGCCTGGACTAACAGTTGGTCTGAGTGCATGGGGGCTGAGGAGGGCTCTGCTATGACACCTTGTCCAACCCACTGAACGCCGCCTCTCAGTGAGGACCAATCAGCTGCTAGCAGAGATTATAGGGTCGACGTGACAAGGGAGATGAAACAGAATCTTTTAACGGCAGGGCTTCTTTTTAACGGCTTGACACCTTACGGATAATATAAAAGTCCAGATGACCACAGTTGACTGTGACAGCCGGGGTTATTAGAAAGATCCCTCTTTCTTTTTCGATATCATCTCCTTCAACGAGGAGAACCTTTTTCAAGACGCATTCCTCAGCAGAATTGTGAACCTATTTTTAACATAGTAATTATTATGATTATTACGATGATGATGATGATGATGATGATGACGATGATGATGATGATGATGATGATGATGATGATGATGATTACAATGACGATGATGATTGCGTTGATAATGAAGATTAGGATGACGGAATAATTACGATAACAATGGTGATTATAATTATTTAGCGATGTATGACCCAAAAGACCCAAAAGACATATTTGAAATCCGACCAGAGGACAGCTGAGGGAGAATTCTACCACTGCAGAGCACTAAAGGATGAACCCTCAGCCAACGATATATGTCATCTGAGGACTGTTTGAAGAGAAGAACATTCTCCTTGAGCACTACACACAGTACGAACGAATGTTGTGGGGTTCTATTGCCAACAACAATATGATGGATGATATCGTAACACTTTTTACTGCTGTTGTTCTTTGGAGCCATACAACCCCCGGGTCTCACAGAGGCTGTGCCGTAAAACTAAAAAGGTTTACCGTGCTATGCTATGCTAAAATAAACACGCCTAACCTTTTCAGACACAAACACAGATCATCCGTCCCGATCGACAACATGCGTTTCATAAGGTCAGCCCCCCCCGTCTGTTGTTTTTTTATTGCTCTGTTGCTACAAATGTGTGCACAGCATGAATTCACACCCGGACGTTGCCCTCAAACATGATCGCTTGAGCTACGTACCTTGTGTCCCCGATTAGGTTCTGTCTCGTCATTAGGGGGCCCTGTTCAGTCATTTTCAGTTAATTTAATGCAACTGTGTTTATTGCCTCATTTGTGTCACCAGTGTTGTGTGCATTTAAGATCTCAGTTTTGCTTTGCTTGGGTCTTCACTGTGTATACACTGCCGCTTTTCCTCCGGTTTGTGTATAGCAGCTTTTTTGAAAGGTAAAGTTTAGATTGAGTTAATGGAAGCCATGTTATGAGCGAATGTGCGCCCGAGTTCACGTTTTATTTTTGGGGTTTCCAGTGTGATACCTTGCACTTGCGAATAAGCATGTTACACAAAAGACAACCACCTTTTGGGTTTGTGTTTATTTTGTTGACAACTTCCCCATGTCCAAGCAACCCCCGATAACTCTGTGGAATATAGATGATACAGATATTGGTACAATATTTGGGACGTTGACAATTTAAGACAATGCCTTGCCAATCGGACAGACATAGGAACAAAGTAGTCCTTGTTGCAAAATTCATTTGATATTCAGCATTGTATTTTACATACGTCTGACAAGCCAATCAATTCAGCAACCACAGCTAAGAGAGAAATACAGATGTTAAACAAATATAGATGTCAACCTGACACGGCTCCTCTCAATCTAAGAAGCTCCTCTCCTTTATATAGCCTGTAGTCCTGACCTTCTCTACATGATGAAAGGTGGATATCAGAGATAAAACCAACGCCTGTACAGAACAGGACCAAGACGCTGCGGTGTACGTCCATAGGCCAATGTCCCTGTGTGTGTGTGTGTGTGTGTGTGTGTGTGTGTGTGTGTGTGTGTGTGTGTGTGTGTGTGTGTGTGTGTGTGTGTGTGCTTACGTGTGTTTGTGTGTGTGCTTGCATGCGTGAGTGTGTACATGTGTGCGTGTTTGCTCCCAGCTGTGTGCATGTTAGCCTAGCATACCAGGCTCAACTGCATGCATAATGTGTCACTTTCTCCTGCCACCACCGGGAAGCTTTTTTTCGCTCCATAATTGGCGAGGGTCTCCTCCGGCATGGGCCAACCTTTTAAGGACCATTTGGAGGTAACCGCTTCTCTTCCCACACAGGTTCCCTCACTCACTGCTCTGCCGAGAGCCCCAGCTGACAGCCAGGGGCTGGGGTCCACAGCCATCTGCACTATCCAGACTGGCCCTGGGGACTGCCTGTGTGTGTGTGTGTGTGTGTGTGTGTGTGTGTGTGTGTGTGTGTGTGTGTGTGTGTGTGTGTGTGTGTGTGTGTGTGTGTGTGTGTGTGTGTGTGTGGTGTGTGTGTGTGTGTACTGTGCGAGTGTATACGAGTTGTGGGGTTGTGTTGGTTTTCCTATGTGTGTGCATCTGTGTGTGTATGTGTGTCTTCTTCCATAGGGGGATATAGTGTGTATGTGAGAATTCACATACACACGCCTAGGTAATGTCATGCAGCCTTTAATAACAATCGAGCCATTAACATGCATATATGTGCATGTACTAGTGTAACCGTATTTTATAAGCGTGCGCGTGCATGCGTGCGTGCGTGCGTTCGTGTGTGTGTGTGTGTGTGTTGGAGGGGGGGGGGGGGGGGGGGGGGGGGGGGGGTGTGTGGACCTGTTTGACATTGCATTTTATGTATGTCACTGGAGCCGGGCATGGTTGCAGGTAAAGCTGTCATCACTAATGGAACTGGTGCAAAATTATTCTTCATTAAGTGTGTGTGCTCAAGCATACTTGCTTGCTTGCTTGCGTGTGCGCGTGTGTGTGTGTGTGTGTGTGTGTGTGTGTGTGTGTGTGTGTGTGTGTGTGTGTGTGTGTGTGTGTGTGTGTGTGTGTGTGTGTGTGTGTGTGTGTGTGTGTGTGTGTGTGTGTGTGTGTGTGTGTGTGTGTGTGTGTGTGTGTGTGGCTGGCTGTGTTGTTTATGCACTCTGCTGCTGGCTTGTGAAAGAGACCTTGAGAGAAAAAAGATGCTAACACATAGTTACGGTGAATGCGTATGTAGTTGTGTGTGTTGCGGGGGCGGGGGTGAAGCTGAGTGTAAGGCAGAGAGATAGTGGTAACTAGCAGGGAGTTGGTTGCACTGTTGTGACAGATTGATGTAGAGGGCAGCCAAGCGTCGCTCAGGGTAAACAATGGAGCAAACAGCTAATGAATGCTTGTGTGGTTATGTGTGTGTGTGTGTGTGTATGCGTATGAATGTGTGTGGGTTTACGTTTGTATCTGTGCATAAACGTTTGCATGTGTGTGTGTGCGTGTGTGTGCTATCGCATTTCTTGCTGAAACTATTAGTTAGTGTTAGTGTTGTTACAGCATTAATGTCCGTCATAAAGCAGTTGTTGAATTGCTCTCAGACATGTATAATACAGACACCTGGTTGCTTATACAGAGAACTACCCAGCCATTCAATTGTTCCTTAATTATAGACATTACAGACCAGTACATAAAAACCTTTATAACTAAACAATGTGACAAATCAGACTTGTTTGGGGTCTAACACGTCTGATATATCGGTTTAGATTCTCTGGATGTCTTACAATTATAGCAGAACCCCAGTTGCAAATCAGATGAATTTGGTTGTACATAATCCAAAAATAATGATATATTCCACTTGACAAACCAATAAATTCAGCCCCCACAGATAACTGATCTGTAGATGCCACACAGGCTAAATGTGTAAAATGAAGACAAATGCCAGGTTCACAAGCTCCTGTACTTTTTATAGCCGGTAGTGATGACTATCTCGACATGATCCAAATGTGGACCAATCTGATTTAAGACAACCATCGATGCAGAACAGGAATGCATGCGTGCACACTGAGTTCCTTTCAAGTATGGCTCGAGCATTAATGCCACTCAAATTCTAGTTATTTGAGGAATATACATATTTTATGTATAGTAGTAAATACAGATAAATAAGTAGTCATTCAATTGCTTGTATAGATATTAAATAAGCTTCCGTATGGCAAAACGGGACAATTCTTAGATGTTTGATGTCAGATAGGAAATCCGATATTTGATGCCAGTACCTTCATTAAAACATTACCATCCCTAATATGTGCATGTTCACACTGACTATACACCTCTCTCGCACTCACTTCCTACACATCTTAGAGACCGGTCTCCAGGGCATATCAGCTGCGGTATCTGCCCATTCGCTCTTCTCATCCAATTTGACCAATTAACATCCATCTATCTATCCATCCATCAGCTATCTACCCTTCCTTCTGCCCAGCTGTACATCCACCTCGAGCTATTGTGTGTATGTGTGTGTGTGTGTGTGTGTGTGTGTGTGTGTGTATGTGTGTGTGTGTGTGTGTGTGTGGGACAGCTATTAGAGCCACCTGCTGCCCACTTTGGCCAATCATTTACACCTTCAATTTGACACAACACACACACACACACACACTCTCAATCTCGATCTCTCTCTCCCACGCACATGCACGCACGCACACCCCTACGTCCTCCTGACTAGCCACATGCTACAAGTCTGCACTTTTTCAATGAACAAATCACATTTTACCACGCTCTGCCAGCCGCTCCGTCTCGAAGGGAGCTGCTTGGAGAGGCCAGTCGCCGCCAGTTAGTCTGTCTGGGCCAGACGGACCGGGTGACTGATAGCGCAGGTAGGCTATTGGATGAATTATTGTCCAAGCAGATATCTGACATAATAGACTTATTACATTCCTCGGCTGACAGACTGACTGACTGACTGACTGACTGGCTCAGTGACTGGGCTGAATGCCCACCTGATGGACTGACTGACAGACGGGCTGCTGCCTTATTGACTAATTGACTGGCTGAACAACCGACTGATTGGCCGCGTGACTGACAATGACTGACAAATCTGATTGGCTGACAGATTGGCTCTTTTTTTTTGCCGACAGCTTGTTTGCCCAGACTGCCGACTGCTTCCGGCCTGATTTGCAGCGGATGGTTCAGATGAATGTTCCTCGTGTTTGATGGCACTGTCGGGCGGCGTGCAAACCCAAGAAGATAAAATGTAATGGACTGTTATCAAGAGCTGTACTAAGCTGAGTCTAATCTGCATCCCAGTACATTTAGATTTTTAGATATGGGTTTGTTTGCTTGTTTGTGTGCGTGTGTGTGTGTGTGTGTGTGTGTGTGTGTGTGTGCGTGCGTGTGTGCGTGTGTGCATGTGTGTGTGTGCGTGTGCGTGTGTGTGTGTGTGTGAGAGAGTGCCTGCATTTGTATGATAAAAAATGTGGATCCCCACCAGAAATGAAACAAAATCGAGCACTAGGGCTGAGAAAATAGTGGATATTTGGCAACACAGATTGATGCAAAGTTGTCAACAAGTGGCGACTAAAAAAGAACAATAATAGCAAAAGCCTCATGCCGAAACCCCAGGAGTCTTGGAGTAATGGGCTGAGCTGCAGAGGCTTCGACTGCCTGGTTACTCCCTGTGAATCATCTCCCTTCAACAACTAGGGGGGCGTTGTGGCTCTGATCTGATTGGACCAAATCAAAGCCTCTATCGATTGGTGCGGAAGAAGAGAGGGCTGACACGGAGGAGCTGTGGCCCCTTCTGGAGGACCCCCCCCCCCCCCCGCCTCTGGCCCCTATAAGTCCATTCGACTCAGGGCACGGTTGGTACACCGTATATACACTTTCTGCTGCGGTCCGTGTGCCAGTCCGTGTACCCCTGCTGACGTTTTAAATAAACAGTTCTGAGAACACACAGGCCAGACTCCCCTCACCCCCGTCATCACTAACCAGCCAGTCTGGCCAGCTGTCACTCCTTTGAACGAGGAGTCTTAAAAGTGAGGCCTGCCAAAAGGCCTCATCAAACAAGGTTGCACCATGGGTGGGTCTCTCTCTCTCTCTCTCTCTCTCTCTCTCTCTCTCTCTCTCTCTCTCTCTCTCTCTCTCTCTCTCTCTCTCTCTCTCTCTCTCTCTCTCTCTCTCTCTCTCTCTCTCTCTCTCTCTCTCTCTCTCTCTCTCTCTCTCTCTCACATTTATTTATCATGACATTTCAATTAAAAGAAGTGCAACACGCCCGCAGGAGAGGCGCCAGTTCAACACTGAATCGGTGGTTTCATAAATGGCCTGTTAAAACATGATGGCTTTGTTGTTGACGTTCGGACAGTATGGAGAATGAGGGACTGATCATAAGGAGAGTTTGAAGGTAAATCAATGGGAATGGCTCATTGTGTGTCAAGGTTATATACAGGAATTAATATGTTAAATTGGAATTGGATCATGCAAAGAGATGTTATTTATTATATTGTTTGGTGTGTATGTAGTGTAGGTGTACAAAATTGGGGACAAAACGGCCTTTTGAAGTGTGTGGTGTATCACGATCACGCACACACACCAATCCACACACACACACACACACACACACACACACACACACACACACACACACACACACACACACACACACACACACACACACACACACACACACACACACACACACAGACACACACACACACACACAAACTCAAGATAGGATGCCCTATGTTTGGACTTGAGCTTACCATAGATGCTTCGACAGCAAGTAGGCCAATCTGCCCCATGCAGACGCAGTGGACTGATACTGCTGAGTCCAGGCTTTTGCCAACGCTTTCTTAGACCTAGTTGCAGGATAGAAAGACCCCCCCCCCCCTCCCACACACACACTCATCCCCTTGTCAAGAAAAGGCTTTGCAGTGGGAATCTGTGTGTGTTCCCAGCCTGTCCACTTTAGTTTGGATGGCAACTTTGACCTACATGCAGGTCTAGAAGACAGAAACAAGAAAGAAAACTGGGGTTATATGAAAATAACCCTTATGGGTCGATTTTTCATTATTTGCAGGAGCATTGGACAATGTTGTAATAATTTAATAAAAATAAAGAAAATGGTTTGTTTGAATCATTAGATGATTAAGAAGTTGAATATTTCTTTCCATTAGCAACCCCTAGTGGCTTGAGTTGAAGCCACAGCTATAGCTTTATCAATAACAGACGTTTGAGACTTTCATAGTGCAACAGAATAAGTAACCAGATACAACTCCAATGATTGACTCGTGGATGGGCACATTTTCATCTTGAGAATCTTTCTATATCCAATATTTTTTAATGGAGTTTAAAGCTGCAGCAGAAAAGTTAATAGTGCAGGTTTAAGTTTATGTTTACCAGCAGAGCTGAATGTTTCCCACATGCTTTTTTTTTAAGATCAAATGGATCTTTCTGGAGTCTTTCCCACTTTCACTTCTTACAGAAAAGTAATTAATGCAAAATTATTGAATGAATGGTATGATTGAGGAGGGCTATAATGCATCTGTTTGTGTGCACTTTCGTACCGCTTAATTGTTGTGGTGGAAATAGCGGATAACCCCAGCCTACATCTATGACTACACTTGAGTTTATGCCACGGTTTATGTGACCATTGGTAAATGAAATCGCACTTCAACGAATTACGTATTTTCAAACCTTTAACCCAATGGTCCGCAAACAATCCAAACAATATGACTTACTGAGGTCACACTCACAAAATTACATTTGACTGACCTTTACAGACTTTTCACAGCGGGTGGTGGAAGTGCACCAGAATAAGATACAAGTTACAAGTAACAAGATACAACTCAAACAATTGATAGAAAAATATTCCCAGGAAAGGATTGACTCGTGGATGGGCACATTTTAATTGACAAACGTTCTATATCCAATATGTTTTAATGAAAAAGTTAATAGTGCAGGTTCAAGTTTATGTTTGTGTCGAACTGAAATGAAATAGTATTCGGGGGTTTGAACAACCCTACCAGCAGAACCGATGTTTCCAATATGCTGTTTTATAGATAAAATGGCTCTTTCTGGAGTCTTTCACACTTTCACTTCTTCCAGAAAACAAATTAATAAAAAATGATTGAATGAATGGTCAGATTGATTAAGGGCTATAATGCATCCGTTTGTGTGCACTTTGTACCGGTAGGGCTTAATTGTTGTGGCAGATATAGTGGATAACCCCAGCCTACATTAACGACTACACTTCATCTCTTTTCAAACCTTTACCCAAGTGGTCTGCAAACGATCCAAACAATATGAATCACAGAGCTAAACCTCACAACATTTTCATTTCACAGACCTCGTCATGAAAAATATATTGAAGCATAATAAGAGAACAACAACCTGTGGCCGTGGCTATTCCAACAACACACAAGGGGAGCCACAACCAACGAGGTCCCTGGATAAAAACAAACTCAAGAAAACCACTTTAGTGCACGTAGATGCCAGCTGATGAGGGAACACACACACACACACACACACACACACACACACACACACACACACACACACACACACACACACACACACACACACACTCCTTCATCATGTCCCCGCATCCTCATGGAAAAACCCTAACACCACTCTCTTGAGTGCCAATGACCTAGGACACCCATTTCATCTTCCGACTTGGTACACGAAGGAAGAGATAAGGCAAACACCACCTTATCTGCTCCTCACAGGGAAATACACAGCCGGCAGCCTCAGACAACCCCCCTCATATAAAGAAAAAACGGGGAATATAAATCATTATTTATGGCGCAGACATACCCGTCCACAGATGCTCTGCTGTAAACTCTGTGGGTGTGCAGATAGACCGGTCTGTCATATACAATGTCCATACAAATATATATTATATATATATATAAATATGGGGACGTTGTTCGGAGGCAGAAGACTAAGGTCCTCATGAGGGCAATTTGTACGTGTACAAAGAAGCTGAAACAAAACCCAACAGTGACGCTACAGAAACACTGGCGGGGTCAATAGGAGCAGCGTGTTGGAGCTCGTAAGCGGCTGAAGGCGGTTGTGTCCCTCTCTGGGGGCCCAACACTATAACGTGTGTTTGCAGACATGCCCACTCTCCCACACACGCTGACAGGGAAAGATGATGCCAAAGGTTTGGGTAGCAAATGTCAGAAACGGTGGAAGTTTTTGGGGGTTTTGAAATCACAGTTCAAATTGTCCAGTATCATACCTCATCAGCATAAGGCAAACAAAAAGTGAGGAAATTAATTTGTTATTAAGACAATTTGTTATGGAAGAAAATCACAAAGTCGCACTTCATATCCTGAAAATATGAAAACAACATGCATTCAAATTGAACTTTTATAATTAAATAAAGTATTTACATGTTTACTTTTGCCAATATCAGTTGCAGAGACACACCTCCACGTGTTGTGGTAGCGCTGGTATAAGTAGCCGTCTGATTAGCTTGCTAGCTTGCCACGAGAACTGTCATCTCAGAGTTTATAATGAGTTTATAATGAAGCATGGTCTTTTGAGGGATGAACATAGCGTCTCAATTTAGATTTAGAGCAACCAGCAACCTTGATGCAGTCAGCATAAGTAATCAGTAGTGTTTTCCCTTGGAGCCGTTCATCAAGGAGAAGGCCTTGTTTGTTGTCACATATATTGCTCAGAACAAGGTGTGTGTGTGTGTGTGTGTGTGTGTGTGTGTGTGTGTGTGTGTGTGTGTGTGTGTGTGTGTGTGTGTGTGTGTGTGTGTGTGTGTTTGCGGCTTTCAACCATTTATCTCTTGATGACAAAGCTGGATCATGAAATTACTTTAGTGTAACCCGAATGCTACCAGACACAATGTGATATTTCCACTGGGTTCATTTTAAAGTTTGAAATGAATAATCTTGGTTTTGCCACGTACTCAGACAGCCTCTCCTGGGGTTAGAAGTTTGACTTTATTTAATAGTTTACTGGAAATCATTATTGTTAATGTTTTCAAAATCCATCATTAGTAGCCACTAGCCACAAAGGATGTCTAGCAGTTACATTTACAATGTTATGTTACAATGTAATATAATCTGAATTATACATATGTCGACAATGTATGGCAAACCAAGTTAGTGAGTGTACACGTAGTGTTTGACCCATTTCATATCCATCGTCCATTAGTGCATTTGGAGAAACCATTAGCAAACCACACCGAGAAACACTTTTCAATTGGGTTTAGCAGACCCAGGAGCCGCACTCATTAAAATACAACATTAGAAAAATATGATGGAGTTGCTATTGGCTCATTCAGGCCAATCAGAAAGGGTTCATTGACTTTCCATACACTGTGAAGTTGTGTTCACAAACACTGCCGGCGCCCTGCCAAGGCACAGTTTAAACTGAGGACAGAGGAATCAGGTTTAGGTTATGTTATAGTACATGAAACATACGGCCATGTTTGATAGAACCAATGTTTGAGCAAGGTAATTTAACCACTGGTAAAGTACTTTTATACTTCAAGTTACTCTGACACATTTAACCTTAACAGCCAACACTGTACGTTCAACTACTCTTTAACAAAAGCAGCACACTCACTCTGGCTCACTGATGTAGAACTCAGTAATGTGAAACCTCAAAACCTTTCACGTTCGGGAAAAAAACGCAATTTCTTCGCGCCTACAGCTCAACCAGAACACAGAGCAATGAAACGTAACTTTTTGATTTGGTGGAAACATGACAGCAGTCTTAACTAAGAGATTAAAGCACATGTGCTTTACCTCTCTTTTGAATGTTCTCAGGAACTTTTAATGAAAGGACAGAGGCTCGGACCTCAAATAGAGGCCTGGTTCAGAGGCACTGATCCTTGGAATGAGATTGAAATGAGCAAACTATAAATCGGGAAACGTAGCCAAACAATCATTATCGTAGTTTTGTTTAATAATGGCAAGCAGTGGAGCTTTGTTTATACCCAGGGTTTGGCCAGTCTGCCAACACTTTGTGAACGTTCTCTGCTGGCTCCTTCTGGGCACTGGTTGTCGATAGCAGCATCCCTGTGAGAGGGTTAAGCTTCTCTGACACTTATAGAAAAGCAACAGTGTGTGTAGATGTCTGTGTAAATGTGCGGATGAGTGGAGATCGGCAGCGCTTGATTTTAACGGTAGCTTCCGAGAGAGGGTTATGCTTCCCGGACACTTATAGTGTAACACCACGCTGTCTGCTGGATATCTTTTACTACATCCCTCTTTATAACGCTCATTAAATCGACGATAGGCCAAAGAAAGTTGAACAAAGTTGTCATGAGGCGTAACCATGTGAATAACACGCTCCCCATTCTTCCAAGAATACCCCTTTTCTTCCTAATTCCACCTGAATCATGGGGCTTCACTCACACTTTAAGTACACCTAGTAGACATGGCTGCTGCATTACTTCTGGGCCCAGCTTTATCCAAATAAAGACTTGATGTCCTGGCGAGTATACACTCACATGTAGAGAAGCAAACTCAAATAAAAGACGCTCCTGAGAGAAACAACCACCAAATGACAACCCCAACCAAAACAACAAAGCCGGCCCTCCATGCATACCTTTAGTTACAGAGAATTCAGAAAAATGTAAAGTCCAATCCAATACCACACAGCCCCCCCCTCCCCTGACAATACACCAGCCAAGAACGCTATGAAACACAGCCAGTGGCAGGGTAGGGTCTAGGCAAGGCCCTTGCCTTCCCATGAGCCCCCTGTACCGAAGTAATGAGGGCCCCAGCGAGCAATGCTTTCTGGGAAATACGCCCGCACACTGATGGGCTGCAAGGTCAACTCACTTACAAAGCTGAACCCATTCTTTGAGGTTGTGTTAGTGGTACGGTAGAGACACACTGACGGATGCAAACACACACACACACACACACACACACACACACACACACACACACACACACACACACACACACACACACACACACACACACACACACACACACACACACACACACACACACACACACACACAGGTCTTTAAATGGTTGGCTCGAGGGCAGGGCCGTGGAGCCTATGCAAGCAGTGGGCAGATTGGGCAGATGAACTGAGGCTCATAGTATTTCATCTGGGGGTACTTGGGGAAAAGAAAACACACACACACACGTTTATACAAACACGCACACACAGACTAATATCTATATAAACATAGATAAACGTCCTCTCTTACTCACATGCACACACCCACACACACACACACACACACACACACACACACACACACACACACACACACACACACACACACACACACACACACACACACACACACACACACACACAGCAGCGTATAATGATGGTGTCAAAGATCATCTCTCCACATGGGGAGCATCTTTGGAAATGTACAGTTTGGGGCTCGAACTAAATGAACTTGTCAGAGTGCCATCTGGTAGAGAGCTGCTCACTCCTTCCTCTTTTTGTATTCAGACCATGACCCGTTCCTCTCTACTCGTCCTCATCTCTCCAGCCCTTACCTCTCCTCTCTTCCATTGGCCGTGACCTCCGGGCCGGCCTTATTGTCTGTCTGTATTTGTTTGCTCTGCCGTTGAGTTCCTCTACTACCACTCTACAGACGACTGCTGTGTTACGGTCTACTGTTCTCTGCTCTCCTCTCTCTCCAGCTCCAGTACAACACGTCGGGAGGCACTTTGGAGCCCAGCTCATTCACTTCTGGTGTCGGAAGAAATCCACCAGGGGTCTGAGTCTCTCACACACCGACACACCAGCCCCCCACACACATGCATACGCCTACACAGAAACACACTGACTCACAACAAAACTTCTGCCATGTTTGCAGGCAACCACACTTTAATGAAAAATGTCAGACAATTTTAGAATAAAAAAAGGAAAGTGTGTATAATGGTGACATGGGCTGCATAAAAGTTTTTTTTCCTAAAGTTGAGAATGAAACAAGTTTCCATTAATTCTTCTTCCCTCTCATACCCCCCCTCCCCTTCCCAAGACAACACACACACACACACACACACACACACACACACACACACACACACACACACACACACACACACACACACACACACACACACACACACACACACACACACACACACCCTCTGCAGTATTTACAACACCATCAATACATGGCAGCTCTGTTCCCCCAGAAACGTCAGCATGGTGCTCAGCTGATGCAGAGGTTTTATGGTATTCAAAATGGCACAAGACATAGTGGGCCTTTAATCAAATGTTACAGGAGAGCGCTCTCTCCCAAGGTGACCCCTGCCTGCTTTGCACCAAGACACATTAATGAGCATTTTAAAGGCAAAGGAGAGGAGGACAGGTAGCCGCCATTTGTCTGCTGTTAGCACCATTGCCATGACATGTGGCAGGACAAAAAATACCCCTCAGTCTAGGATGGAAGGGCGGAAGGGAGGGAGGGAGCAAGAGAGAAAGAAATTAATGAAAGAAAGAAAGACAAGAGGCTAAGAACAAGAACGTAAGAAAGATAGAACAAGAGAATTATAGAATCAAAAAACAGAAAATGAAAGGAATATAAAAAAAAAACTTCCAGTGGGAAACAGCCTGTGGTTTTGTTCCGAGTTAATGCAGACAATTAGTGATTATTCTGTCAGAAAGAAGAAGTGCTATGAATTAGTCTCTCTCTCTCTCTCTCTCTCTCTCTCTCTCTCTCTCTCTCTCAAGCCCTGGGTGTGGCAGCATTTAGTTGAAAGGATTATACGTTTATTTAAAATGCTAACTTTGAAATTAAATTAAAATTGAAATGAATGACCACCAGTGCACTTAAAATTAAATTGTACTTTATGAACGGATATTGGAATAAAAATGAATGAAAATGATTTACCTGCCATGCTAATTTTATTAAGTATTATACATTTTATTTTAGAGCCCGTTATATCCATTTGAGCTTAGTTCTCGTTTATTGTGCACACTCAGTTTCAGTTATTATTTCAGCTGACAGATTGCCTCTGCTACCTACCTGATCTCAGTTTCAGGTCGCTGAGATCCCCCTGCCAAGTACACAGTTAGCTACTATGGTAAGGTCGTGCATAGCTAGAGATACGATGATGAGCATCACAGATGACAAATAAATATATTTATGGAAATTGCATGTGCATGTACTGTACCCCGGGAAGTGTAGAGCCCTAACAACCACGTCCACAGGCTGTTGCTAGGCAAAGCATTTTGAGGGCGGGACTTGCCAGTGCAGTTTTTCTACCCAGGGGAATTTGGCAGTGGAAACACCTGCAGCCGATTGGTCAATCAAGGGGGACCAGTCAGAAAACCCAGGAAGCCGGAAAGACGGTTAGTAGCAGTTGAGCAGCTACAGGGAAAGGGCTACCAGGAACGCTGGTCTGGACCGAAAGACAGGGCTATCATGAATACAACCTTATTGGACCCAAAGAGGGGGCTTTCATGAAAACTAGCCTGGACTTAAGAGGGCCTCCAGGCACACTGTTCTGTACCTAAGGAGATGGCTGTCATGAATACCAGGCTGGAGTCAAGAGCACATCCAGGCAAACTATTCTGTTCCTAAGGAGATGGCTATCATGATTTCCAGCCTGGACCCAAGAAGACATCCAGGCACACTATTCTGGTCCTAGGGAGAGGACTATCATGAATACTAGCCTGGACTCAAGAGGGTAGGATAGAGCCAAGGATTGGTAACCAGAACCTGGCTGTAACCTGACTGTGGCTGGCTTATTTTACGGTCAAATGCAAATCGCTCTTCCCTGGTTTGCCAAAGGACACACACTGAAGAAACACCCACACCCACCCACACACAATTGCACAACAACAACAACCACAACAACAGAAACACGAACACAAACATCTTCCCCCCTAGGTGTTCATGTGTCTGACGGCTTGCATATGCACTGCGCCGAAGTGCCTACGCACACATCCCCCCTGAGTGTAATTAATCAAGCCAGCCAGGAGCCCATCAATCACACCTGCCTGCGCCATGGCAACGTACACACGCACATACATTAGCACTCACATTCGGGTGGTCGCGCACACACACACACACACACACACACACACACACACACACACACACACACACACACACACACACACACACACACACACACACACACACACACACACACACACACACACACACACACAAACCCACATGCCAACGTGATTGAGGTAGTCCGTCTCAGTGTTTTGCGACACATTCTCTAAGCACTCCCTGAAGGTTTCACTGAGCAGAAAACAGAAGAGGAGCCAGCCTCCCCCATACACACCGGCTGCCCCCCCCCCCCCCCCCCCCCCTCTATCTCACTCTCTCACACACACACAAAATGCTTCCAGTGACATACACATGCTACCAATATTAAAAGGTTGGCTCTGGAGAAATATGGAAGTGAACAGACTTTTTTAAGGCCGACGCATTGAAAAGGCACAGCAGTGTCTTTCGTGCGGTTAAGGTCCCAAAGCAACATGTTGCCATTGACGACGTGGTACTACATGGTACTGTTGTCAAGTGATGTGCGGGGGGCTGAATGCTGAAGCCCATTCGCCTAAATATAACTGCACACTTGTTCCTTAGTAAAGAGAAGAAAAGCAAAGCGCTGAAAACACTTGAAAAAAAGGCTGAAAACATTTGAATGACCATAATTCTGATCCAACCATTAGTTTGTACACAAAATGGGTTGCTAAAAGTTTAACAATATCTGTCTGAATATTAAACATTATATACCCTTCGTCGTCTTTGAGATTTGGACACCCCGTCCCTCCAAAATGTATGACATAATCGCAGCGAGATACAGAAAACAGACCAAAAAAACCAAGGAGTGAGACACAAGACAGGGAGAGCATGATGGAGACACAAGCAGAAAAAAGCGGAAGAAAAATAACCCAGAGCCGCACAGAAACACAGCACGGAGAGGCCTGCCGCCTGCACCCACAGCCGTCATCGGTGCACATCATCGGGCGCTGCATGGGGCAATTACGCCATTGATGGTGACAGACAGAGCAGTCGACTCCCACCTGACAGCAAAGACTCTAGTTTGACACAATCTGTCAAACTACGACCAGGGAATAATTGGGGGACATTTTTTTGCGTTCAATGGTTGGCGCGTGTGACAGGGGTACGTGACAGGAGCCGTAGCGACGGGATAGGTATGGGTATCGCTCCCCTATTGATGAGACAGAATCTGATCCCACATCCTTTAACACCTTTCTCCGTATTTACCTCCTTTGAGTCTTTTTTTTTGCTGCATTGCTTGAGCTTTTAATTTTTCTCCAAGAGCAACCCTCCTCCCTTGGGGGGGGGGGGGGGGGGGGGGGGTATTGAACACTTCCCAGGCAGGGCTGCGTGTAATTGGGAGTTTATTGGAGCAGTGTGCTTCTTAAACTGAGCCCTCACACACTCCTTATCAGCGGATACTCATGGAGAAAGTTTAAATCAGAGCAGTGTCACATTTTGCAGAGGTGTGCTTTCAAATGGGTGGGCTATGAGAGAAACTCATTGTCCATGGCAGGTTGGCTTTCCAGCAGTGTGTGTGTGTGTGTGTGTGTGTGTGTGTGTGTGTGTGTGTGTGTGTGTGTGTGTGTGTGTGTGTGTGTGTGTGTGTGTGTGTGTGTGTGTGTGTGTGTGTGTGTGTGTGTGTGTGGCGTGTGCAACTGTGTGTGTGTGTCTGTTTGTGCAAGTGTGTTTCTGTGCATATGTATGCGTATGTGTGTCTGGGTGTCTGTGTGGCAGACACACTCTTAATAGCCATGATTGGCTGCTGATCATTTTATTCATACAAAATAAGAAAATATGACATCCCCAGAACTTTTACTGACTTCTTGCTATCTTTAGATTTTATGGCTGGCATCTGCTGAATGCATATGTATGGCTATTTAACTGCAATATAAAACAGGCACATTTAAAGATGCATGCATACACTGCACAAAACTCCTTCCATCCAGATATCAACATGCACAGAAGATGACCGCAGCATACACAAATAGATTCCCACATGGAACCACAGCAGGTGCAGCAGACGCATCCAAGAGGTCCCTAAGCTGTGTTTGGTCATTTGATGTTTCACCAATCTTTCTCTCTCTTTTCCTCCCTCTGTACCTCACTCTCTCTCTCTTTCTCTCTCACTCTCTCGCTCCCTCACTCTTGTTCTCTCTCTCGCTCTGTGATAATTTGGTCATAAAGAATTACAAAATCATATATATAAATATAGATATATTTATGGCTTTCCATGAAGATATATGTAATTTATGGGTACCCTCCCGTTGTGATCGTTTGTTACGTAACCCTCGGGTTTATCGATAAGATTGCAGCAAGACGCCGTTGAAAGACGACAAACAATAACATTGAGTTATGGCTCCGGCTGCATTGCCAGCATGTGCTTCCTCCTCCTCTCATTACCCCCACCCCTTCCCACCATATCAGAAATGCCTCTACTTTTTAAAGGTAACCTTATCTTCCATTTCTTAGGCCAAGGCCGATCTCATGCATTTCAAAAATCTTCTCGGTAGTTCAAAGGGAATGGGAGACAGTTTCCAATAGTTGGATGCATAGCTCCTTTTTAGAGGATAAATCCTGCAAGGAATAAGGCCTGTGTCTCCTCATCTGTCACCATCCTTATCGCGCTCCTTTAGCATCTTCCTTCCAGAACCACCTGTCTGGTGTCGACACGTTGTCTGACAGTATGACACCAGGCTATACCCCTCTGCTCTCAACTGTATATTTAATATACAATATTTAATATACTATATATGGCTATTATCATTGCCATCGCAATTACTACTACTGTTTATACAGCGGCAGATCACAATTTTAACACATAAAACCTAGCATAAATGTGTCCACCAATTACTGGGTCTCTAAGTATCCACGCATTAAAGAATGACATCTGCATCTGCAAATGCATACATTGGTGGTGGTTTAGATTTGATTAATTGGGGAGTTTTGTCCTTTATGTTTTTCTCATCTTTCTCTTCACCTGAATTCTACCTGCGCTCCGAGTGTCTCGATTGTTAATTGCACGGTTGTAACACGAAAGGAGAATGACGGTATCCTGAGGGGTTGGCTGGAGTGGTTTGGCTCAATCCTCGCAGCTCTTCTGCTACCTTCAGAAAAGGCCAATGCCTTTCAACATTGCTGTAAGACACTGAAGATGTTTTGATGTGTGTCACCCATAGTGCTTTTCTCTTAACAGGGATGGCCTTTAGGCCCAATCCCATTTCTACCCCTTACCCCTACCCCCTTCCCCTTACCCCTTCAAAACAAGGGGGAGGGGTAAGGGGAAGGGGTAAGGGGTAGAAATGGGATTGGTCCTTAGACTCTGAAGCTACGTCCCCTGTTGTTCAGACGGTGGTATTCGTAGTTGTTTCAGTTTGTTGAACTTCCATCTTGCCTCCTCTCTTTCCTCCTCTTCCTCTCTGTCTTTCCCCTTGTTAGACTCTCCTCCTGGTCCATCCTCAGCCCCCCCCCCTCCCCCCTCCTCCTCTACCCAATCCACTGGTCCCTCCATCCATTTCTGGGAGGGGGGGGGGGGGGGGTCCTGCATCAGCACACCCACACCACTCCTTTGCCTCAACCCATCCACCATATCTTATCTCTGTGTTCTCAACCCCCCCTCCTCTCCCAGTCTCCTCTCTCCCCTGCATCTCCACTATCTCTTCCAGGGGTGACACGCCCCCAGGGAGTATGTGGGCGTGATGAGTCGGGGGGTGGGGGTGGGGGTGGGAAGTGATGGCGACCGAGTCTTCCGCATTGACGGGGCGGGAGAAGGGAGAAAAGTCTTATCGGATCACAGCAGCTCCGTGGAGTGAGCCTGGGTGGGAAGCCGCACTGAAGTCGGCTTCTGTTCCTCAATGTCTCTCTCTCCCTCTCTATCTCCCTCCTCTCAGCCCTCCTCTTCCACATGTCCTGGTGCATGGGCAATGCATTCGGGCCCCTCGGCTCCTTGTCTCGCTTTATATATATCGATCTCTCTCTCTCTCTCTCTCTCTCTCTCTCTCTCTCTCTCTCTCTCTCTCTCTCTCTCTCTCTCTCTCTCTCTCTCTCTCTCTCTCTCTCTCTCTCTATCGCTGTATTACTGGATTGCATCTGCCTGATGTAACCTTTCTGTTCTTCCCCGCCTTTAGCAGTATTTACCGGCCCGTCTCTTGTAGAGGTCATTTCCATGACGATGAACCGTGACAGATGGATACCAAATACAAAATCAACCTCCCACACAAATGTGCGCATTTTTCGGACAAAATGCTGAATACTTTGAGGCGTGCACTCTTGAACGCGACTTTGGGAAAATGGTACAGCTTCAGGTTGTTTTGTTGCTTCGGCTGTCACTCGCGTTAAGGATCAGTTCAAGATCAGACGCCTTCCTCCCTGCTTCATGTTTGCCGTGGCGCAGCGTGCACTAGTTTGTAACTGTCACTCGGTACAGGGAAAGAGTGTAAATTATGCACTCGGAATAGTGCCATCTCTGACTTATATTTCCAGTTAGTTGGTTGGTTATTTGGTTATTAAGCGAGTGCCTGCGTTAGCGACTGAGTGTATGAGTGGGTTGAGTAGTTAGCTATTAGTCAGTGAGGAGCATATGATCGAGTATACAAGTAAAACTTAACAATACATTTCAGTATAACAACCAATCACTTAAACAGCAACAGAATACAAGCAAAAATGTAATGGAGATAAACAGGGGTTCAGTGATGGGGCTGGGATCAAAAGATGTGTTTACATGCTACAAAGACTCTACAGGCCTTTGAGCAAATGCATAGCCATTAAAGCAGCCTTGTTCTCTCCCACAAGCGGAGCTGTACATCCGTGGCTGAGAGCGGTACGTCTAAGACATCCAGCTCCTAAGAGAGCGGACCTAAACAGGGTAAAGTGTTTGTGGTTCCGCTGCTGTTGTGGTGGTCCCACAAGTGTGACAGTGATGTATTATAATGATGATACTTTCTCACCATTACCCTTTTTATCTTTGCCTGGCCCTCCTACCTGGACATCTTTTAACAATACTCTCCCTCCCCCTTCTCCCTGTGTGTTTTTTGGACACCTCTCCGGGGAGAGGTGCAACAGACTGTAATGGGATTTTTTTTTGTACGGCAGGTGATGCATGGCTCCAATTTCCCTGTCTGCAGCTCCACCTGAGTAGTGCTACATCCCCGCCGCCACCGCACGAACACAGAGCTCGGGACTCGCCGGCCAGAGAGAGGACGAGAAGGAAAGCAAGAACACAAGAAAATGTGTGTGCGTGGACATTGTATGTGTGTGTGTGCGTGTGTGTGTGTGTTAATGTGGATGCATGTGGTGTTTGTGTGCGTGTGTGTTTGTGTGTTTGTGAATGTGTTAGTGTGGATGGATGTGGTGTGTGTGAGCGTGTGCAGTTGCTCGCGTCTGTGTGATTATGTTGCTGCACGGACGGACGTGTGTGAGTTAGACCAACACTTTCAGGCAAATGCAGAGTGTCTCGGAACGCTTCACTCTAAATATAAGGAGTGGTTAAACCCCCCATACCTAATGTGATTAAGGTGCTGATAACAGCAACCCCCCCACTAATACACAGCCATGAGGGGGAACAACATAACCCAATGCCAGGAGTCTTCAGACCGCGGTGCAGTCAGAGTGAGTAGAAAGTGGAACAGCATGACGGCTCCAGCGTACACACACACACGCACACACACAAATACTCACACACACACACACACGTATAACCACACACACACACACACACACGCACACACACACTAACCCTTGTATAACCACATGCACACACACACACACACACACACACACACACACACACACACACACACACACACACACACACACACACACACACACACACACACACACACACACACACACTCAAACAAACATGTACACACACAAACAAACACGTACACACACACACACCTGTGGGGCTACCATTACCTCTGTACTGACAGAGGAGACCTTTATTAGGCTGTCACTGTGACTGATTGACCAACCTGCTCCAGCACTTCTCTCAGCTCCCCCTCAACACACACACACACACACACACACACACACACACACACACACACACACACACACACACACACACACACACACACACACACAGGATAACAACAGGGCACCAGGCCTAACAGAAAGTTTGATGGACTTGCTTTTGACTTGGGCAAAAGGCCGGCCCTGTCTGTCTGTTATGAGACGGTGGGAGGCTTCTCTCTCTGATAGATAGATGCAGGTTGGCAGTTCACCAAAGGTCTGGTTGCATTTGAGCACAATATGTTTGAGGGGGGAAGGGAGGCGAGGCTTGATATAAATATTGCGTGACGCCGAGGGGGTTGTGCTGTGCTTCTATCCAAATGTCACGGGCAAAGATCTTTGTTGCCCCGATCTTCCCCGATATTGAAAAATATATAAAATCTAAGCAACTTTTGTCACTTAATTAGCATTTGAGCCCAGATTAATTATTGTAGTCTTCTTGTTGCTGTTGTCTCTATCGTTTTTGATACAGTGTGTGCCTTGACTTTGGTCCTCCACCGTTAGTTACAGTTAAAGGGAAAGTTGCACTGGCAAAAACCACCCACTGACTCCTGTGGACCTGGGACTGCTGACATCTGCATGGAACCAGGAAGGGAGTATGGGCCAATGGAGGAGGAGCAGGATGAAAAAATTAGAGGAGGAGGTGGTGAAGGAGGAAAATGGAGACGATAGAGAGAGGAGAGGAGTAATAGATTAGATGGCGGTGTGATTATTGTAAGAGAGCTATGAGGGCAAAGGTGAATTGTGATGGTAAGAGGGTGTCAAATTGATGGAGGGAGAGAGAAAGAGAGAGAGAGAGAGAGAGAGAGAGAGAGAGAGAGAGAGAGAGAGAGAGAGAGAGAGAGAGAGAGAGAGAGAGAGAGAGAGAAATGGAACAAGAGAGACAGAGAAAGGGAGAGCGAGAGAGATAGAGAGATGTATTCCCTGGAGAGAGGGACGAGTAAAGGAGCCACAAAGAAAACAAAGAGGAAATTATTCATGAGTTGAAGTGAGTGAAACTTAACTGGGACAGTCATCATTTCAAATATCTGATCCATTATGTATGGCCATGTTGGGAGGGCTCCTCCAGAGATGAAGAGGAGCACTCTCACACACATTACAATTCAACTGCCAGCAGTGAAATTCCCTGGATCAATGTCCTCTGGTACACTCTTTTTGCCTGTCTCTTAATATAAATAAAGAAATGCTGCCACTAGACATACAGACGCATAAATATTTGTGTTGAGAATTTCCAATCAGACACTGATTGGAATTTTTTTTACATTTTTTTTTTCCATCCCCAAAGTTTCCCATGAATTGGCAGTTTCAGGCACCCAGCCAGAAATAAACTGCATATGAACACCCCCAATTTGGAAGACGATGCCATTGCTGTTCTCCCCAGCGTTCACCCGGGAATACTTAAGATCGAACCAATACAATCAAAGTACTTGTGATTGAAAGAGTGGATTGCCTTTCACATGAATAAGGATGTGCGAAGGCAAAGCCCATCGTGCAAGCTCCAATGATGGATGCTTTGTTTTCCGTTTGCAGCATAATGACTTCATTTTCAATCGCCCAGGGTCTCAAATAATCCTGTTTAAAAGTAAGACGCTCTTTCCATTCGCTCTCCAGACGACGGATTAAAAGCCAGGCTACCTGCCGCCGTCTAAGTTTCCCCCTTTCAGCTGAAGTTTAAATACAAGGCAATTGAAAAGCCATAACATTGACAGCCTAATCTGACAAGGTTGTCAGGTAAAATAGAATAAAAGACAGCACTCTATCTTAGTCTCTCTGTCCTTTTTTTCGTCCAATATATCTTTTTTCCCCTCCCTTCGTTATTGCACTCCCCTCCCCTCTGATGTGTCTCTTGCAGTTTGCCGTTTTTCTGCAGGCCAGAGTGTCGCCAGTTGCCGCATGATAACACGACTAAATGAAAAAAATGTCAGAAGCACTTCCGTCTCTCCCATAGGCATTTCAGGAGAACAATGCCGCTGAGGACGATGAACACCACCTTGTTCCCCTGTGCTGGGTTTCTATAAACATTTGAAGAGCATCACACTTCTCTGTTGTCTCTTGAAACGGGAGAGGAGCACTGAGACCTTAAACAGCTTCTCTTCTACGCATTTAGGAAAACGACTTTGAAAATTGTGTTTCATGAATAACTAATACTTTTTAAAATAGGAGCACAAAACTATGATCTAGCGCAACCTACGCTTCCATATAAAAACGTATGATATACCAAACAACAGAAAGGCCTGCTCTGTTGGTGTGAATCATAATAATCAATCTCTAAATCACACATTAACAATGTGCGATATGTATATTTATTTTCTTCATGTAGAGGTAAAACCACTAGAGGTCTTTAAGATAGTAATGGCGTTGGAGTTCTGTGATTATTGACCTCAAGGATCTATTTGAATCGTAGGCTACAATTATTTCTTACGCCTCTGTCTGTTTCCGTTTTCTTTAAATATGAACACGTTTCTAGATCTCTGAAGAAGGTGGAGGAAAAGGGGGCGTATTTTGAATGATACACTGATAATATCCTGTTTGACTCTTCTTCTATTTCCGTAGCCTTTTGAACAGAGATAACGAGCAGTTGACAGCAACAAGCCAATTTGCAGATATTTTATCAAAGCAGGTCCCGCATTTCAGTGGTTCATTTATAAACCCTGTTCAGGCAAAGTCACAAAAATGTAACTCCACTCACGCACACACTTTTCCCTCTCTCTCTGTGTCCCGTACTAACACACACACACACACACACACACACACACACACACACACACACACACACACACACACACACACACACACACACACACACACACACACACACACACACACAGTGCTGGTATAAACAACCTAAATTGAGTATGAATAAATAAAGCAGAATAAAGGTTCCGTGGTTCCCTTCAAGGATGCACAAGCGCTGCCAGGTAGATGAATGACAGGGCAATAAGTGCATAAATAAATGAATCCATTTCAACGATAAACGCTTTGGCGTAGGTGAACCTCAATTCAGCACCATCGCTCACTTGAAAACCAAAGGTTATTTTCAGGACAGGACTGAGGAAGATTCACCTCCAATCACCTCCAAAAACCTAATAACTGTCCAATGAGCTCGCTTCTGCTCCTCTCTAAGCCTCCCTTTCACTCTTCCTGAGCCGAGAGATGAACTTCGGTCAGTAACACGTTTAATCAGAGCGTCTTGATCACCCGCTGCGTGCCAAATCAGCGGCTCTAGCCGAGGGGCCGGAGACAGGTGGTGGAGGCTACGCATGTCAGCGCCTTAAGAACACAAAGCCTACAGGAGCAGAAGGGGAGGATGGAGAGGAGCTTTAACAAGTGAGCATGCGCTAAGATTCAACAGTAGTGGACGAGAAGTACATTTTGCCTCAGGCTTACGTACACACACACACACACACACACACACACACACATGTACAGGAGCAGGCATACACACATATACGCGGACACAGAGCGGCCATCTGCTGCGCTGGTGGACGATGGATGTATCCCCCCGGCTCACGCGCTCACGTCCTCCTCGTTCGCATCTCCCTTTCAAGTTTTAATAAGATCACTTCCCCCATTTCCCCCTGCGCTCGCTGGAATTCTCTAACTTTGGGTTTTTTCTTTTCTTCTTTAATGTCTAATCTATGCCACTGGGACACTAGCTTAGTGCGTCAAGAAACAAAGAGAGAGAGAGAGAGAGAGAGAGAGAGAGAAAGAGAGAGAGAGAGAGAGAGAGAGAGAGAGAAAGAGAAAGAGAAAGAGAAAGAGAAAGAGAAAGAGAAAGAGAGAGAGAGAGAGATACCAAAGAAGATAGAGAAATATAACAAGAAAAAAGAAAAAGGAGGAAAGGAAACAGACCACAATATTTTTCAGCGCTTTGAAGAAGTCTGATCATGTGTTGGACAATGGAAGACACAGGAGCATGTTATCATCCCTACACACATTTAGTTAATAGCTGAATTGAGAACCTTTTGCCCCTCCTGTGTCAGTTTACCTTAAAAGTACCAGTTTCAGTACCTGAAAATAAATAGTAACCTACATGAAGGTCAAACATAACAAAAACCTGAACCTCAGCAGAAATGACGAAGACAGTGCCTTATTATTGGACTGTTTAGTTACTCTTGTTAATGCCATCTTTGTACGGTGAGCCTGCATTGAGTCCTATGCTAACATACATTTCCCGGAGTAATACCACTAGATATTAAAGTATAACGAGGATAATTACCTCCATCCTCCAAAGTTATGTTTGACTAATAGCCTGTAATTTTGTCCAAAGCCATGTGTATGAGATCACTAAATCAAACACACCAATGCTGTCACATAAAGCCCTGAGAAGTCATGCTCGACTGTAATTGACATAAAAGGCTTACTGGAGATTGACGCTTTTTGTATGTGTACAGTAAATCCACCCACTTTTTGCATTTGTATATCCACCACACAGCATCCACACATCAATGATAAAGGCCAAATAGCTTTTCTCTTTTGTTGGTATCGTCCAATGTATAAAAAGGAACAGCATGCTAAAATGTCCTTTCTATTTTGGTCCCTTGATGCTTAAAAGGAACATTGGGTTGGTTCCATTCAAATGAAAAAGGAACTGCTGCACAGTACCTACCCACCAAATCTATTTTGCATACTAATGCTGGCCTTGGATCTTCAATGCTTCAATCAAAAGCACGTTAAAAATGACTGAGGACCTGGGATGAGGCATAGCTTTCTCTCAGGGGGCTTCCTTTACGCTGGACCAATCTTCCTGTCCTTGTTAGGGAACCTGGCAACAGCTCTCTCGCTCATTATTTCAGCAAAGACTCAAAAGTCAATTTATTATGCCTGCGATCCACCATAACCTTTAGCTTGGCTCTGGCGTGTTCTCAGTCCCTGTCCATGTCATCACATTCAGCCGCTCTGTGTTGCTGTGCAGGGACGCTCTTCAACACAACCTGTTAGAAAGCACTCCTTATATAAGCAACAACATAACAAATTGACATTTGCTGGTAGAAAATCGCATTCATGTCTTTTGGAACTACATTCAACATCTTCAAAATGTGTGCGTAAAAACATTTTACAAGCCTTTTTTGGCTTTCAATTACCACACAATTAATATGGTAGCTAGCAAGCCCATGCAGTCAACAGTCATTAACCAAACATTTCATCAATGTGTTTCCATGGATACCCCAACAGCTATGATGTTTGATTAACAATTATATTAGATCACCCAAGTTTGACTTGAATGTCAGGCCCAAAAAAAGGGTTTGTATGTGCATCGCAGAAAACTAACCCAAGCATTTCATTTTAATGTGGATTTTCGAAAGTGTTAAGATATGGGCCCGTTTTGAAGCTGCTATCAAGATAATGATGTCATAAAACGCTAGCTTTCCGTAGTTTAGCACTCCCAATATTTGGCAATTGCTTAGCTGGGTTGCAAGGCACTTGTGCCCCAATTTCGTCTGCAATTACTAGTAGTTTTCTAAGCAAATACTAGTCTTAAATCATCTTACCTCGAAAAACCACATGATAGTTTCACTTTCAAGTGTTTCCAATGACACTGTTACACGTCTTTAATTGAAAAAACTAAAAAAAAAATACCCATGAAATTACTCAAAACACTTTGGTGGTTTTTGAAACACATCATCAACATCTAAGAAAAGCAGTGTGCATGTGCGTGTGTGCGTGCGTGCGTGTGTGTCTGTGTGCGCTCGCGTTTGTGCGTGTGTTTGTGTGTGAGAGACCACAGCCCTTTTTTAAACTGGGTAAGAAATGTTTCCGTAGTCATGCGTTACAACCCCATGCTCCATCGCAGTGCCATTCATAAAACGTTCCGGTGTTCAGATAATTATAAACAACCTCATGACACGCAATCCATTAACATCCATTATGATGCAGAAGTTGTTCAATGTCATGTACCAATTCTCACAGTTCATTCACAGATCAGCAAATTATCAAAACAAGTTTGATGCATGTGATTGAACAGGTCATAGGGAAGCAGGGATTTGTCATTTTAAATGCCCATTTGTTAGTTAGAAGGAAAAACCGCTGATGATTTAATGTATGATTGTATGTTTAAAAGGACTATGCTTATTATTCAATGTTACTGAAACACATGAAATTGTAGTGTGGGCTGGAGTTAGTACAAGTAAGTGTATTAATGAGAAAATCACCAAATGTCGAATAGATGCTAAACGTTTGAAAGCACGAGCACAGTGTGTGAGTAAAAGTTTCATGATTTATTCAAAGTCCTTCAACAAGGAAGACTTTGCTTTCATGATACCATCTCTAACTATAACCACTGCGATCCAAACTCATTTTGAATTCATCAGACAGAGAGTAATTGGAGTCCATCAGCCAGAGCAAAGCTCCTAGTTCAGTCATTTTGATCCATTTTCCACTTCATATTAACATGAATAGCCTTTGTATTTGTTGTATGCAAACATAAACATTAAAAAACATGTTTAGTGAACACTGCCAAGAAAAACAATTAATAGAACACAGAAAATTTGTATGTAAATGTGTAAACAAATAAACGCATAATATTTTATTTGCAAATATTTAGTGGGAAATTTGTGTTAGTGGTGTTCTGTTTAAATCTGCAAAATTACAACACCAATATAATTCTTTTTAGCAAATAAATACAATCACGAATTGCCAGACAAGGAAGAAAACTCAAAATCCAACTAGTTTAGAATGTTATCGTGCCTTAAGCCTCTGCAGAGTGTGTCAGGTGAGCCATCAAGCCCAAAGCTGTAAGCCCTCCTCGGTTAACAAATCTGTACTGCAAAGCACCACACGCACACGCACACACACACACACACACACACACACACACACACACACAGATCCATACCGCAACTCATAATGCAGTATTGATTGTGATTGGAATGGTGCAACATCAAAGTATTTTTGGTATAACACTGTACCTGTCCAAGCTAATAACCCCCCCCCTCTTCAATTCAGGATGTATTTTGGTTGCTATACCTTTGAAGGAAGGATTGAAGTAGGACTCACACATCTCTTACACACGCAGAACTACACACATAACACCTTTGTTATCATTTATTACCTATGACCTTTCAACCAGAAATAAACAAAACAAAGTAATCCCTTTGCTTTCATGATGTTTGTCTTTGGAGCTGTGCTAATGGAACCTCAGCCACGGTGGCAGCCATTAAGAAGGCTGACACCAGCGCATGGAAGCAAAAGGTGAGAAAGCATTCTGGATGCTATCTGCTGTGATCCCTGCCTCTTCTAACATTTCCAAATTAAGTTTCTCTTGTCTCTTTTCCAGAAGCGTAACAGGTAGCAAGATAAAGGTGAGAGCAACGGAATAAATGCTGAAGATTTAATGTCGACATGAGGATGAAAAGGACCAAGGGACGAGCAGGAAACGGGAAGGAACCACAGCACCTTGTAAAGTGCAATGGGCCAAACCGACCTCAGCGTGATGTGCCTTGCTCATGGAGAATCTGTCACTTTTTATAATCAGAGAAATGTCCCCCAACCTGCTGCTTATAGCCATTTGTACGAATACATATACAGAGAGATGAATAGACAGAGGAAATATCCAGAGTGAATGGAGTTACTACCTTCTAGATGGGATATTAAGGATCTGGATGGAGCACACACATAGACACACAGGGCAAGCACGAATGAACAACGGTGGGCGCACGCGTGGGAGCAGACACACACGCTCACACGCACACACACGCAGTCACACATACACTTAGTTGGATATCATCCATTTCAGAGCATCCTCAATTAAATCCTAATCACAATAGTCAGAAAACCAATCACAGGATTCAGGATGTACACACATATCATATTTAAGAGCCTCAAATGCACTTGGAGAACCGTCTCCCTATTTTCCACCTATTACTGGTCCCATAAATCCACATTATCCCAGCAGCTGAAGTAGCACAACTTCGCTACTATCCGACTCCAGAATAACAGATATCCATTCTGCGTTGGGAACACATGGGCCTCGGCAGTCGGAAATTAAGAAACGCGTTATACTTTGCGGCGCTCAAAGATGGCCTCCATCGAGCATACGAAATTAGCCACACAAGAGCAATTGATACACAATGTGCCCAGTGAGAGCACTAGACTTTCATTTGATGATGAATGCCCAGCATACGGTCTCTTGATGGAAGATGAGTAAAGACAAGATTTTTTTTCCTCCACTCCTTCAGTTTGAAGGAGGTCTGAATGAATGCTAATGCATCCGAGCCCATTACCCTTCAAGAGGCCCCGAGAACGAGTGGGCGGGGAGCGACGCTTTCAGCTACCCCTGGTGGTCCGGGAGGATCTGCACGTGGCCATGAGAGAACAAACAACAACAACAACAACGACGACGACGACGACCAAAACAACAACGTCTCAGGAGAAGGACAAGCTGTTCTTCAAAGGGAAGGAGAGAGGCCGATGCTGTTCTCCAGCGTTGGAGAGGAGCAGAGGACGACGGACACCATCGATGCATCTGGCTGGCTTTTATATCCACAACTATGGGGGAGTTCTTTCCTTCATTGACCAGTTTCCTGATTATTTTCCCCAATTCTTTTTGGGGTTGTATGTATTAATGGAGACATACATACATACATACATACAAGGCCGTGTAATAATTGAGCATATCATGTCTTTCTTAGGAAAGACTTATCTCTAGTTGGCATACGATCCGGCCTGCGTTGTAAAGCTGAACGAACGCTCTGTGATATTCACAAAAATATCACAGGAAGGAGTTTCACGTGTAGCCGTCTCACATGAGAAAATAACTTCCCCTCAGCTCCTCTTTGTCTCTTTGAACGGGAAAAAATAAAGCAAAACCACCACTTGCCGGGGAATTCATGTCATCCCAGCATGCCGAGCGAGGGTGGTGCGTGGGCGGTTACGCGGCTCCTCGCTTTTTCACGCTCAACCTATTCCACCCCAGAGGGTAAACAGCGAATGTTCCGGCCCACCGCGTCCTCCGTAAGAGCAGCGTACGTACGCAGCATGGCCTGGCACTCTGACCAGCCTCCTCCCCCCCCCCTGCTGGGCCCGGGCCGCCTTCTCTACAGCCTACCCTGGTTCCCAGGCGTTCCCGGCCTCACGACGGGAAGCCCTGAAACCTGGGGTTCTGCTGGGAGAGAGAGGGGGCGGGCCTTGTGAACGTTCTTCGGGGGGGGGGGGGGGGGGGGGGCGATATCCGTTTCTGTTAAACGGGTTTAGCGACGAGAGGCGTGACAGAGAGGGAGAGTCTTCAAACGGAGGGATATTCGTTTCCGTAGAATTTTGCCGGATATTGCATTGTCGAAGCCTCTTTATCAATCCCCCTCGACTGTTCTTCTCCTCGCTCCGGGAGACTGTTCACCGGCGTACACAAGCTCATCGGAAGCACAAATACGGGAAATTGCGTCGCGGTAGACTGGGATAACGCTATGGTTCACGACCGTTTCTCAGCCTACGCCACTGTCCCCCCCCCCCCCCCCCCCACTCGATGCTGTCAAATGATTCAAAGTGCAGAGACCACCAACACCACTCCATGGCTTTCCACGTTTCTCTCCCCTCCCCACTTGTCCCCTGACCTCGCCTCTTTAAGTGGCCAATTCATCACAGCGGGCCGTGCACTCCCCGCGGCCCACACACAGCCAGAGTGAATATCATAAGAGACATCCATCCATCCATCTTTCCTCAGGATATACATCCTCCAGACCCTGATTCCTCATGTGCTCCCACTTACTGCTCCACCCGTCACCGCCACCAGTCCCCCCCGCTCTCTCTCTTGTCCAGTATGTGTGAATCTGACATTTGACATGGACTTTTGGTTATTCCAAACACATTCGTATTGTATTTGTGCGTGCGCGCGCGCGTGCGCGCGTGCGTGCGTGTGCGTGTGTGTGTGTGTGTGTTGGTGGTGCATTGAGGGGGCAGAGGACTGTGCCCTGAGCAGCAGGCTGGGGGAGCTGAGAGTGGGACAGTGGTGGTCTCTGGACCGGTGGGTATTGGGCCCGCACTTGGCCTGGTATGCATGCTGGCGGGAGAGTGGCGTGCGGTCTGGAAAGGTCAGGGATCGTTTCCCTCCACTTGGAGGAACCAGGGATCAGGGAGCTCATTCCAGGATTGAGTGCACGTGTGTGTGTGTGTGTGTGTGTGTGTGTGTGTGTGTGTGTGTGTGTGTGTGTGTGTGTGTGTGTGTGTGTGTGTGTGTGTGTGTGTGTGTGTGTGTGTGTGTTTCAACATATGTGTGAGCTGCACAGTTTGCTTAAGCATCTCAGGCAAAGAGCAAGCATATTAATTCACGAGCATGATCCCGGTCATCCCACTGAGACCTCTCAGGGTAGGCTGCTGAGAACCCTCCAGCCATGACTATCACAGAATGGCACATTAGAGGACTTCCACACACACGCACACGCACACACACACACACACACACACACAAATGCCAGAAGTGAGCAAAGAGATCGGTATGAGGTTTGCATGAACACACCAGAAATCCAGAGTTAATCCAGAACAAGCATCTTCTGAATTATTCTCAGACCAAGTACATTTAGCTACAGTTCACACACATTGGGTGTCATAGCTGTATGCAGTAGCAATTGACGGTAGCGGTTTGCCGTCGCTATAAACAACAGCAGTATACGGAAGCAGTGCTCGGTAGTATTGTATCCTAGCAGTGGGCATAGCAGTGCGTTTTAGCAGTATGCGGTAGCAGTACTTGGTTGCGATAGACGGTATCAATTTGGGTTAGCAGTAAGTGGTAGCATTTGTCAGTAGGAGTAGGCGGTAGCAATAGCAGTAGCCGGTAGCAATTGCGGTAGCCGGTGGCAGTATGCGTGAGCGGTAGCAGTCGCTGGTAGGAGTAGCCGGTAGCAGTAGCCTGTGGCAGTAACCTTTGGCAGTAGGCGGTGGCAGTCGGCATTGGCAGTACACATTAGCGGTAGCAGTAGCAGTAGCCTGTGACAGTAACCTGTGGCAGTAGGCGTTGGCAGTGTGCAGTAGTAGCACACAGTAGCACTGTTAAAAACCAACAATATAAGCAATCTGACCTCTTTACGGAGGAAAGTACATGCGGAGAGAGAGTGAGAGAGCAAGAGAGAGAGACAGAGTGAGAGCTGCATCAAAGGAAATCAAAAAGGGGGAAGAAGAAAGAAGGAGATCTGTTAAGGGACTGGAGGTGAAGAAAAGGGAACAACTCAGGAGGAAATGGCAGACCTCAGAAGTGTGTTTTCTGCATCTCAAGTGCGCCTTTCTGCATGAATATCAAAGAGGAGCGACACTGATGGATCACCGATGAGATTCCGGCGGAGCGGGCGAGAATGATAGAATGTAAAAGAGAGGATGAATGATTGAGAGAGAGAGAGAGAGAGAGAAAGAGTGAGTGAGATAATGAGGGGGAGAAGGGAAAATATGGCACACGCATCTGTTTTCAAAGATCAAGGGGAGAGAGAGAGAGAGAGAGAGAGAGAGAGAGAGAGAGAGAGAGAGAGAGAGGGAGAGAGAGAGAGAGAGAGAGAGAGAGAGAGAGAGAGAGAGACCGACCCATAGTGCAACCCTGTCTGATTGGTTAAGTAAATGTGTTTCTCACAATTAAGTGTTTATCCAGCAAAATAAAATGACTTAAGATGGATAAGTTGCCTTTGAATGCCTTCCATTGCAATACATTAACAACGTGGGAGGAGCTAAGCCATGGATGATGTCTCTTAAAAAAGAATAAGTCCACTCTTAACAAGATTGCAGAATGCAGGACTTCTGTTGTGCTGCCGGATAAAAAAAACCGAGAGGTCCAAGTCATTGCCAAAAGTAAATTGCAGTCATTAGTGAATTTAAAATCTGGCAGCTAGCTGTCGACCATGTGTTCTTATTTGCAGCACTAACATCATTGCTGTGTTCCTGGCGTTGCTGCTTAAACAGGGATTTATATAAATAATAATACGGCCCTTTGGAGTTTTTGAACCGCAGCAGCAGAGGCTACTGCAACATTTTACACCATCCATCGGTGGGTGGGCTTAGCTCAGGTGGTAGAGCGGGTTAACTTGTAACCGGATTTTAGGCTCCTCTGAGCTGAGTGTCAAGGTGTCCCTGAGCAAGATCCTCCTGACGAGCTGGCTGTCGCCTTGCATGGTTGACTCTGCCGTCGGTGTGTCGGAATGTGTTTATGATGAACCCTTGTAAGTCGCTTTGGATGAAAGCATCTGCTAAATGCCCTAAATGTAAATGTTAATGCAATCAAACATCACTCACACCACTCAACATTTGATGAGGTAGAGACAGAAATTCAAATGAGGCAGCTCCTTACATGAATTTAATTTTGGCCAGCATTAGGAAATGAACACCCACATTTGAAAGAGCAAGGAGAGGATCATAGAGATTTACCCTGGACATCCATGAGAGAGACCTCACAGAGGACGCAGACAGTTATTGGATACGAGGGGACAAAGGGAGGGGCAGAAAGTATGCTCAAGGTGGTTGCAGGAGATACGTGTCAATGCCAGGTGTGAAGGATGTTTGGACACAATGTAATACAAGAGAAGAATGCTAATTAATCACGGAAAATAAATACGGAAGATAAATGGTGGCCAAAAAAAACCCAACCTTTTCAGCTCAACTCCATCGCCCTTGCTTGTCCAAGGCCTGTTAACTCAAAAGTCTCAAAAAGTCAGCCTTTTGTGACCCTTTCTCTAGTCTCCCCTGCGAATAGAGACGCCAGATAGAGAGAGAGAGAGAGCTTAGAACCTGTGTAAATACACATTAGAAGCTTCCGATTTTTCCTTGTTCCCTCCTCTTCCTTTTTTCTTCACTGTTAATTAAGGAAAATGTCTGCGCTTCCCAGCCCTACCCCCCGTTCTCTTTATTTTTCTCACTGCCTTTCTAACTTCGCTATCTCACGCTCTCCGCTCCCGTTTGGGGAGGAGGGGGGGGGGGGGGGGGGGGGGGGGGGGGGAAGAAAGCTTCACAAAAGGGACGGGCGTTAAGAAAAAGCAGAGACACCCTGAGTGTTCGCACCAGTGCACTTCCAGATCATATCAGGCTGACGCCATAAAGGAGGGGCCTTGGTGCTGTGCTGCGGCCGCCGTCCCCGCCGCCGCGCTAAGAGAGCAGCGCTCCCATGCAATTACCGTCCGGGGGTGATAATAGAACTCATATAGGGAGGTGTAATGGCTTTTACATTCACACCTCATCATCCTCATCCTCATCTCCAGAGCCAGGGCTCCAGTCCGGTCCAGAAACATTAGCATAAAGTGGGCCTATTCGGGGGGGGAGGCCGTGGGAAGCTTTCTGGGTTGCTGCTGTTTTTTTTTTTTTGTTTCGCAATTTTCGGCAATCCCCCCCCCCGCCCCCCTCATCCTCCCCCACCCCCCATCGACTTATTCTTTTCCCAGACAAATGAATGGGCCAACTTAAATCCAAGGAGATAACTGTCTCAAACTAATACTTTCCATCTTTCCTCCCGCTCTCCCGTTCTCTTCCTAATCCATTCGCATGCAATGTGTGGCAACTCGCAAGCGGAACCAATCAATGTGCCGGGCTGATAGCGACGGGAAACATGGAAAACAAATTGTAGTTCTGATGTAAGCATATGGAATGTGGAACTGAGCGTTGATACAACACGTTCCTACTGCGGGCTTATTGTACGGGATGGATTTGGGTGTTGTTCATTTGTAGCCGTCTATAACCTCCAGTTTGTAAAACAAAGAGTTGGATTTTTTTCTACCCCAGTTTATCTCATAATCCCTCTTTTGCTTGATTGTTTCCCCATTATTGAAATGGCATGCATTAATTGTGTCTTCAATGCGAGCATTTTATCAAAATCAAGTTCACTGTCTGATACAGGCTTATCTAAACGGGAAAAGCCCTTTTATCAGCTGCAGTGGGCTGTTAACCTGGTCCTGTGGCCAGAGAGAAATGGTCCAAAAGTGTCTGACAGGCTTCTTATGTTGTATTCACCCTAAAGTTTACTTCAATGACCTACTAAGCCACCGTCTGTCACACAACGTGTCCACAGGAAGGAGAAAATACCGGAAAAGAGTACAAAAGAGGGAGAACTCGCTGAGTCTCATGAACTGGCGTGGGCGGACGTGACCTGCTAGGACTGAGGAAGGCCGCACAGCATAATACAACACACACACACACACACACACACACACACACACACACACACACACACACACACACACACACACACACACACACACACACACACACACACACACACACACACACACACATACACACACACACACACACACACACACACACACACACACACACACACACACACACACACAAAATACATTTATCATAAATAAATTAAATGGAAGAAAAGGGTCAGTGGGTCTGTTTTCTTCAAGGATGTGCAGGGACAGAGCAATAAGTGCATCAATAAATAAAACCAATTCAACACTAAACGACTTTCTGATGGGAAATCGCAGATTAAAGTCATCAGGGACAATCTTGAGCGGCAGATCTCGCTGCGCGGGCTCTTACGTCAATGACCTTTAGTCAATGACCTTTGCCCCTAAAGTTGCACGGTAACTGGGTGGGCCATGTAGAAGGAGCTCCTGTGTTTCATGAGGAGGTCAAAGCATTCTGTGAGGAGTTTCAATAGTTTGAGTGGAACAGTACAATATTATATTTAAGTATATTTAACTGTACCCAAAGTGCCCCACAAGCAAAGCGGAGAAGCTGCCTTTCTCCATTATGCACCAAAGCTATGGAACACACTACCTCTGTGCATCAAGCAGGAGAGCTCAGTGGATATCTTTAAAAAATATCTACAAACATACCTATATATATCAGAGATTTTAGCAACAAAGGACGGGTTGGGTAATTCTTATTATTTTAATTTTTTAATTTTTAATTTTTCTTTTTCTTTTAGTGTTGTGTTAAATGTTCCTGATTGGGTTGAATCTTTTAAAATGTAACACACTTTGAGCTGCATTCTGTGTATGAAAGGTGCTACACAAATAAAGTTTATTATTATTATTATTATTATCAATCATTCATACCCCTGAATTGTTATCATATATATGATAAAATAAGGGGTGAAAAACGTTGCAGCCATGGATGTCAATGCACGTCTCACATCTGCAGCTCCATCAATGTCCATTGTGTTCGAACTAGCCTTTAGAAGAGACGTTATTGTATTCCTGGGTCTTTCCCTAGTTACTATGCAGAGAGAATGGTAGGCGGTGAGGGAATGAGTCAAATGCTAGAGGACAAAATCCCGCTGGGAGGAGGACCAATGCTGAAACTGAAATAAACTCAGCCTATTGGCAATCATTGGGCTGGCAATCTACATAGGATACAGCAGGAAACACATTCCCCTCACTATGCCTCATGTGTGACTGAACCTCCACCCAGGAGCAGACCCAGGTATGGTGGTGCACTGGTAGGTAAGCAGGAGTCCAGGCCGTGCATTGTGGAGGATCGACTTACCCACAAACGCTTCCTACTGACTAATTAATAGCAGCATTTTCTCGTGGCCAGGCACTAAGGGGGCGCTTTGTCTGCAGTCCCTCCTTGCATTTGCTGTCCAGGGATCCATTCCCTCGCTAAATGTTTTCCTTACTCCTCCTCTCACAGTGGAATATTAAAAATAAGGGTTAGTACCGTAGGCAATGTGCCACTGTGGACTGGTGAGAGGCTCTGGGATTCATCCACCAGCCATTCCCCAGCCATATCTCGGAGAGCCCAAGGATGCCTTTCCACAGCTGGTAAATATCTCAGAGCCGGTAAGCCGGGGTCTTAATGGAGCTGAAGAACGCAGGACTGTAATTACAGGGAGTTGCAGAGATGCCGGTCCCAGGTGGCCAATGACTGCAGGCTCGGAGATGCCGCTGTAGAATATAGACAGCCCTGCGGGACGGACACACAGGAGGGCTCAACATCACATTTCTCTTCCTGTGTTTTCCTTTCCAGGAATGCGTGTCCCTCTGTGCAGGTGGATGTCAGTTTGGAAGGGTGCAGGGATTTCATTTTTTTGTTTCTATATTTATTGCAATTGCGCAGTAAACGAACCCCATAATGTTATTATAAGAGGGTTGGTCGTACCATGGCTTATCTTGTCATCAGGCGTTTTTTGTGTGTTTCTTGCTGGAGCAAGGAATGTATTGTTGGGCATGGGTCGTGAGGTCTCAGCCCTATATATTTGTAATGCATTAATGTCACTTTGACACATGTGTTGCCGTAAGTCCCAGCAATGTTAATTGCTGCAACCTGCCGTACATTATTAGTAAAAGACTTGCAGTGGCCATACGTTTTCACCAGCCAGTAAAGACTGGCTAGTGTTAGGGTGAGGGTCATTTTGTGACGTCAAACCACTGTCTCTGATGGATGGATAGATGGAAGGAAAAAGCAATACAGAAACACAATTGTACAGCTCAGTACACAAAGGGTCCATTTTACACAATCCAATCACTACTCAACCTCATTAATCGTCTGAGTAACCGTTCAGCGAATTAACACTTCAGTCCGTGGAAGGACACTTCAAACCACAAATGCTAAAACATGGGCGGAGGGACCGTCGTTTTAATCACTGCAATTAACTGAAAGACATCCACCACACCTGCCGTTATATCCTCAATAAAAAGGCAAATTCAAGAACCTGATACTAGCTCCGTTACAGTCCCAACCATCAATTGGCCCAGCCCCGCCTTCTTGTGCCATTGGTCTGTTTAACTGCCTTGTTTTGCCTCCACGAGATGAACTATTTAATTGCCTATTGTTTCCCCTGCTGTAGAGGAGGGACTCCTCTTTCTCCCCCAAGTGTACCGGCTGAAGTGCTATTGATGTGTCTGGCGGCCGGGGAGAGTGCCAGATTACATCCCTCCCCACCCGCCACTCAATAAGGCTCAGAGACACACTGGGATAGTAACCAACACAGACACACTCACACACACACACACGTGCATATTACTTCTCCAAATGATTGCTGCTAGGCAAGTCTACGAGGAGAAGACATGATCAGAAGGCAATCAGACAGACGTGGCTCCCATTAGAGACTCTGTATTTAAGCTCAATGATTACAGTGCTTTTACACGGCTGATTATACTGCTGCCCAAACTAACCTCACTAGGTGGGAGATCACATTTGTGTTCAAAAGAAATAAGGATGGATGAAGGACGTGGAGGTAACCGAGAAGAGGGTGTTACAGAGGTATTAAACGTCCATCAGAACCAGCCAGCGCAGCTGGGTTCTGACAGTATGGCAGATATTGCAAAATGAGAGATCTATATGTTTTTTAACCGAAAGATAAATACAATTCCACTATCGGTTAGTCAATTTTGTGAACGACAACATTTAACATGGAGTTGTATTTTTGACTCCTTCAGCGACACTGTGATTGAAATGTAACATGTGGATTGTATTTGAGCTGTTTGAAGTGACGATGACATGCTTGCCAAACAAATTGGCAGCCATTGCCTTGAAACACACGCAGATATTACTGCTTGGGCCTCTGATGTGCAAGCGTAACACAGCTGTCATAAAACATACAGTACTCTGTATTCCACCCTCATTGCAATACATATATTTTATTCTGTACTGATCAATTCAGTGTATAGTAAGCTGGTGCATTGGCATCCCTTTTCTAGCTGTAGAAACCAAGTGTGTGAAAAAGGCTGTGAATACAGAAAGCTTGAATCTTCGCATGTCTTCCGTTGCCTAAAGTACTAAAATCTTTAATTGGACCATCTGTTGGAGCAAAGCCAGTGTGTTAATGCAGAAGGAAATAATCAGAAGGCATGAATAATGGACATCTTAAAAGCATTAATAAAAAATATGTACACTAGTTTATTGATGGCAAACCAACTAGATGACCATCTTTACCAATTACTTTGTTGAGGGTGTTACTAAGAGATAGCATCAGATGGTAATAATATCTCTACACTCACGTCATCCAGTTCAGCATAACATCTGTCTTTCTCAAAACTTTTGCCATTTTCAACATCTTCACTTCGCAGAACCACATTGTGTGTGCTCGTGTTTTTACAACCAATGTGACTTCTATCCTTCTGCTCGCAAAAGGAACCGCAAAGAAATCATCAAAAGATTTCCCATTTCACACATCTTCACTATGCAGAACCACACCACCACTGTGTGTATGTGTGTGTATGTGTGTATGTGTGTGTGTGTAGGTGTGTGTGTGTGCGTGTGTGTGTGTGTGTGTGTGTGTGTGTGTGTGTGTGTGTGTGTGTGTGTGTGTGTGTGTGTGTGTGTGTGTGTGTGTGTGTGTGTGTGTGTAGGTGTGTAGGTGTGTAGGTATGGCGACATATTAGTGCCATAAGTCACTGATGTGATAAAAGATGCATTCGGGCGTATTATATTATTCCACACGCGTAGATATTAACTGCGAGCGCGCAAATGATCTCTGCGCGCGCAAATTACCTTTGCGCGCGCAAAACAGCCTCTTGCGCGCGCAAATTACCTCAGCGCGCAAAACAGCCTCTCGCGCGTAACAGCCTCTCGCGAAAGATGTTTTTACGCTCGCTCGAATTTAATTTTGGCACTATGGGGGAGGGAACCAAGCCAGGGCGGGCTTTCCTATGATTGACCGTTTCTGAAGCGCGATATTTGATTGACAGCCCTCCTCAGCCTTCCTCTCATTCAATTCTGAATTGTACAGTAAATGGCTGAAACGATAGTTACGTATTGTAACTCTAGATTCTATGAGTATAGGCGCAGCCTTTTAAGGCTATCGCTATTGGGTTAGCCCTAGGCGTGAGCCGTAGCACTGAAAAATGTGTAATCCCCGACCACCAACAGCGTGGGCCTCAATTACGTCCGCGTGCGGCGTGCCTCAACGACGTCCGCATTTCGCAGATATAGTCGGGCGCCGGCAGACGTTCTGCTCCCAATAAACAGCTTTTCTTCAGCTATTTAAAGGACAATGAGGCCGACACTTAAAAGGCTGCGCCTATACTCATAGAATCTGGAGTTACAATACGTAACTATCGTTTCAGCCATTTACTGTACAATTCAGAATTGAATGAGAGGAGGGCTGAGGAGGGCTGTCAATCAAATATCGCGCTTCAGAAAAGGCCAATCATAGGAAAGCCCGCCCTGCCTTGGTTCCCTCCCCCATAGTGCCAAAATTAAATTCGAGCGAGCGTAAAAACATCTTTCGCGAGAGGCTGTTATGCGCGAGAGGCTGTTTTGCGCGCGCTGAGGTAATTTGCGCGCGCGAGAGGCTGTTTTGCGCGCGCAAGAGGCTGTTTTGCGCGCGCAGAGGTAATTTGCGCGCGCGCAGAGATCATTTGCGCGCTCGCAGTTAATATCTACGCGTGTGGAATAATATAATACGCCCGAATGCATCTTTTATCACATTAGTGAATTATGGCACTAATGTGTCGCCATAGTGTGTCTGTGTGTGTGTGTGTTTGATGACGAGCACAAAATTATTTCGAAACTTGTTTCAGTCTCTGGGGCACTTCTTTTATGATCATCAGATTCTATACAGTCATTGAAGCACTTTGAAGGAATATTGAAGGAACAAATATGAAATCTAGTTCAGATTTTCATCTTGAGCCCACGGTGCCGGACCTGGCCCGGACCTGGCGATGAAGAATGAGCGGCGGAGCATTTACTAGATGTCCGCACCCTTGAGACACCCCCCAAATTCAAAGATTTAGGCCCAATCCCATTTCTACCACTTACCCCTTCAAAACAAGGGGGAGGGGTAAGGGGAAGGGGTAAGGGGTAGAAATGGGATTGGGCCTTAAAGTGTAAAATACTATTTTTCTTCACTAGTGTGATTTAAATGAAAGTTCGGCAAATTATTGAAATATTGATGGCATAGATTTGGCCAGACAATAGTCAGAGGAAGAAATGGATTTGACTGACCTTGATACATCGAATTGTTGGGATTATTTGGGATTTTTTTTATCTGTGTAATAGTAATTGGTTGTTCCGGCACAAACAGAAAAATGAAGCACACGGTAGCCTACTTGCATATGCCAAAAAGGGCTTAATAATTCCATTGCATTTAATTGAGAAAAACAAACCCATTCAGAAATATTTTACTTTCTACACTTTACAGTGCTTTTCCAAACGGTCAATAATTGACAGACACAAGGATACATGCAACCTTTTACCATACAGACCCATCACAACACTGCATAATGCATAACAAAAAAAAAGAACCCCAAAAAAAAACCCTCTCAATGTAAAGGATACACTGGCGGCTGTTCAGTGTCTGATCCAGCTTTACTTTTAGCGAGGGAAACATAATACGCACCTCATGCACATGGTCACCGTATGAAATATTAATGGGAGCGAACGCAATGGAGTAGCAGTTAAAGGCTAAGGGAGGAGAGGAGAAGGCAGTCGCAATGGCAGGAATGAGAGCAGGAAATAGAGCCCTTCTCTCAGTGACAGGCAAGGGTAGCGTCGTCATGACGAAGGGCTCTTCAGCAGCCCCCACTCCCTGGCTAGGCACCACATAAATAACTGTTCTCCTTATCTTCGCATCTTCTTAATGCGGCACGCTCTGTTTTTCTTTATCTATTTGTATAGTATTTGTATATAATTGAATCGTATTATTCATAATCTTTTTGTATTTGTATTTGGTATACAATTATCAGAACACATTTTCTTTGAGCACACAGTCTCATTGAATCAGACTAGGAGAGGCACACCACACAAAACAGACATGCGTCCTGGCTGTGCCTGTGCATAGTAATTGGGTTTTTACGGGGACACTTGATGATGAATGTGTGTGATCTTGTCTTTCCCTCAAGAGGATGAGATGTGCACTTCAGTGGAAAAACACCTGACCCTTGGTATCACAGATTTATGACCATCCGTCTGTGCAAGCCTGCCCTGGTGAGATGCCCCCTTACCTATCTTCATACTAGGGTTTGGCGGTATTTCAATTTACCGGTACGGTGTGAGCTTACACCAGTTTTCTTTCAGGCAGACTGACTGTACCGGCATTCCACGTTCTGTCAAAATAAAGTAATATTAACTAATTTTTTTACTAATGGAGCGTCACAGCCAAGTACGCAGTGTATGGATTGTCACGTGTGAAACACGATTTGCAACAATCCGAAGTAACACTGACTGGTAATCACAAGGAATCATGGCCGACACAGCAATAGTGTGATGGATTTGAATAATGGAGGAGTCCAATGCAGCTGCAACATGTAGTTCATTTTCACGCCTTCTCCATGACTTTGTCCATAGTTCTTAACACACTCTTTAGGATGTTCTGACAAAAGAGTGCAAAAGCTAGCATATCACGCATGGCCACCTCTGGTCATTGTCTGTGCTTAACTTAAAGTTTTTGTCGTGAGATTGTGATTCCGATTTTGGCGGGAGTTCGGCATTGACCATCAGGCCGGGGACGTTGGAGGATGGAATATGTGTGCGGTGCTGTGCTGGCAAAATCGCTTCCTTATATTTATCTTCATCTGTGTCCCTCACATTTTGTAAATTTGAGTGGAACAGGTACACATAAATCACTATGTTCCACTTGTCAGCAGTTGCGTCGCGGACGCACACGCCATCTCGTGGTTGTGTTCAACCTACCGGTCCGGTTTGGTGTTTGAATAAATATTACATTTCTTGGAAAAATGTTGCGACGTATCTTCACGAGATAAGTTGTGCATATGTATGTACACAAGCATTTTTCTTTATATTTTTGCAGATGTGTGTCCCAGTGTGATCCCCAGGAAATGTACTAGTTGATATGTATTGGATTTACATGTAAATTTAATTAGTCATCAATTGAACAAGGCCCTTGCCCATCCAAACCCATAGTTTACATTGAATATACATAAATAAATACAAATACATAACATATAGGTAAGTATGAGAGTATATATAAAATATCTGACATAGCAGTGGCATCTTATTACCCTTAGAAAAACTTAATCTGCGATAATGGATGCCCTTAAAGAGGTTGTCAGGGGCGACTGTAACTCTTGTTTAACACCTCGTTTGGAGGTGGCCTTGAGTCACACTGGATGTGTTTCACTCTGAGAGGAGGACTATTAGCGGTCGTCTGAAAGGACCTCTGATCCAGACAGGGACCAGGGGCTACCAGAAATCTGAAGAAACCGCAGTTACAGTGCAGTGATGAGGTCACTCAATATATACCAACGCTTTTTTTTATAAACAACTGAGGGATTTTTTTTTTTTAACGCCACTTGTTGTTGGCTAATGTTCTTTTTTGCTAATTATTTTAGAGGAAACTTGAAAAGTTATCATTTTAATTAAAGACGAAGAAAAGAGGAGGCTAATGCAGCGGCAACTCAAGAGAGAAAAAAGAAACACTCACAAATGAAGCCATTAATAATGTGAACCATTCGAGATGCAAGATTATTTGGCTTTTAGTAATTACTAAGAAGCAGGGGCCAAGAGAGCTGGCCAGAAAGTCACCGTGACTAAGCCTTAGAGCTGAGAAGGAGCCCGAGGATATATGAGCGGAGCACAGCAGCGAGACAGGTGGACTTATCTAATACAAATGAACCAGGGGCCACAAGCACCACTATCCCCCCCAACCTCCGGCCTTTTGGCTCTGGCACTATGATAACTCAAACACCATACTCTCTCTCTCGCTCGCGCTCTCTCCCTATCTTAATTATAATAGATATTTAAATGGTAAATCACATTATTAATGTTGGATCAACACAAGGGAAATGTTTTTTAATTTAAATTATATCGTTTGAACATAGATTATTTTCAGAAAAATCCATCAAGGCCAGAAAAATGTACTGTCTTGAAAGGCATATTTCTTAAAGAATGTGACATTGGTGTTAACAACAACAACAGTGCGCCCACACTTCAGTATACAACTCTATCCTTGTCCTTATCCATATTTAGCCAGGATGGCTAATGGCTAATGGTTTGCAAGGATACTTTGTCACAAAGGTCCGCCGCCATAGGGAAATAAACAAAACCCAGCTGCCTCAGGAAGCAAACCAAGAGCAGACATCAACTGCGTAACATTTTTTTATCAGCCTAAAAATTATTCAAAATAACTAAATAATAACAAATTCACTTTAAATGTGTAGGGACAAGTAGGATTATAATAATGCACCATATGCTAATGTTGGGGTTCAGTGAATCAAACTATTTCCTGGGAGTAGGTCAGAGAAGGACTTGTCAATCTTACCAATCTCCATAAACATTAATGACAGAATTCTCTCCCCCCCCCTCTCCCCCTCTCCCTCTCTGCCTCCCTCCCTCTCTAACCCGAGGGTCCTTGGCACTCATCTGATCGGCGTGTTAGCCCCGGGACATCGACAGAAGTCTGGGACAGAATTAAGGTGGCGTTGACGAATTTCAGCCCGGACCACTGTGCCACAACCACCACCTCCACCTCCACCACCTTCTCCACCACCACCATTCCCTCCCCGGAGACTACTGATTTGTAACCCCGGCCCTGGCCCATCCATTGCAGCTGTCAGGGCGGCTGTAGAAGTAAGAATTACTTGTCTATATCGGTGGGAAGGAGAACTCTGCAGTAACCCCGCTCCTCCCAGGGAATGAGACCAACACGCAAATCCAGATGGAAAAATCCCTCATTAGTTCATATCGGGCCATGCTGATGTTAACACACAAACACACACACATGCACACCTAACGCACACACAACCAGAACAACGTACTACGCACCCATGCACACACACACATAGACACACAGGTGCACGTCATGTACACACACGTACACACTCATATTCCTACTTTATTGGCTAAATAAATTTTTTGTTAGTCGCACACACACACACACACACACACACACACACACACACACACACACACACACACACACACACACACACACACACACACACACACACACACACACACACACACACACACACACACACTAGAACAACAGCAGGGAAGGCGGGCCTGCTCCACTTGGTAATCTTTCAGAAACAGGGGCAAGTTTTCCTGGTGCAGAGGAGCTGAGGAGTGTGAAAGCCTTAAATCCAGGGAGCGTGAAAACAGCCACTTCGCTTTTTGAAGCTTTAAAGCAACAGAAGCTGCAGGTCAGCATCATACTCAGGGGCCAGGGCTGCCAGATCTGAGCATTTAAAGCAGGTCTCCCCCACCTAATGCCCCCCGCTATTACAATGTGTTTGATACACGCCCGGGAAAACACACACCGGGCTGCACGCACGCACACACATCCAAAGGATGTAACCACATACAGATAAAAACCCACAGGGACACACACACACACACACACACACACACATACACACACACACACAAACACACACACACACACACACACACACCGATGCAAGAATACACAGATATAAACACAGATGCATGCGGACAGATAAAAACACACACACACACACACACACACACAGTATATCAGCACAAACATGTTCCCATGTTCACTATCACACCTCTCCACACACAAACATTATACATTATTTGGATTGCTGCATTCAAATGATGGACCCACATATGGCCAGAACACACAAGCACATATGCACAAACACACACATACGTGCACACATAGGGTTGGTCGCTGATACACATTCAGCAGCCTGTTTAGTGTATGCTGGTGATTTACAATTCCTTGCCCTGACCAATGAGAGCATAACGTGTAGAGTCAGTCACAAGGGAGTAGGGAGATGAAGGGAGTGGCAGATGGGAGAGCGGTGATTCGAGGAGATTCTAAGTGATGGAGATCCTCGCATAAGATGAAAAGAGAAAAGCCAGGATAGAGGTTTGAAAGCCTTAGGATGAAGCACTACCTTGATCTATAAAAACATATAGAGGTAGAGCAAGAACACAGTGAAAATGATCGTGCAATACAAATTTTATTAGTCATCTTTTACTTATCTTTGTTGATAGATATATTATCATTATTGTTGTACGGTGTATATTTCTGCATCATATTTACAATGTCATTCCAATATGAAAATCTATGATAAAAAAAACTAAGGACGCCATTGCAGAATGGACATTACTCATGAATGTTGAGTGAAATGTTCCTGGTATCAAATCAATATTTATTTAATTGAATATCAGACATTGTTAGGAACAGATTCTAGCAGCAGCTTTTATGTATGACAGCAGTGCACTACAGCATTTAACATACGGTACAGTAGTGGATCCTCCATTGGCTCAATATCCTCATGCTAGTTTGCTGCTGAGTGCAGTCCTACCCGCCTCTGTACCCCCTTGTAATCTCAAGTGATTAACATCAGATGTGTTGTCTCCTCCAGGCTGTGATTGCTGAGCAGAACAGCACAAGGACAAAAGGAGATGGTTTGATCATTGAGTGACGATGCTGTATTGCATTAAGGCGTGATCTTAGTCTGCTGTAATTCAAACAACCTCAACTATCGACAGAGGGACAGACGATCAGAATATCACTACCGATATCCAAACCAAGGTTTAAAGAAGTCATAGACGTATCAGATAATGATATACTAAAATTACTAATAATAATGTATGCCTTCCACACATTCCATATCTAGCTCATAGCAATGGATATGTACAATGCAAATATTTTAAAATTTTAAAATATATCGTACTCCACGTCTGTCTGTCCGTCTGTCAGTCTGTGTGTGGAGGAGACAATCTCGGCTGCATTGCAGCATGGAAGTGTCACAGGCCGGACAACATCAATCTCTCTGCATTTGATCTGACATTGGGTGGGCAAATCAAAGCACATGTTGGACCTCTGGCTACGCCCGACATCCCATCACACGTCAATGCGGGGAGAACGTGCTGAAACTTTGCGACACAAGCAACATTTTCTGACCCCAATGCCTAGAAAACAGCACACATTTAAAAAGGTAACCATCGAGGTAGCAGCTGAACGCGTGCAAGTGATTTTTACATAGGGCTGGGCTATTTGGCCTAAAAATTAAAATATTTTTTTTTATTAAGTTTGGATTGTATTTGAAGAATAACAATGATTAACAAAAGCTAAATACATAACACACTTCTCCGACTCTGCTGCGTGCATCAGTTCAAGATGTTGGAATAAATGTAATGTGCTGCTGCTTATTATTGCCACAGACTTTAAGCAAACTCTAAACACTCACCTTTTTTAGTGCATGCTGCCATGTGAGATATTTAACCTTTAAAAAAATAAAATAGTAATTGCTTTTTCTTTTAAAAAAATCTTCCTAAACCATTAATTCAAATTACCATTAAAAATCGATTAATCGCCCAGCTCTACATTAAACCTTCGCTGAACCGAACCAAAGTCAACCGACAATTGAGTAACTCGGGTCAAGTACATCAGTATACGGTAGGCAATTGGAAGGTTGTCCTGGAAACATGTTTGTTTTGGGGAGGTGAAGGTATACCCGAGAAGGAGGTGAAAATCAGGACGAGATTGTGTTTTTCCTTTGTAGGACAAAATTAAGGAAAATCATTCACCTTCAGGTCTAGAGAAACTTGGTAGATAGAATATGGAACATGACATCTGTTTGACCCGGCTGTCATGATCCTGGCCAAATGACAGGGCCTCCGGCCGTTCACTTGACAGCAGAGTACAGCAATAATGAGAGTAATGTGGTGTGTGTCTATAGTGTATATATATATATATATATATATATATATATATATATATATATATATATATATATATATATATATATATATATATATAAATAATGTATACAGGAGGAGTAGTAATATCATAATTGACAAAGATATTGGGAATTGGCATTCATCTGACTATGATGTACAGTCTAGCCTAGACAAATTAATAGTAAAATGTTTTTAAAATCAGATCCACGATTCAAATGATCCTCGTTTCAATTTATTTGGTTATGTGCTGTTAATAGCTAATGTCAGACCCAAATAATGTCCCATTGTCAATATTGCCATCCCATTGTGAAAAATCAGCTATCTGTATAAACACAAGAGACCCGACTCACTTTGCCATTAGCAGTTGCTGTAATAAGCCGTGCTTAAATCAGCAAAATCAATCAACATAACAATCACTTTCTAGCTAAACAAGTCAATGGGGAAAAATGTTTTCTCATTATAAAACATGACACAACATGGAAAAGAGAGGAGAAACTGAGAAAAGGGGAGAACGAAGAGAGAGGAGAAACAGAGAAAAGGGGAGAACGAAGAGAGAGGAGAAACAGAGAAAAGGGGAGAACGAAGAGAGAGGAGAAACAGAGAGAAGGGGAGAAAGAAAGGAGAGAGGAGAAACAGAGAGAAGGGGAGAAAGAAGAGGAGAGAAGAGAAACAGAGAATATAAGAGGGAAGAGGAGAGAGGAGAAACAGAGAGAAGAGAGGAGAAAAGGAGAAAGAAGAGGAGATAAGAGAAACAGAGAGAATATAATAGGGAAGAGGAGAGAGGAGAACAGAGAGAAGAGAGGAGTAGAGGAGAAACAAGAAGAGAGAGGAGAAACAGAGAGGAGAAGAGGAGAATGAAGAGGAGAGAGGAGAAACAGAGAGAAGGGGAGAACGAAGAGAGAGGAGAAACAGAGAGAAGGGGAGAACGAAGAGAGAGAGGAGAAACAGAGAGAAGGGGAGAACGAAGAGAGAGGAGAACAGAGAGAAGGGGAGAACGAAGAGAGAGGAGAACAGAGGGAAGGGGAGAACGAAGAGAGAGGAGAAACAGAGAGAAGGGGAGAAAGAAGAGGAGAGAAGAGAAACAGAGAACCGGGGAGAGGGGAAGAGCATAAATAAGAGGGGAAAATAGGAAAGAAGAGAGCCGAGGAGAGAAGAGAATTGAGGACAGAGAAGAGAGGTGAAATGAGGAAAGGGGGAGGGCAAGAGAAGGAGGAAGAGAAGAAAGGAAAAAGAAGTGGAGCGACAAGGAGGAACAAGAGAGAAGAGAAGCAACCAAGAGAAACGAGAAACAAAGAAAATAGAAGAAAGGAGGAGACAGGAGGAGAGAAGAAGAGACGTGAGCCAAGGAAGTAAATTAGCTGTGTTAGCCGGTAGCGTGCTACCTGCTAGCTCTATTTGAATTAGGCCCTGAAGACTGCGTGTGGATCTAAATAGCTCACCCGAGACGCACGGCACGGCCCCTGCATGGGTGTTTTTGCAGCAGAGTGGAGCGAGCTGAGCACTTAATACACATCTTGCATGCATGCTGGCAGGAACTGAGCATGCAGAGCACATCATACACCACCTGCCAGTATGGCAGGCATTCATCTATCTATATATCAATCTGTCTATTCACACACATACCTATTCATCTATGTCAATCTATCAATTAATCAATCTACCTATCATCTATTTATCCATCTATTGATATATCTATCTACCTAGCAACCCATTAGTCCATCCATATATTAATCAATCTGTCCATCATGTCATCTACAAGCCATCTAACTGTATATTTATCTCTCCATTTATCGTTCCGTAAACTGTTAACCTCTGATCCTCAGACAGACAACAGCCACCCCCCCCCCCCCCCCCCCCCCCCTATTGGCCTCCATCATCGCCCCTATTTCAGGGCTCCTGCATCCCCGGCAGGGCCGCTCACAGCCTCTGATCTCAGCTAAAGCGCTTCTAATTGATTCTTTAAGGGATAAGCTCTCTCTCTCTCTCTCTCTCTCTCTCTCTCTCTCTCTCTCTCTCTCTCTCTCTCTCTCTCTCTCTCTCTCTCTCTCTCTCTCTCTCTCTCTCTCTCTCTCTCTCTCTCTCTCTCTCTCTCTCTCTCTCTCTCTCTCTCTCTCTCTCTCTCGCTCTCTCTCGCTCGCTCTCTCCCCTCGCTCTCTCTCTCTCCCTCTCCCCTCGCTCTCTCTCTCTCTCTCTCTCTCTCTCTCTCTCCCTCTCTCTCTCCCTCTCTCTCTCTCTCTCCCCTCTCCCACTCGCTCTATCTCTCCCTCGCTCTCTCTCTCCCTCGCTCTCTCCCTCGCTCTCTCTCTCTCCCTCTCTCTCTCCCGTCTCGTGTTGCTTAGTTCCGCTGCCCGATTATAAAAAATAAAATAAATTGTTCTAATATTACTTGAGAACGGGAGAGACGATGGGGTCAAACAGATTGAATGTGTTCCTCAGATCTTGCCGCGCTTCAATCTGTATCCCCCGTCCCTCCGTCCTCGCTCTCTGATCTGTCATAACCCCGCGATTTCGCTCAGTCTGTAATTAAAATCCCAGATAAGACGCAACGATTGCATGCTGTTTGAGACCAATATTATGTATCCAATCTGTGTGCGAGTTTATGTGTAGGTGTCTGGCTGTAGGTTTGTGTGTGTGTGCGTGCGTGCGTGTGTGCGTGCATGTACGTTAGAGGCAGTGTGCATATGCCTGGGTGTGTGTGCTTGCGTGTGTGTGTGTGTGTGTTTGTGTGTGTGTGTGTGTGTGTTGGCGCCGAGTGGGTGTGTATCTGGGGTCCTTCCTCCTGCTAGCAGAGTGTGGGGTGCAGGGGTTCCATTTGCAGAGTGTGATCACCACATCAACTCAAGGTCTGCAGGTCTGCCTGCACATGGCTGGGGTGTGTTGTTCACTCTCTCACTCAGGGGTCCCTGACAGAGGGGAGGGTAAGGCAGGGCTAAAAAGGAACTCTGCCTACCGTCCGCGAGAGTGGTAACCCCGTGGTTGCCGGACACATTGGCCATTGACCCTTCAAAGAGAATGAGATCCACTCCAGTACACAATGTAACTCCGTGTTTGTTTTCCTCCCCGAACGCAAAGCATTCAAATGAGGACGGCGTGTCTTTTAGTTCTTGACCAAAACAAACACTGCCAAACAACCTCGGGCGAGGAGCTGTACTCCGGCACTGCATCACAAATTCACGTCGTTTCCCTGCATGCTCCTTGTAACACAGACTCGGGCCGCCTTTCAACTGTAGCCTTGCTGAAACTAGACGGGTGGAGGCCAACAGCATGCACACACACACACACACACACGCACACGCACACGCACACAGTCAGGCCCGCTGCCAGAATCCTCCTCACAGCCACAGGCACGGGGAGATGTGTCACACACTTGGACGCCGGCTCGTTTTAAACTGTTTTTCTCCCAGGAAGCAGCACAAACAGACAGTCCTGGTGAGGCACTGTGCACGGTGGGTTGTAATTAGATCACTGCAGCGGCCGAGTCAAAGAGAAACACCGACCGGTAAGAAGATAGCAGCCACAGTCATTTGGTAAATCTGAGAAGATCTACCAACGCCACAATTAGCAGTCGTGATTATCTCATGAGGTACCCCCGGGCATAAATGATGTATCGCCGAGGTAAGCACGCTGGAGAGCCAGTGAGTTGACGCCGGGTGGAGAGGGCTTCAAGCACTGCTTGGACACATTCGCCTCACAATGCAAGCTGTGTTGCGCTTACATTTTGCATTAGCATGCATAATACATAGCCCCCTTCCGTTGGCCCGATACAGATCGCATGTTATTTCTGATGTAAATTGCCTCATACGAAGCTCGCTGTGAAGTAACCGAGCAAAGAGCTCCTGTTGTTTCATCTGGGGTAGATCCATTACTCAGCAATGGTATAATTGATCCCTGTCTATGGGCACTTCAGTGATAAGGAATTGATTTGTCCCTCCTCAAGGGTTTTGGAATTGTCTTGCCAAAAAACTGATGGGACGAATGATCAGTTTTGACATGTTGGGTGAAACTAACACATGGCTCTATGCATATATATATATATATATATATATATATATATATATATATATATATATATATCTTATATCTCTTCAGATTGTGGAAACAGCTGACAAATGTATTTTCTAACATCTGATTCCCTGACAGGAAACTCAAATTGAAGTTCCTCCCCGGTAATACCATCCATCACATTTACATACTCAATATAATTAAAATAATTAGCAGTGGATTTGAGCTGGGAAGCCAGTAGCTTCAATCAAAGCTTAATTAAGCAGAGCGCTGTCAATTTCAAGCCGGCGAGAGGAAAAACTAAGGTAAAGACGGAAAGCAAGACGAAGCCCACACTTAAGTGACTGGTTAAGTGTAGCGTTTACGCTCTGAGAAGACCCTAGAGACTGTAACGGGACATTCCATAGTGTTTATGAAATATGATCCCAGGAGCTGCTGCCTCAAACAAGCTTTGTCTATTGATCAAATCTAATTAGCAGGCAGTTCCACTTCACACTAGCGGAGCAAGGGGGGGGGGGGGGGGGGGGGGGAGAGAGAGAGACGGATAGGACATTCTGTCCAATACCGGTAATCAGGACAATTCTGTAGGACGTTGTGGGACACTGTAACCCTACTACTCAAGTATCCTGCCAAGTACAACCATTACGATGCATGCAAACAGCTGTTTAATGCTAATTCCAGTGAACACCCTTCTTATATTTTGTAATTTCAAGCAAACATTCCCCCCGTCAACATAACTCAAATGTGTTGAGACTAGCACATGGATGAATAAATTCATATGCTTCAAAATTCAAAATGATCTGCAAAATGATCTAATGCAATTATCTTTTCCAAATAATATGACGCATTTCCCGCAGAGATGTTGAGCTACCATAAGCTTGTTATTGAAGCAGGTTATCTAATTAAGTTCTGCCTTCGTGCATTGAAGTCACTGCTGTAGGATTCGTCATTTGAGCTTTGTAACTGTCACACACACACACACACACACACAACACACACACACACACACACACACACACACACACACACACACACACACACACACACACACACACACACACACACACACACACACACACACACACCACTTGCCCTCGTTTCTTTGTTTTGATGAGCTTCACTCAAACCTCTTTTTACTCCTCTCTTGTGTGTCTTCATTTAACTTTTTATCCCTTTCAACTTGTTTAAACTTCAGAGCTCACACATTTGATGAGAGCCAGCTGTGGGGGCGTGGGGGTCTGGACACTCCAGAGGCACCGACTTGTAGGTTGCAACATCAATCATCCATCATGTATCAGGCTTTTATGTGGAGGCAGACGGCTCACCAGTGACACCGTGTACTGTAGGCTTATACTCCCCACCAAATATACCGCAACTTGTTTCTAGACACACACAAACACACACGTGCGCACAAAGGTGACTTATTTCGTCAGAAACAAAGTAAATGAGCTATGTGTTGCGCCTTATAAGGCCCCTTCCTACAATTCATGCTACATATTTTTAAACAAGCTCTGTTTAAGTGAAACATAAAAGCCTTTTAGTGATATACAGACCTAGTATATGAAGCAGTGCTAACAATAAGAACAACCCGCATCTGTACGAATTTTAAGGTTTGTATTTATTATGTGAAATGACAAATAAATAAAATATAAGTAACACACAATACCGCCCCTCCCCCTGAACTCCAGCCCACCCTACCAAAGCACATTATTTGTGCTTGAGCAGCTATGTGCCTCACTGTGGCTTGGTTGTCCTCCTCTGACTCCACTGCAGGCTCCCTGCCTTGCTATTTTTATAAAATGTATAATAAATTCAGAAAGATTAAAAATGATTAATATTTAAAAATAATTATAATAAATATTGTTTCTAGAGCAGCATGAGCAATGTTAACAAAAAAGCAAATAAAGTTAACCATGTTACCTTGTTAATAGCTCACTGAAAACAATCTAAATTGTCAATAAAATTATCAATATTCCACGAGCAAACGAGTAGCAGCAGAGTTTAGCCATCAGCGCATCAACATCATGGCAAAGTCCTGAATCCTTCTCTGCCTTGTACTCGTTGATGACTTTGATGAGACGTAGACCCCGCCCCCCACCCCCAATATTGTTTTTGCAGATCTACGCAATTCCCTTGGATGCCCTATTTTCGGGAAAAACTGAATTTTCGCGGAAAGGTGACGAGCTTGCACCCCTACCCACATAAACACAGGAAGTCTTGGTCAGGGAAATGAATGAGTCTTCACATTTTCCTTTGGCCATTATCTTTCATTATCTCCTTCAGCAACAGAACAGAGGCTACGCTTTTAACTGTAGCGTTTATATTCCTTAACCACAACCAATTAGCTAATGGTATGAGGTCAAAGAAAATGGCGAGACAAAATAATAGATCTTTCTGTCAAATAGAGAGAGAGAAACCTTTGTCACATCCATACATATAATTTATGGTGGAGAGTGTGTGCAGTCACAGCCTTTCCATTGACAGGTAAGGGCTAAGTAGCTATTTTTTGTCATTCTGTTTCTCGCCCTTACAGCAACAGCCTTTGCTTCTGGTAGCAAGGCTCATGGATGCTTCAACACCTAGCCTTGGACCTGAAACTGCTATAAAAATCATTAGTGATACAGTAGTTGCTTCGCAGAAGCCGGTCCCAGTCTCTGCATCCATCAAAAGATAGATGGTTAGATAACCAACTGGACTCCCTATTAACCTGATGTGATTGCATTAGGACTGCGCCAACCTAATGGAGAGAAGTTTCGAAAACAAATGTAGTGGAGTCTGGCCACGTCTTCCACCACAATTTAGGAACAGCTTGATTCTTAAACGCTGTGGGCTCTCCACTGTTAGCGGGCACCCCTTTAAATGCCCTGTGACCGAGGCCTCCTAACTCTTGTGATCCACATAGGATTATTATTTAGCGGGCGCAAGTCTCTTCCGTTCCTTCACATTACATCATCATGCTTCTGTACATCCTATAAATAGAATAAGTCACGCCGTGCAGCGTCTACAAGGAACGTAAGAAAAGTTTATTCATTACATTTACATCTGTGGGTGTATTCGGCTCGCCGACCCATTGTCGTAAATCACATTTTAAATCACGTTTGTTTTACCACAGTTCTCTTTTGAAGGACTGTTCCCGAAGTGCGGTCGATGGTTGGTCATAATTGCATGTCAATCAAAACCTCTTCAAGACAAGTAGGGCGTTCTCGACAGTTAATCAACACTGCGTCCCAGACTTGCCTTTACGGAAAGTCTGGCTCTGTGAGACCATTGAATAAACAACAACACACAGCCTTTGCAGGGGGGGTAGGACTCGGTGTATGCATTATGTGCCACCATAGGCTGCATCTCATGGTCACCGCCCTGTTTAGGACAGCCCAGCCTGGCCCAGCCATCGTAAACACTCAGCATGGGTTTTTATGGCTCTCTTTTGGCCCTGGGATACGCTGATTCAGTGGAGGGGGGCACTGGTGGATAGGAAAGCCAGAGGAAAACAAAGGGAGACAGAAGTTGGAAAGTGTCTAAAAGGATAGAGCTATGAAGAGAAAAGTGAGGGACACGGGGTAAGATGACGAAAATAAAAGAGGAAGAGCGAGGACCCTTAGATCCCAATCGAGAGTCAGATGGAAAGGTAGACAGGAGGAAAGAAAGAAAGTAAGAAAGAAAGAAAGAGACTTGAAAGTAAGACTTGACCAAAACAATGCAAACACATGGCAGTAACAGTAATCATAGCCAGAATGTATTGACGTGTGCACGGTTATGGGGTTAAATCAAATTCTGTGAAACAAATCAAATTTCTTTGGCACCGAAGGGGCTTTAAATTAAGGGAGTGTCTCCTGTGTGTCCCATTAGGCTTTGTGTGAGGATGAATTCAATTCATTATTCAAGATGAAATGTCACTTTGTTTTCAATATCAAAGTTAAGACAGCAGGCGTTTTTGAAATTGGAAATTTCAGCAAACAGTTAAAAGGCAAAAAACATCACGGTACAATTTTAATGGTGACAACAAGCAGTTTAATAAAAGAAAGATCTTCTTCTACCGCAAGAACAAATTAACTGTGCGAAGAAAGCGGGCCTTTGGCAATATCTTCCCGCTTTCTTGAAATAACTATGACTTTGTGAAACGATGCATGGCAGAGCAAATTACTTGTACACCTATTGTTGATTTAAGAGCATTCACAGAACCAAGAGCCAATGTAAAGGGAAGATGAGTGAAGAAGAGGTGTTCAGTATCTGTGGCTGACACGCGCACATACGAACACACACACACACGCACACACACACACACACACACACGCACATAGCCACACACAACACTGCCATGCAAAAGGATTTTGAATACAAAAAATTGCTTGATTAGCTCTTGTCGTCTCTCACTGTTTGGAGACGTGGGGGGGGGGTGGAGTTAGTGAGCCTCCTGTACAGGCTCATATGTTGGCTAGGAACACCTGGGTCTTTTGTGTTTCACAATCACAACACGACACTGGCTGCCGAGATGCGAGTCGTTCACACTATTGCGCTATTGTTCTCCGCCCCCCTCTCTCTCCCTCTCTCTCGCCCTCTCCTCCCGCACCGTGCCACGGTGAAGGTGGCTGAGAGCGGGGGTGTCACCAAGAGTTATGACTGCTTAAAAAAAAAAAGAAAAAGAAAAAGGAAATCAGTCCATTATTATGTCTTAGCCTGCTTTACTTTCCCGGGGAAAGGTGCCAGCTCATAAATCTCCCACAAAGTGAGAGTCGCCAAAAGCAAACATCGGAAATGGTTATTTTTTTGCGGTCAGCAGAGAGTAGATGCTAAACCCTTCAACATCGACTGCACTGTGTTGCATTAAGAGATGCGGGGCCGGTGCCACAGCTGATCAGTTGTCCCCCTGTTGTCCATAACAGGAATGGACACACCGACGCACAACTTCAGAACATTTGGTAAGTCACAAACCCAACAACAAAAGTAAAATAAAACCAACAACCACCAATGGGTTCCGGCACACTTGCTCGAAGTTGGTTGGTTTGTTGGTTGGTCTGCGTTTGTCGGATAAGGGTGTAAAAACACCTTGAGGTGCGCAACCAGCGCTATCCCCACCAGGTCCCCACTCACCACTGTGAAGTCCTCGGCGCTGCACTCGGAGCCCCGGTAGTGGCAGGCCAGGAGCATGTCCTTGATGTCGTGGCCCGTGCGGTCGTAGAACTCGCGCATGTTGAACGGCCGCGGCTTGTAGCTGTCGAAGTCCGCCTTCTCCTTCAGCACCTGCAGCACGTTCTCTTCGACCAGGTGGGTGTCGCGGATCTCGTACCTAAGGCCGAGGCCAGGGGAGTCAGGATAAAAGGGTTAGGAGCCTTCAGCTTGTGTGGGTTGATGGTTTTCCTCACAATTTGCAAAAGTCTAACTTGATTTTGTCTTACTATAGGAAAGCCCAGCATGTGATCATCATCATCGCGTATAACTATTTAGTGATGGAAAGGGGAAAGTACCGAGGTACACTATGCACAACCTGTCCTCAAAACGGTACGAGCTGAATGCTATGCAGGGTTCATCCACGGCGCACCCACCGAGCACTACTCTAATGTTACACTGTACAATTACAGAGGATTTCCATAGCAGTGTTCCCAGAGGCCCGAATCAAATTCCCTGTGTCGTGTTCCATCTAAAACTCAATAAAAGGTAACCAAAAAGTTTGGAATCGGGAACACTGTGATTCAAAACAAGGTCGTTCTTGCCCCGTGGCGCTTAATTGCAGGGACGTTTCTGTACCACACTGTGGAATTTTATTATTCATTCATTTTTTATCCTTGACTAAGGACATGCATGGTGTTGTGAGCAAGTGTTTTATGTTCATTACCCACAATAAATATGCATGCACAACTATGTACAGAGACACGCGCATGTGCACAAACACACACACGCACGCACGCACGCACACACACAAAGCTGTAATCAGTAATTATTGAACAGTAAACACCAGCCAAACTCCTTTTTATATAGTGTATATATATATATATATATATATATAAATATCTATCACATATAGAGTATCACATATTTATGTGTATATATCACATAAATATACAGAGTACATATATAATATTACATATAAAAACTACAGATTCAGGGAATTTCACTTGCTTAATGTGGCTTTTGTATTTATTTGAGTTCAGGAAAAGTCGACACATTGAGAATGGTTGCTCACGCTCACCCTACTTTCTGTGTTATCGTTGATATGCTGATTATGCTTGTTATAAGCCTACGAATATAATAGCTAAAGAACCACCACACACAACTCAGTTAACACTTTGAAATGTTGACTACATTGTGCTTATAAGTGGTTATGGCTGATACTGAATTGCAGAGACTCACACAAATATGCACACACAGACAGATAGACAGACAGACAGACAGACAGACACACCAGTTGAGTAATAATAAGACATAATAAATGCATGGGTAAATTCATCCACCATAATTAACCCACTGTAACATAATTTATGCTGGATTATGCTGTATTACACAAAATGTACACAATTATTAATTATGAATTATTAACTTCTGATGATAATTAAGATGTTCTGAGGAAAAACACCAACAAAAACATTTCATATGATATTTTTTTTTATTTATCAATATGAAACGATTTGATTCATGTATTGCCATGGTAGATACGCTGATACCGTTACTCTTTTCCAGACTGACCCTCAAGAATGACTGACCCATTCAATCCCGCAAAAAAACTTTTATTTTGTTATTTTGTAGCAGATCAATTTAGATCAAACATACATTTTTGTTCACGTATCCTGTTATTGTGAAATGTGATGGGCAGGGTAAACGTGGCAAGAAATCCAACATAAATGCTGTATTTCTCTTCCCCACAAAGACCATTTGGCTCTGTATTTTGTGGTATAATTAAACATTGACAGGCTCAAAGAGCAGTGCTTTTAGACGGTAAAGGCATGGGTTCTAATGCTGTAATCAAACTGGAGAGCCCTCCAACACTTACTTGAAGATGGGTGCAATTTAGCTTTCAGTTCACTAACAATTTATCCACCATATGGTCCAATTATGTTGACGTGCAAAACACAATCATATCGTGCATTTAAAAAGCAGGGAGTGTTAACCCCAGCCCCCCCTTCAAGCTCTGAGTAGTGGTGGTAGTATATTATGCCTGCAACACACACACACACACACACACACACACACACACACACACACACACACACACACACACACACAGAAAGAGAGGGAGAAAACAAATCCTGGGGAAGTTATTCATTGCGTACCTTCGTCTGCCAAGCCACACAGGCTCTACCACCTGCTCACCACCCCACTCTGGCTCTAATTAACCTTCATTAAATAGCCTGGCCCTGCCTCGCTAAGACGCAGGCGGGCGCCCATGGAGATAGTTGTACAGTCAAAAGAGCAACGTTCATCTCCCCCCCACCCCCCCCTGCCACCGCCACCGCCACCCAAAGCTTGATGGCGACGGTGTTGATAGAGACTGTCAGTCTTTGCGAGAGTCAGACATAAAGATACAAATTGCATTATGAGATAAGGAGCCACACTTGTATTGGACAAATATTTCCTTTTAATCGATTTTAATCAAGAAGGACCATGATACCTTGGGGTATTGGGCATGGTTGAAAATATCTCCTTCGAATTTAAAACTTTGTTCAACACATGTTCCTTTTGCATAAATTCAGCAATGGGTCATATTTTTCACTTGAGTGCCATTCCAAGACATGGTCTGCCGAAGCGACAATTGTTTACCCGTTGCAAACAGAACGAAACGCAATACTCGGTATTGCATTTCGGTATGACACAATCAGCACTATAATTTAGGAGGAGAACAGAATAGACCTTTGCTCTCCAATGTTCTCATCAATTGCACTCAAGGTGGCAATCAGTTTTTGCTTCATGTCAAGTCATAGGGGCTAGGGGTATGCATCGCCGGTGGAAGATTGCCGTTATTGTGCTGTGCATGAGTTTCAAGGGATTCAGACAATATCGTCATCAAACTGAAACGGTGCTAGGTTGCATCTGAACTGTGGGGGGGACTGAGGGTGGAGAAACAGCCCGCAAAGGTGCTGAAGTATACTGCGGTGGTGACTGCGTTAACCAAAGACGCACGATAGCGCTAACTCGTTAATGTAGAGATGCATTAAAAAGTGGAGGTAATTTCACGAATCCCCTGATCAACGTTTCCTTAACTGAAACCTTGCACTTGTCCAACCTTAATTTCGAATTGCAGTGACCTGTGTGATCACATGCTCATGTGCTTCAATGTTATCCCTGTTATCCCCTTCTTTATATTCCCCTATATTTAAATCTATAACACTTGTAACAACGTCCTAGCCTATTATACAGCAGAGGTTAAATGCTTCAGCTACCATTGTGAGAGGAAGGCTTATATATGTTACGACATTTCAGAAAATGTAAAGTTCTTTTTAAAGTAGTATAGACAGATGAAAATATAAACATTTCGTGAAGCCAAAACAGGCTAGTTATGTTTTTTATTTTCTTTTCTAGTTCCAACATTCCCTTCTGTTGCAGCTACAGTTTATACAGATCACTGTTCTGCATTAAGGCGAGTGTGGCGCTCCAACTGGGTTATATTTTCGTGAATAAGGTCCCTCACAAATCTCTCGTCACTGTACAAATGATACCCTCCACACATTAACAATAAACAATGTGGGAAGCAATATGAATCGTAAGGCTTTCCAAACAAGTAATTCTCCTCCTTCTGGAGAAAAACACCAAACCACGTGCCCATAACCACGGGTAATGTGCACGTGGTTTGGTGTTTTGTTTCCTCCCCGTCAGTTCGTTTTGAGAGCAATGAACTCTGAACACAAAGGTACATCTTTAACCAAAAAGAGGGGGGGGGGGGATGTTGTATGATTATTTTGCCACTGCCGTCTGCCCGTGATCCGCTTGGCCACACTGCCGTTCTCTAATAGGAAGACTAGCCTGTTGTGGTTTGGTTTTGGGAAATTAATTGAATTGTGTCCCTCCAGCTCGCCTCTTCAAACGACATAAAGCTGCCAGGAGAGCACTTAAGACGCGGTGCCCGGATCCGCGAACCGAGAGACTTTAGCCGAAGCGGATACAATCACGGCACTGAGGCTGGGTTCTTTAATATCGCCCTGCCACTGCTCCCAAGAGCAAGGCACCGTGCTCTCCCCATGCAAACGGGGGGGGGGAGGGGGGAGACCAAATTGGATTAGGGGGCCGCTGGCACTTTAATTTTCCGTCAGTGAGCGAGGCGAATCAACGAAAAAGAGCCTCTGCATGGTCTCACCACCTTGGGGGTGGGGGGGGTGGGGGGGGAAGGGTATCGCAGGGACGGAGTAAAAGGAACCAATTCAGAAACACATTCTGATTCTCGAGATGGGATTTTGAACAGGTAGGGCACGCCATCAAGCACTTAATATGAACTTGGTAGCGCTGGGGAGAAAAGAAAAGGAAAACAAAATCGCACTTGCTGTTCTCAGTTTAAGAACCGTGCCACTAACAATGCGTGATAAAAACCCAAGCCGTGTGACAAAACAATCGTCACATCATTTTCATAAATCTGAGCTAATTATTCAATTACGCCCTTAATTGAATTCACACAATCCAAGGGATAGGGTTGCCTGCAGTGCGTTATCCTCCAGAATGAATGAACACCTTGACTTCCCCATTAGCGGTTCGGGGAATGTGGTTTTAATGAAGACAGGAGAACTCTGGCACAATGGCACTCCCTCAGGTGGGGGCAACTGAGGGAAAACACGCACACTTCCCCTTAACAAATCACCTTGACAACCACAGCACAGGTCGCACTCTGTAAACTCCAAAGTTCCCTCGACAAATCCAGCACTTACTAAAATATATTCCCTTTGGGCCGTCAGCAGATGTATTTAAAGTTTTCCTGAGGCTCACATAGTTGCAATACTAAATGCTACACCTGGTGTTGCCAACACTAAACTATGACTATACTATACAATATATACATACATGCATACATATTGTAGCGGGCCAGTGGGTGTGGGGTTTCCACGCTACCAAGTTGAACAGATATTATGACACAACACACAGCAGTTCCAGTGCAGAATGGTTTATTTACCGAGTAAATGAAAACCAGGGTGGGAAAAGGGTCATCCACCTCCTATGTGTTCCAGTCCGTCCAACACCTTCCACCTGTCTCTCTCTCTCTCAGGGCGTTCCGTGCTTCCAGGCGATCACACAGATCCTGCCTGTCGTCTGCTAGCCCTAGCTCCTCTTCCAACTCCAGCCCCCCCTGTCTGACGTTTGCTACCTCCTTTAAGCCCAAGCACCCCTGCTTAATGATCCCCAGGCTCACCTCGTTAAAGTGAGGAAGTCCATATATGGCTTGGGGGTGGAGCCAGCAGGTTGCCAGACCTACCACTCCCCTCACTCCTCCCTGGCGTCTGCCACAATATATAATATACACATTTCTTCTTATACACATTCCTACACATTCAACAAACCTACACCCGTCAGTGTGGAGACAGCAAATGCCTGTCGGCTTTGTAAGTCTCACTCATATATTCCACCATCTTTAAGTACCTTTTTCAGCTGTAGGAGTTCCACTTGGAAGGAAATCTAAAATATAACTCTTCTGTGTCAACTTCACAGTCAGACCTCAGATGATGATGATGGTGATGATGATGACAATGACGATAACAATTATGATGTCGGCGATGATGATCAACTGAAATGATGGCATGTCTTACACCAACAACAAGATCCTGTTCTCAGGTAGAGGCCTAACCAGTCCCCCACCATTCAGAAGCAGCACATGTATAATAAACCCTATTTTGTCTGATGACATATGAGTTGCTTCAGTTCATTTTGTCTTAGCCATTATATTGGCTGTCCTGCATGAAATGTATGCGTAGGAATATTGAATGTCCGATACAGTTGCGTGTCCAAAACAAATTTCCTTTGGGACAATCAGGTTATATCTTCTCCATCTAGCCCGGTGTGCGGTATTATTGCCGGTGTACTGCACAGTGCACACAGGCAGCAGGCAAACTCAAAGATTCTCGCGGTCTCATTTTATATTACTGATTTAATTTGGAGGGGTGAGGCTGAACCCACTGTCAATTCAACTCTCATATCTTAGCACCAGAAAATAAATATTAAATACCGCCACACGAATGCAAATGCACATGAGACTGGCTATTATGAACACAATATCCACTAATTTCTCAAAACCACACCGCAAAAGAGAGTGAGAGCGTTAGATCAAAAACATGCAACTCTCCGAACAAACTGCAATGTTGGAGGGAAGCTATTCTATAATGTGACATCTATCAAGGATGGGTCTTCACGACATGCAGTCTATAAGGGCCCTGATCTCATCGCTAAACTGCAATATGTCTCCCTATCCATATTTTGGACTCTCGGATACACAGCAATCACACTTTAAATGCAAATGACTTTGTTTTACAAAGTAGTAATATATTAATAGCGTCTGCATTTATACAAGAGAGAGAATAAATAAATAAAAAAGCACTTTGTATTAGTGCCATCTTACTAGCGTATAATCAAACCTTGCCCTCCACTTACCATTACTCAACTATACTTGTTCTGATTGATTAGATCGGATTAGATCTAAAAGCCAAGGCAAGGATCAGTACCCTGCAGCCTTCTACATGCATCGCACCAGTTACTGATTTAAAGAGAGAGAAGAAATGGGCATGGTTCCAAAGCAGAATAATGTCTTTGGAAATGACCATAAAAAACACATTTGACCATGACATCGTAATAGTCTAGGTCTTTCCCTAGTTCAGACCTTGAATCCCAACACCTCTCAGAGTGTATATGGATTAGATATAAACAGAGATAACGCACAGATCTTTTTTTTTTACCTTTAGACCTACTGCTTTTGGTACAAATTAGTGGGCCAGCTAAGAACCACTAACGGCACAATTTAAGGTCTATGCTAAATAAGTGCCTCACTGATTCACAACACACAACATTACAATTTACAAAATCAATATGACCTTTCATTTACTAATCATCACGTTGGCATTATATTCACTGCAAAAAAAGAAATTAAGTGATTTACTTTATTTTCTGCACTGTTTAGTAGAATTGCCACACACAAAAGACACATTTGGAAGATGCCATTGATTTTCTTGGTGGGAAATCTGCTGGCTGCCAGCATTTAACACACTTGGATGACAGTCTCAAGTTGAGCCATGTGTGGCTATGGTTGCCTGGAGAAAGATTTAATAAGTGCTTGTTTTCCTGAATGAACGGTAAAAAAAAATCAAACACTCACATTTGTTTATGCAATAATAATATATTGTTTTTGTATATCAACTATTTAATGTCAATGAAACTATGTAAATGATTATGGTGTCAGGTCCTCACAGATTCTGGTCAAAGCATTCATTTTGTCAGGTGTTGTTTTTCTATCTCCTTTGTTTAAGTTCATATGTTTTTCTACCCCTCATAACCCTGAGAGACCAAACAAAAAGCCGTCCTGATGCAACTTGATATCTGAAGAAATAATATATTTGACAGACAGGATGAGTAAATACATTGAACAAACGAGGACATAAGTACAAAAGGAGAGTTTTGAAAAATAAAATTGGATCTTAATGTTGGATCTTAATGTTAGATCTTAATTGGATCTTAACTGATACGTTGTTGTTGTTTGTTTTCCTCCCCGCTGAGAGCGTGACTGACCTGTAGCACTAAAGCGACGGTCACTAAGGCATTGGTCGGGTGCATGGACGGCAGGCCAAATGAATCAAGGGACAAGAAACACAGTGAAAAAAGGCAGGATAGTGGTTATCGTTGGGACAGCAAAGTAACTTCACAAACAACACTAATTATACGGGGATAAAGCCTTGCTCAGCACACAGCTTACCAGAGACAAGTTAATTGCTTTCTGCTTGTAGTCTCCACCCCAAGTCAGAAGTCTCTATCTTCATTTCAAAGTCACTTTGGCTTGAAGTGATGCTGCTTAGGCCCGACATGTTTCATTGTAGTCTTAGTCGTTTCAATTTTTTTGTTCGTTTGACTTTCAAACTTTTGGTACATCTCTTTATAAGCACAACCTGCTGGACCGGAGCTGATAAAAACAATTAAAATACTCTTTGTTAGTAGCTTTTAGTACAAGAAAGTATAGTGCCTGATCGCGTAGAAAACTTTGAAGGCGAAGCGCACTGCACTGCCTTTTTGTTGAAGCCGAGAAAAAAGCTGAATAGCATGATGTATCTTTTTACTGTTGCATAGCAATCAAAGTATATCTACACCTCCTGTAAGACGCTGGGCTTTTTTTTGGTTCTTGAGTTGAATTTTTTCCAACTCGGGGCGGACAGGGCAGTCAGCCAGAAACGTGAGAGGCCCAAGGCAGAATGAAAAGCGAAGCACTCAGCAACGCAGAAGCAGTGAGCAAAACGCTTGGTTCATAATGATAACAATTACAAAGAAAACAACCCCAGCTGCTAAAAAGCGGTCTGTTATAAGGGCCTAAATGAAAGACTGCACTGATAATACCTCTGCCAAAATGAAAAAAAGGTATTGGAAGGTGTACATGGCATGCATGTATGCATAGTACATATACATACATGCACACATAAATTCAAGACTTTGCAATCCGCCTTCTTTAATGTATATACTATATATTGGTATGACTTAAAATTCATATGAGACACACAGATACACTCCTGCCAAGTGCCTATGTTCTCAAAGCCCTGTGTGGATCAATACGCTAAAAATACACCAGCCACGTGGGCAAGTCAACCATGCAGAATATTGTGTATGAATTGTACATAATAAAATAAAATAAAAGAGCCAAGAAAACACAGAGGTTTTGGATCGGACGTCATTGTTCACAAAACCTGAATAATCACAGACAAGGTGAGGATAAAATAATTAAATTAACCCTTGTCTGGGGGGATGTTTGTAGATGGCGCATAGCTTGTCCTCAGCTGGGTAAAGATCTACTTTAATCTACTTAGATCCACTCTACTGCTCATCTACTATTGAAGTGGTCGCATTGGGATACACCATGATGAAATGTTAACAAAGTGAAGAATCACATTGGATATTTATGAAATTACCGTTCCCTAAAGTGAACAGTAGTTCATGATTAAATTGTTGCATGTTAAAACAAAAGATTCAACAAACATACATCCATACCTACACACCGTACACACGCACACACCATGGTTATGCTATCCCCACCTAAGTGCCATCTTACATTGAACTGAACTCCATGGGGACTTCAAGTACAAAAGAAAACACCCAATGCAAGATGTTATGTTTTGTCGTTTTGTGCGGTCTGCTGTTCACTTCAACGTTGTGGTTCAGACGATGCACCCCATGAGGTCAGATGAGGACTATCTCAGTTACAATTTTTTCAACGCAAGTGTTTGTCATTAACAGCGATTGTCCATTACAATATAAATCCCACTATGAAAGGGATATTCTGATTTACTTCAACTTTATTATCTGGAGTTGCACATCATAACAGTTTATTATCCTGTCTGTAAATTAACTTATTCCACAAAAGTTATGATGGTAGGATTTTCTGAGTTGTGTAATAAGCAAAATAAAATAAAATAAAAGCCTATTCCCGATAGGTCATCATATGAACATTATTGATAATCATTTCCAGACATCTAAATCTTGTCAAATCATTGTGTGACCTGTCTCGGACCTAAAACAGTGCTTTGGTTCATGATGTCAACATCCCCATGATCTTAAACACCATTTCCCCATCCCACTACGCATAGTGATCTACAGCCTGTGCGTGTTTCTCTAGACAACCCTTGTTTCCTTGAGGGAAGAACAAAACACGACATGTGTCATTGGATAAGCCAGGTCCTGTTTATAGAATATAGAGTCTTGTTTCACAAAGTGCTTCAAACCTCCACACTATGTCTTCCACAAACAGTCTGTAGTCGGTTAAGTCAGTGCATATTTTCTCTCAGAGAGCTGTAAAAGGTTTTGTGTGTTTTGGGGCATCTGACAGAGACAGTGAGGTAGAAAGGTGTTAGATAGAGGGCAGCACTTTGTAGGAATACCTCAAAGTGACATTTACATTTTTCAGTTGATCAGAAAAACAAGGTAGTGTTTGGGCATGGGGATGCAGGTTGAAAGTCCAAATTACTTGAAATATTCTGTAAATTGTGTATGTTAAATCAACTGGTAACATTTTGTTTGTAATTATCTATCATCGAAAAGGAATGTTTATTTTTTGACAGGCAGCCCTCTGGGATGTAGGGCTATCGGGTTATTGACCAATCACTGGAGAATAGTGACATGTGAAGAGGTGTGATAGATAGATGTGTTACATGTCTCTGACTACTCTTTAGGGAAATACACTCAACACATTCAAACATACATACATACATACATACATACATACATACATACATACATACATACATACATACATACATACATACATACATACATACATACATACATACATACATACATACAAACATACAAGGAGTGCACAAGTACGCAAGCACGCACGCACACAGACACACAAACAAACACACAAACACAAAAATATACACACACCTGCCGTTGAGCAAGGCAAGCAGCTCCCCGGCGTGGTACAGGTCGTTGCGCGTCACGCGGCTGAAGCGGAAGGAGTTGAGGTTGCAGAAAGTGATGGCCGGGAAGTCCATCATCGGCGCCGACACCTCGTCCAGCTTGGTGACGTGGGGGTACTGGAAGTAGAACTGCACGCGGTCCACGCACACGAGCACCAGCAATCCCAGGGAGCCCAAGAAGAATAGAATCCAAAGGCTGCGCTTCACGCACATCCGCTCATAAGTGAACATGTGCGAGATCCCGTGCAGCGTGGACCTGCTGGCGAAAACTTCAATGGGAACCGGCTGCTTGTACTCCATTTCTTCCGGCTCCGTTTTGAGGTCCATGGCGGCGACGGAATGACTTTACCAAGGGGGAACAGATGTGTGCACGACAAATACTGGGCTGGTGGGTTTTAATGGGAAGGAGGTTACTGAGTAGAGAGTTCACGCCCTTCTACGCCTATACCCAAGCACCCTTATATCCCTCTTCCTCCTCACCCAGTCTGTGGTGGTGGGGATGGACGTTGCGTCACGGGCACCCTGCAGCACCCCGACACTCACCAGTGGCAATTTAGAAGCATTTTCCAAAGAGATTAACGGCGCTTTGGGTCTAGTTTGCCCACCCAAAAAAACGGCAAGAATAAATAAAGCGACAGCACGTCTGAACCTCGGTTAGGGTCACAGTCTTTCAGTGGGTCCCGAGCGCGCGAGGACGGAATCCAACGCGGTCTTCTCTGCTCCTCGCGAACTTCAGCGATTGCCAAGTTGATAATTCAACTCCGAAAGCGTTAGAGGTGGGAAACAACGATCAATCGGGCGGGCTCAATTCTTCCTCCTAAACAATAAAAAAAATAACGAGGATAAAACGGTACGGTAAGAATGATTCTCTCCTGTGCGACTAAAGTGCACCGCTTGTACTCCTCATGGTAGGGTTTACGGCCGTATGGGAAGGCAAACGAAGCGAGCCCCGGTCCTTTTAAACATCAAAATACCGAAAAGTACGTGGATTGGACATGAAAGCGAACAGCCGCATCAGAGTGGGGCAGAATGTGTCAGATTACGCGACTGCATGGTTGACTTCCTCCGAATCCAGAGCCGCCACCAAACCATGCAGGGAAATACTCCGTGGGCTCGTTATCCGTGGGTGATGCCACGATATCACGTTTAAATAACAATAGTAATCCTCAAACGCTATGCCTCGTGTGAAATAAATCCTTAAGAAAACCTCCGAATGAGCCAGGCTATATGGTTATACCAGATCAATTGAAATCGCCCAAACAGAAGAGAGCAACGATTGGACAGCACGTGTTTTACATTGGGTGACGCCGGAGTAGGTTTCTGCTACCTTGGAGCAATCAGACCAATTCGATTGTGAACACAGCTGACATTTTTCATAACACGCGCAGCAGATAGTGGTCGGACAGAGATAGATGCGTTTTGAATCGTTGACGTGGGCTGTAGCATAAAAAAAAGGCGCCTGCAGCCAAACATTCGCTGCCACATTCGATAGCCAAGGGCGAGCTCCAAGCACATGCACGCGCAAACGGACCCGCCACACCGCATGCATTATTACCCAGGCATTCAACAATTATTATACACGCGCACAATCACAGATTCACATCCACACGTGGGCTGATGATTCATCCATACCACACTGCCTTCAAGAGTTACAACTCTCTGCACAGAATAACATAAACCCATGCTACACACACACACACACACACACACACACACACACACACACACACAAAACCATGCTCAGAAGCGACATCAATTTCAGTGGCTTACACGTGCACGACAACATATACACACACACACACACACACACACACACACACACACACACACACACACACACACACACACACACACACACACACACACACACACACACACACACACACACATCCCTGACACATGCACTCAGAATACTGCCCCCAAACAAATCGATTTTCTTCCCCTGACAAATTCCATGTTGTTGAATGAATGGAACATCCAGACACGCCAGTGAAAACGAGTGGCACTCGGAGATAGGTGCTGAAGGCAGATGTGCCACGTCTGTCATCGGAAACCTATTGCCAAGAGGGGTGGGAGGAGGGGAGTGGAGCTCACCCATGAAATTGCTCATAATGCGTCCATAATCGCCATTTGCCATAGTATTGACTTTCGCCAGTGTGGGAGTCATCCATAAAGGAAACATCTTTTATTGATCTGCAGTGCTGGAAACAGGCGAAATTCCAGTATGGGAAGAGGAGGTTTTGTGAATTTAGAACTTGAGTCAGGGCACGTGAAATTGATATTAGATATGACATTTTCATGTGGCGGGGGGTGGCCGGGTTAGTGTGTATCCATATCTTTGGATCAACGTAGGTGATCCAAGGATATGTGGAAGCCTCTGAGGATATCCTGTACCACATTATCTTCTCAGATGCGCAGGGAGTCTATCCATAAGATCTATTCAGCTCGACATTTCCGAGTATATCCATATCTTTGGATGATCAAAGTGCATCCGCTATCATCGTGTTGCTATGCTGTTTCTTTCCAAGCTCTGCTCAGGTCAACCAAGACCCACAGTGGACTGTCTTTCTCTTTCTTATCAGTGTCAGTGCGGGCGGGGGGGGGTCATGGTTAAGAAGACGAATGTCAAATTCAAAGTCTGAATTTAGACAAGCTATCTTAAGTTTGCAGAATGCCTTGAATACTTAAGTGCCAGATAACCACCAAATACATGGGATTTTCTTTTAAACAAATGGACCAGAACCATAACCATGTCTCCTGAGGTGCCATTCAGAAGCACTTCCTGCCAATGATCCATTATTGCTCTTTAGTGGTACTACTCATTGGGCCGTTTTATTCACCTTTACTTTTGAGTGCAGTTCCGTCTTTTAGCCTTTGAAGGAACCATTATGTGGTAACCAAGTACAAATTGGAGGTTGTCAGAAAAATGGGGTGTATTGGCACAAAATGCACCATGCGACAATTTCTGTAGGAGCACTATTTGATTTAAGTGCAGCACTGTTCCAAGGAAGTGCATGATTCAAAAAACGTCAGGGGTCCTTGTTCAAACACACGAGCAAACTTTGAAGTGCTGAGATGTCTGTTTACAAACCAGCCCTTTCGTTGATTTCCCGTCATTTCCTTTCCCCTCGTTTCTTCTCCTTCTCTTCTTTAACTCATCACACTACTAACCTTCCCTGGAAGGAGGAGTCCCTCTTTCAGCGTTCCTTATCAAGGTTTTATTTATTCTTCAGGGGGTAGGTATTGTCCTTTGAAGCCCTTTTGAGACTGTATCTGATTAAGGGCTGAGCAGATAAAATTGACTTGAACTGACTTGAGTTTCCTATCTTCTCCTTCAATTTCCCTTCCTTCCAGTCCTTCCCCCCCCCTCCGTTCCTTCTGCTTTCCTCCCTCTATAGCGTTCACCGTTGGTGTGCATGCAAATTGGCATCTCCATCATCAGCAAAGGGTATTGGGAGTGCCAATCAGCTCTAATGAAACTGGCAGACAAGATGAATTCCCTGTAAGCTGCCTGGTGACAGGCCTCTTTATTCACAAGCACTCCATCGGAGTAAGAAGACAACGCTCTTGACCCTCAACTGAAGATCGGTGAGTTCCTCTCTGAGCACACAGACACACACACACAGACGTGCGAAAATGATCAGAAAACACCATTCGGAAGAGCAGCAGCCAATCAGGGTGGGTTATTACATCCAGCTGGCACAGCAGCACCAGACAAGGTCCTTGCAAACAGACGGCTATGCGTCGTCATAATGGCATCTGCCACTTCCGTCCGCGGAGAATGGATAGAACAAGCAGAGGTTGGTCATTAGTGGTCAAGGACGTCTTTATCGTATCGACAGCGCTTAAAGAATCCATCAATGGGCCACTTCGATAAGCAGGCTGGTAAAGTATCCCTCAGAAACGCTTGTCGGAGCTATAGGCCGAACGCACCATGCGTCCTCTCCTCTCTCTGAGGCAGAATGACACACAAATGTGTGTGTGCCTGTGTTTGTGTGCATGTGTGTGGTTTGTGTGTGTGTGTGTGTGTGTGTTTGTGTGGGAATGTGTATGTGCATGCGTTTTTATGTGTGTGTGTGTGTGTGTGTGTGTGTGTGTGTGTGTGTGTGTGTGTGTGTGTGTGTGTGTGTGTGTGTGTGTGTGTGTGTGTGTGTGTGTGTGTGTGCGTGTGTGTGTGTGAGTGAGGGCTGGTTTTCGACCAATGAGGTATCTGCCCTTACGGCATTGTTGTTCATGCTCATATAAAGTGATACAATACTCAACGTGCAAGGCTAATGGTGAGCACCAAGTTGACAACCTTTTACCTATCAATTTTTCATGCAAAGAACATACCCACATATAGGCTGTGATTGGGAAGTGTCTGTCGAGGTAAGCCACTCAATTCAGGAGCAATAGTTTAACAGGCAACAAATAATATGCCTCAGTTCACCTGTCAAACCTACCTTTCAATGTTAGCCAGTACAGAGAAAGCATTAGGAACTATGCTCAAGCTATTGCTATTTTCTGTTCTCCTATTGGCTGTTCTTGGTTAAGTGTTCAACATGTATGCAATCATATTAAGATAATAACTAACTTTTTTTTATCCACAATTGAACATTGTAAAAATACAAATTAAAGGGCCCTGCCTTTTCTTCAGTGCCTCCTCAAACTTCTTTTTCATACAGTTTGGCTCACCACTGCCAACAACGTTGATTATGTGGGAACTTCAACTTAGTGTTTCCTTTAGAATTTAATTCATATGAGAAGTGGAAAAGAATATTAAGATTAGTTCTAATGGGAAAATGAATCCTAATAACTTCTTTTCATTAAAACGAATTAAATATTCACATGGTATTCGTGCCCTTCTCTCTATCGCTCAACCCCTGCCTCTCCCTCTCTCTAACCGTCTTTATATCTGTTCCCTCTTCTCTCTCTCTCTCTCTCTCTCTCTCTCTCTCTCTCTCTCTCTCTCTCTCTCTCTCTCTCTCTCTCTCTCTCTCTCTCTCTCTATCTATCGCTCTCTCTCTCTCTATCTATCGCTCTCTCTCTCTCTCTCTCTCTCTCTCTCTCTCTCTCTCTCTCTCTCTCTCTCTTTCTCTCTCACTCTCTCTTTCGTGCTTCTGTCACTCTCGTTCTTCTGTGTAAGTGTTGTGTTGTCACTTTTTTATACATTTGTGATGGACGTCAAAAAAGGCAAAAGTAAATTATATCACAGTGCTGCATGTAGGAGATATGCATGTTATTGAGTGCCAAGCCTAAATTAATGTCCATATAATAGCCTTTGGTTTTCATTGAAGACATAATTGAAAATTAACTTACTCGCAATTGTTGGCAGCACTCACCGACCTAATGATTTTGAATGAGTCCAGTTGATTTGAAATATTTAGATCATGGAGGCTGGTAAGCTTACTGTGGAAGAAGACAAATTAATACCATACCTGCAAGAACACTTAATATGGTTGCATATTAGATGTGTGATAATTCCTAATGAATGGAAATAAAGTGCAGAGTTTCAAGCCAAGTTTGTTTTTTCTATTATCATATGTGTTGTGTCTGGCAAATGTGGCCAAACATAACATTCACCTTTCGGCAAAATAATTGTTAAAACTCCTCACAAACCAAGGATGGTGAATTGTGATTTGTTTAAAACATAATAAACCTGATCTCTCAGTAATAACTTTTCCTTACTGAGTTGTCACAAATATGCATATAATACATCTGTAAATAATGAATACATCGTCATTGCCAATTCTGAACAGTTTCAAACGATTGTTCTCCCTGTTAATTTTCAGTCAACATTTATTCCATGTGTTTAAACTTCATTACTCAGTAATACCAATAATACTAAAACTATATGAGTATTATCAGAATACCTTAGAAAAAAGTGACTGTCAAAAATCCTAATCATAATTTGCTGCGCGTCTGTATGCCTAATTAAAACAAGTCGCTACTCCCAACAGTTCGAATATATCTGCATGTATCTGCATATATTCTGGGAAAGTCTGTTCTTATTCTTCAACAACACCCCTCTTTTCCATGCCTACCTTTTGCTCATCATGTGGGTTGCAGAGTAAGGGGTACTGGGATAGCATGACCCTGCACAAACCACACACAAAACAAAGATGCACACACAGAGACACACACACACAAAGACACAAACACACATCTACACAAACACATGCACACACAGACACACACACGCACACACAAACACGCACACACACACACACACACACACACACACACACACACACACACACACACACACACACACACACACACACACATAAACACACCGTAATCATCGCCTCATGCTGTTTATTCTCTAAATTTGCATGTTACTATGAGCACAGTTCATTAATTCAAACTGATTGATAGCTAAATTGTGCTAATTGACATGCTAAGTTTTTCAAGATGAGAAATTATGATAACGCATTTTAAATCCGAAATAACAAATCATATCCCCCATGAATATTCCTGTATTTTCCTATCCTACGTTGTTGTTCTATTTAAAGCCACATATTTATTATACAGATAATAATGCTTCAACTACTACTTCTACCACTAATAATAATAATATTGATCTCTACCTTCTTTGAAACAAATATGGAACCTCATGTACATTCCATTTACAGATTCCTTATTTTTCGATTTGTGTTCATTTCGGAGGATTTGTAGAGGTATCTCCTGGCGCGAGGTAACAGTGGCAGGGTGGAGGGAGATGATACTGACGCTAGCCCTGTAGCTCCTCCACCCGGCTCCACACGGCGGCATTCAGCTCCTATACCCTCCAGACTGCCTCCGTGGACCAGGGCCCAGCAGCAGCTGAGCCTAGCAGGCCAGCCTGCCCCGACCCCTGGGTCAGGGCGCTGCTGGAGGAGAGGAGCTGGCCGAGGAAGCAACGGGAGCTGGGAGTAATGGGGCGGGGGGGGACAGAGATGGATGAGGGTCGCTCCAGACAGGATCACTGGGGTCTGCTGAGCCCCAGAGGATGGTCTCTCCTCAGCCCTAAGTGAGCGTGTGCACATGTGAGCATGGGACAAGATAATAAACCCATAATCAATAGACAAATGTGTAAGGTAAGTCACGCAAATATTGTTTCGGACTCATGTTTTCACTTGATGTATTCATTTAACTGTCTGGGATCACATTGATTATGAAAAAAAATTGAAACTTTCTTATTTGTGCACACATTACAAAGGCGTAATTCTATTAATCTGCATCTGCAGAAGAATATGCTTTCAAACAGAAACACACATACACACACACACACGCACGCACGCACGCACATGCACACATGCACACACACACACACACACACACACACACACACACACATACACACACACACACACACACACACACACACACACACACACACACACACACACACACACACACTCACACACATTCAATGGCATAATTCCCTGATTAGCCACTGACCCACTGACCTACAGCCTATGCCTTTTACTAAGTTAACAAATAGAAGGCAGACAGACAAAGAGACACACAGGCTGGCAGACAAGCAGACATACAGGCAGTTAGACAAGCAGGCAGTAGGAAGCAAAGTATTGAAGAGGGATGCTGAAATGGAAGGAGCTGATGAGACAAAAAAGAGAGAGAGGAGATATAGAACAGATTTATTGAGTGAGAGAGGGAAGGACGGAGGGAATGAGGGAGGGAGGGAGGGAGTGAAGAACGGAGGGAGGGAAGGAGGAAGGGAGGGAGGGGAAGGAATCTATTATTTCTTCTGTTGTATAATTGCAATTTAACTTACTAACTTACTTTTGCCGCCGTCACCCTGGAATAACTGCATGGAATCATTATTGCATCACAACACCTCTCACAGGGAAAAGCTGATAATACATGAAATAAAAAAAAAGGAAAAAAGATCCATGTTTTTGTTTCTGCCAACTGATGGCACATGTTGTTCTAGCTTATTTAAATAAATTACAATTAAATCAAATCAAATGTGCAACGTTTACATCCTCACAGAGAATTTAACAGCAAATCAGAGCGGACAGCAACAGGTTATCCTTCAATATGCCAATGGGCACCAACAATCAAGTGCCGCCCCACCATTAAAATGATCATATTGTAGACATCATCATCAAGTGCATTTGAAGGATAATTCTGATTAAATGTTCGAAACTTTTGCCGTTTTTTCGAACTCAATACAGAAGCATACTGTGCCTTACCACTCAATGCTTCAACGGTCATCAAGTGCTTTCAAATACAGGCAACTTATGATTCACAGATGCACTAAGGCCTAGCAGTAACAGTATTTAGTTTGGCACTCCCACTTAACCATCCTCCCGGCTTCTCCATTTGTGAATAGTTTTCTTGAGTGCCACATGATCGTTGACAAAGTCACGTTTCAACGTTAACTTGGCGTTGATCTGGCGTCATCTTGGGGTCCGTCAGCTCATAGCCAGTCACACAGTGAGCAGGCGCAGCGGTGGACACTAAGGTGAATTCAATATTTAACACGTAGTAACATCACATCTCTAGGATTTTTGTCTGACTGTTATTAAACATAGCTGACGATGTTGATAGACGTAGGTCAAGGGGTTGTTAATAAAGGTCAAGGAGTTCTTAGTAAAGTCCATTGTGAATATATTTTCAAAAAAAAATAGTGTGTTTGAACAACTGCACAGACATGAACTAGTCGATAAATGTTACATACTTTGATATTTGTGGTTTTTGAATGTGATGGAATGGTCAAACGGAGTTGATGTCCTTCCGTTGGACTTAATTTGACCTCCTTCTACCTGAATACAAAAGCTGTTTTGGACAGAGATCCCCTTGTTTAAATAATGGAATCAGGTTTCAAACTCTGTGTTCCTTCTCTCTTGAGTCAAAAGTTCCTGTTTGAGTTCAAACCTCTTGTTTAACATTGTATCTTACATAAACTATTATCTTTGCTGAACTTCAAATGCAACCACAAGAAATGCAATGTGATTAAAGAAAATTAAAATATACCCAAAATAACTTTTGCAATGGTTTGGATTACCGCTAGAAGGTTGCTTTAATAAGGTTGAACAGTTCATAACCACCTCTGCTCTGACATCATTCAGTTGTTTGTTTTGTATCTAATGTTGTCCTGGTGGCTAATTCAACAGTTGTCTATTGATAGCTTTTCCTGGATATGAATCACAGACCTAATCAGGGCATCCTGTTCATTTTTTGTTTAAGGACTTTAATTTCCGCTGTGTGTTTGTGAGACATCTTTATGGGAACCAAATCAACTGTCCATTAACAGAGAGGAAGCTGTATCGTGACCCAACATCTTTAATTAACACTGAAACACCACTCCGCACCACTCTGATCTCCCTATTAGATAACCTCCCCTGCAACAAGACCACTTCAGGGTTTGTGTGTGAGTTTGTGTGTGTTTGCGTGTGTGTATGTGTGTGTGTGTGTGTGTGTGTGTGTGCGTGCGTGTGTGTGTGTGTGTGTGTGTGTGTGTGTGAGTGTGAGTAGGGTTGTTTGTTTGTGTGTGTACATGAACATGTTTGTGTGTGTATGGATTTGTATGTGTGTGTGTGTGTGTGTGTGTGTGTGTGTGTGTGTGTATGTGTGTGATTGTGAAAGTGTGTGGTTTGTGTGTGTGTATCATTGTGTGTCAGTATGTTATCTGTGTATGTTGGGCTGCGTCTGTTATCTCTGTGTGTGCTGGGGTGTGTGTGTGGTTGTGTGTTAGGTTGTGTGTATGTTATTTGTGTGTTTGTGTTTGTGTGTGTGTGTGTGTGTGTGTGTGTGTGTGTGTGTGTGTGTGTGTGTGTATTATATATTTTATATATAATACACACTCATATTTTATATGGGTGTGTGTTTTGGGGTGTGTGTGTATTATATAGGTGTGTTTGTGTGAGTGTGTGTGTGTGTGTGTGTTGGGTTTTGTGTATGGTATCTGAGTGTGTGTATTGGGGTTTGTGTGTGTTATATGTCTAAGTGTGTGTGTGTGTGTGTGTGTGTGTGTGTGTGTGTGTGTGTGTGTGTGTGTGTGTGTGTGTGTGTGTGTGTGTGTGTGTGTGTGGGTGTCTGTGTCTGTGTGTCTGTGTGGACCGCGGAGGGGACAGAAGACGTCCAACAGTTAGAACGCCATGTGAAAGTACTGGAAGCCGGTCGCCGCGCCCCAGGGCACAGGCTCAATTACCGGGCAGCATGGATATCTCTGTAATACAGCGATACGGTAATAATCACACACCCAGACACTTTTAATGACTTCGAGTCTAGTTACAGAGTTTAACAAAAGGCAGTGGCATCAGAGACCTCTTTATATTCCAAGATCCCATTGTTGGTAGTCCGGACCGACAGGCCGGCACATTTAGAGTGGTGGTGGACTGGCCTGTGAAAGTCCCTCTTTCAATGCACTTTCTCTTTACCGGGAGGCTTTAATCATAAACTAATTCTTGTGCAGTACCAGCCTTCAATGTCAGAGAGTTGAGACAATAGTATGGAGAGGGGGAATGTAGCTTTGATCTTTAAGTTCACACGCACGGATCGGCGTCTTACCGCTTGTGGAGATATGTAGGAGATAGATATAGAGTGTATAGTCAATGTTATTTAATTGCTCTGTTTAGACTATTCCGAGAGGGAGCGAGAGAGAGAGAGAGAGAGATAGACAGAGAGAGTTGGGTTATAAACGAGTTTAGAATAAACAGGTCACACACACACAAATCACTTGCCCTTTTTTTACCCCTGCTCATCCTCTCTCTTGATTAGCGTGAAAATTATGTCAACTGTCTCATTAGCAATTGGAGATAAGCGGCATCGTTCCACCAAATTGTTTGCTCAAATATGATGATAAAATGCTACAGTTTAGCTCCATCTAGTGAAAGGGTGTAACATTCTTTCTCCTTACCTTTTACTGTCAATTAATAATTTAAATAACATGAATGCTTTAGGGCAAGATAATAAAACCATTATCAAACGGAAAAAAACTATAAGGTAAGTAACCATTCCAAATCTTGTTCAGGACTCATGTTTTTACTTGATGCGTTAGTTTAACTGTTTTTAGTTGAACTAAACGACGAAATTTGGATAACATTTTTGCAGTGGCTTCTTCAGTCCCCCAGAGCAACAGAAATCTATACTTGGTAAATGCACATAAATAATTACATTTGTGAGATCAGCCGCAGGTGCATATTTGTTGTTATCATGTGACTGGCAATGACCAGCTGAAGGTCAACCTTTGGCTATAAAAGAAGAGGAGGAGCATTTGTCACAGGGTTTTTTTGGACAGCAGACGGACTCAGGGCTCTGGTGTTTCTAGAACTCAAACTCAGCCCTGGGCAAGAAATGATTGGTGACTAATAACTATCTCCTACCTTTTTTATATCTGCAGTCATGTAGTTCATTGAATAAGTGAGTCACTGTCACCCACTCTGTCTCTCAAACAAGCCTCTCCGAAACCTCTCTCTCTCTCTCCCTCTTCTTTGTTTTTTTTGTGTGGTTTCTTTCCTTCTTTCTTTGTTAAATTATCTTTTCTTTCAAATGACACATGCATAACAATATATAATATATGTTCTTTCTTTCCTTCTTTCTTTTACAGATCACATCCACAACAACATATTATTTGTGCTCCATCTAAGTGATTTATTAAATGTATATCTTGTATAGATTAGCTTGCATATAAAGACGAGATACAACGCTGCAAGTGCAACTAAAGTGAAGACCACACAAAATTCAAGTGATTTTTTTTACTTCCCTTTGTGTGCAAACATCTCTTCTATTTTCCTACTCATGTCCAACAGATGTTGTTTTGCCTCAAAGAAAATAAGGTATATTTAAATCATGTAGTTGTATATAAACATATATATATATATATATATATACATATATATATATATATATATATATATATATATATATATATATATATATATATATATATATGACCATTGTGGTTGTCGCACTGCTAAATTATGGAATGAGTGTGAGACAGATCACAGGTGCGTGTGTGAGTGGGCCAGCTGTATGGGAGCTGAGCCTAACTAGTCTGAAGGTCTGCATGAGTTAGGAATGAATTACAGACACATTATATACTTTTCCCCACACGCATCTCAGCCCTCTTGAACCATGCTCCACCTTCTGGCGATAACCCTTTTCCAATCCTAGGTTAGAAAGGAAAGATTATTCTATTTTATATAGATATATCTCTTCATTTATTTTTGAATAGAAAAGATCACTCTCACTTGACATTGTAAACGAGAAGGTTTAAGTCGTAGTATAAGACTTTAAATAATTATTCATATGTCAAAATGTATATGAATACTATAATACAGTTTTTTCCTATCGTTTTCGGTCATGTACCCATACTATGGTCACTTTTCCCTATCACTTAACACAGTGGGCTTTAGAGACACACACCTCTGCATATCTGTTAACCTTTGGTGCAAAATGCACTACAACAAACACACCACAAACAATGCTGCCATAACTTAACACATGTTTCCTCTCAGAACACTATGACCTAAAAAACACTAACATCTTGAAGCATTGCCAATTGCATATATAAAATGTTGCTGTGTCCTCCAGTTTGGCATAGATTTCCTGTAGTGTTGCATTGAAAAAAGAGAGAAAAAAACACAGACAAACACTTCTTTGGACTACAGTAATAAAGTTTGTAATATTACAGTATGACAATCCAAGCCAAGTATCTGCTGACAGTGTTCATATGTCGGTTTACCTCCCACAAAAGATGTCACAATTGAGTGTGGCAAATGTACTGTAATTGTAAATACAGTAAATACTGTATAGTACCTGTTAGTTTGTGTGAAAACCCTCACGATTGATGCCACCGTTGATCTTGGCAAGTTCGGCTGAACCCTCAGACCAGCTTCCCTCATGGACAGACCATGATTGATTACATGACAGTTGCTCTGATTTCATCAGATACAACTGTCCTTGCTGCTGCTGCTCCTCTCCCTCTCCCTCTTCCTCTACCTCTCCCTCTTCCTCTACCTCTTCCTCTTCCTCTACCTCTTCCTCTTCCTCCAACTCCACCTTCACCTCCACCTCCACCTCCACCTTCACCTCCACCTCTTCCTCTTCCTCTACCTCTTCCTCTTCCTCTGCCTCTTCCTCTGCCTCTGCCTCTTGCTCTTGCTCTTGCTCTTGCTGCATCCATTTTCCTATACCAACTACGTAAAGAAGTCCAAAGCAAATGCCAAAGAAGGCCCTTTTTCAACGAGGCACAAATTACATGTAAAACACCTGAGTAGGTCTTTAGCTGAGTAGGTCTTTAGCTGAAATGACCACCAGGTGTTTTGCATTGCAAAACTTATCCTCTGTGTTTTGTACAGATCATTGTATGTAGCGTTGCTTTTACGTAAAAAAAGTAATTCCATGCCAATTCACCGAGAACTATGGTGCACAGGGGGAAAAAAATCTAAATTACTGTAAAATCAAATAAATAAACTATAAACTAAATATTTTTTCTTATTCAAACATGTAACTTCATTTGTCTGTCCAAATGCAGCATCTTTCCATCTACAGTGATCTAAATTACTGTTAGGTTTTGAACAGAAAGTTTACTGTTTTGAACAGAGTATCTAAACATTGGTAAAATATGCTGTAGTTCCACAGCGTGTTGCCGGTAGTGAACATTGACTGGGGCAGGTATCCATGAAATTTGGAAGAAGGCGTCATTGCCAGCATTTGTATCTTAGCATAGGGGCAAGTAACCACAGTTTGGTTCACATGGTCTACTGGTATGCTCACTGTGTGAAGTGTTTAGGGAATGTGAACATGGTTTAGGTAAATTGCCTAAAATGATAGGAAAAAACTGTAATATAATGCCTGCTTAGTGGCTGCTGAGAGGGAGCACCATGGCGGACAGTGTTGAAGGTCGGAGATCTAGGCTGATTAAACAACAACTTATTTATGTGTGTGGGATGTGGATCAATTTGAAAAGAAATAATAAATGACATGTGAACACAATTTTTAAAGTTGAATACAGTTAGTGTGTGTGTGTGTGTGTGTGTGTGTGTGTGTGTGTGTGTTTGTCTGCATGTGCTTCTGTGTGTGTGTGTGTGTGTGTGTGTGTGTGTGTGTGTGTGTGTGTGTGTGTGTGTGTGTGTGTGTTTGTCTGCATGTGCTTCTGTGTGTGTGTGTGTGTGTGTGTGTGTGTGTGTGTGTGTGTGTGTGTGTGTGTGTGTGTGTGTGTGTGTATGTGTTTGTGTGTTTGTCTGCATATGCTTCTTTGAGTGTGTGTGTGTGTGGCGAGGGAGAGGTTTTGGTTGTTTAGCTTCAAAATCTTGCTCTCTTCTGCTCTCTACAACCCTCCCATTTTCCGGCAGCATTTGTGGAAATGATATCCAGAACAATATTAAATTTAGAAGATTTCCATTTGCCTGTTAGTTTGATATTTCTGTGTTCAATATTGGTGTTGTGATAAGGCTACAAGAAGAGCATTTTTTTTCTTCATCCCACCTGAATATTTGTTGGAAAGTTCATATTGAAATCACGTTTGTTTAACAACCATTTGATTTGACTGCATTGATTACTCAATGCAGGCAGGTTAAACCAGCCATCGACCACCCACACTCCACAGATACTGTGCATATATACAGATACAACCCATTTCAGTATCAATTGTGCTGTCTGCTATATTATGTAAGAGAGAGGAAGAATATATTCTTTTAATAAAGTGTTTTCCAAGACTCCAAATGCTGTACGATCTGTCCAACAGCACCAAAGAACACAGACAAAGACAAAATAAAGGAAAAGGCAGCACACAGTGGAGCCCGGGGGCGGGGGGTCGTCACAGAGAAAGGTTGGTTAGCTGAAGGGAGTGAAGAAGAGGTGAGTTTGAAGACTTGATTTGAAGGCAGTGATTAGAGGCAGCCTTCAAGATCTGTCTGGGAAGGGCGCTCCAAAACCGAGGCCCCGTCTGACGCACCTTACCCTGGTTTAAGGATAGCCATGAGGAGGGCCCGCAATGTGAGATCTGAACCTATCTCTGACCATTTCTGACATTTAGTACAGACACTGTTGGGGGAACCGTGAGAGAGAAATGTTGCATTTCTGCATTTCCCCGATACAGTGGATTAAATGGAGTCCATTTGTGTGACATTTAGGTACGCCATTGCCCTTTTACGTCTGTCATCTGCACCTTCCTAAACACCTACGTCAAGCTGGGCTCCCTGCCGCCCTTTGAGCAGAGCCTGCCCCTTAACAACCTCTGCTACCCTGCTACCCTCCAATGAGTCACACCTCGCCATGTTGCACTGCCAGACACTCGTGCATGGCAAAATCAGAGGTCTCTGCAAATCTGAACCCAAATGCGGTCAGGAAAAGGTTGTTGCGAGGATGGCAGGCTGTTGTCAAATGGCATCACACTAGTCTTGTGAAGCAAGAGGTCTAAATCTCGCTACATCAGCTCAGAACTCACGTCCGGTTTTGCATCAAGATGTTAGTCTCAAACCAGACCAACATGGGAAGCTAGGCTAGGAAAAAATATGGCTAATCAGCAAACCTCACCTTAGCGAATGATCGTGAACACAGAGCAGTGGCATTTTGAAGATAAACACAACATTTATTCTGCTTTGGAATCCTTTTAACACTTTGAAGTTCTTACTTCAATTAAAATGGTAGCGGTCCTGTGGTAGTGGTTGCTAATGGTGTTTACTTTGGAAAGAGGGTACTTCAGCATCCAATCAGCAGCAAAGTAAGGTTGACTGACAATTCCACAACAAACTGCTGACTGCAGGCTTCCCAGAACTAATGAGCGAATTTGAAAATGGTTGGCTGTACGAAGCTAGAATTAATAGAGTCAACGAGTTGGGCTGTTTGTGTTTCCTAATGACTCAATTGACTGCCTCACAATTCTGAGGTTCAGCCAATCAACGATTGTGTGAGATCAAGCTTTTCATGACTAGGCACGGATTTATATTGCACAGATTAAACATGTGCGCTGGGATACACTTGGTCATCTGGTCCCCTGTTAAAGCTAACGTTGGCCAGTATGTGAGGTTGAATGAGGCCTACCTGACAATAGATCCTGCACTAGCACTTGCTGGTGAGGCTGCTCTATTAAAACGACTACGATTTGTACAGGAGGCACTGCTAATTCTGGTTGCAACCTGAGTACATGACCTCTACAAAAGATTATGCAATCCATTCCATATTCCACCATGGGCCTCTCTTCCATCTGTATTTGTATTTTCAGTATTTGTCACTGAGGATTAATATGTGGTTTGTTTATGTGACTGCTTTTTTATATTAATTGTTTTTTTAAGGAGTCTATGTCTAGACCCTTGTTAGACAATGAGTAACAAATCTGAACAGCTTCTCCAATCGAAAAAAGCTGGGAAATAGACAAGCGCTTACCCAAACAGAAACATTTGCATTACAGAGTGAGCCCACTTCAAAGGGACATTTTAAATGGTTTGTAATCCTTGCATCCAATGACATCACAATTGTTGGATTGGCTACTGCAGATGGCTCTTGGCACTGAGGAAATCTCCATTTGTCCAGTGTTATATCTCGACCTTGCAGTATTGAAGTTGAAAGATGAGAGGACATTCCAGGCAAGAAACGTTTATTTCTATATTTTTGACCAAATGTTCCATCCATCCAACCAGCCCCAAAAACAACAACACTCATCAGCCTGAAGATGCTCATTGCATATCAAGCATGGGATGCAATACTTTTAAGAAAATCATATAGGTCTCTGCCAACATCCCCTCAATATACCTGATCAGTGCCACGGCTCTGGTGGTGAAGGAAAAGGAAAAGTATGTACTATGATTCATAGTATATAATTGTTTGGCTATTATAAGTTATTTCAGTGTACTCAAATAGTAGATAATTGTATACTATTATTATTAAATTATGTATTGCATTTAAAATCATGTTTTTCACCTCAGGTCATGAACTATAACTTATCTCATTTTCTGGTTCTAGAGATACATTTAGCCTATTCAATTAGAAAAACAAATGATTAAATTAAAGATTAAATTATAGACCTTTCGCTCTATTCTTTTCTATTAATTCATAAAACTATGATTGGTTTCGAATGCATTAATGCCGTCATAGATAAAGCCTGCAGTATCAGTATCTGACTGTATGTTTTAATATGTCTACTAGACCGATGAATAGTTTTTCCCACATTATTTTGTTACAAAGAATATCTGCTAGGTACATCACAAACAAATACCCAGGGACGTGCATTTGAATTTCAAATCCACATGGCCAGATCACCACAGCATGCCATTACTGTCAACATCGGGTGTTTTAAGTTTGTGACAGAACAAGCACCAATGCAGGGACAGGCTATATATTTATTTCCAATGCTTCCTCACAATCAAAGTCAGATTTTTTTTTGTCCAAGTCCCACATGGTTTTCAGGCAACATATAAAGGACAACCTCAAAGAGGTAGTAGGAGAGAGTAAAAAGTAGAAGGAAACAGTTCCTTCCTTTTCTTAAGTGTCTGATTGGTGCATGCTAGTAGCTACAGGAGCAAGGAATAGAGAAAAGAAATATATAAAAATAACTAGTTATCAACTATTAGACTAGCTACATGACTGTTAGAAAATGGCATATTCTGTGATAAATAAATAAATAAATTCAAAAGTCAAAAGGGCTAGAAACTATACACAATCAGTGTGACAGCCATATGATTGGCCTCACAAGGGGAAACACGTATTGCAGTGGATGACTACCTAGGTGCATGCTAAATATGATGTATGCATTATTATAAATTCAAGAAGAATGCTTTGAATGGTAAGCACCCTCTTTGGGATCCACAATTGTGATCTTCAAGGACAAAAATCATGTAAAGCATCAGAATGAAATTAATAAAATGAAACCCTTTGTCACGTCAACGTCTGTAAGAAAAAGTAATAGATGTAATGTTTGTAACTATTGAGTTATGTTGCAAGGTGACCGGGCATTGCTGCTTTCGTGGTTAATTGAGAGAAAGCCTGCCCTGAGTGTAGAAAAGCTTTAAGATTACAGATTTGCCTGCTGCTTGAACAAGTTTTGCAACACACAGGCAAATAAGACACAACACTGAGAAATATGCCATTCACATCTATGTCATATTGAAATTCAGCTACCAAACCTAACAATCCTTCGTCAAAAAGTCACTTTGATGACAAAATGATACACACTTGTATCATATGAATACACTTCCAGATCAGCAGCAACACACTAGTCTATTTTATATAAAACACTGCAGTCTTTCATCTTCCATGTTTTTTTCAGTTCCACAGAAGGCATGTTCTCACAACAACCAAAAAATCTAATACTCTAAATTACATTAAAGTACTTTACAGTGCAGAAAATTCAGTTTAAGCAAAAATGAACCTAAAATAAACCAAAAATACAATACTGTACTGTTACAGTTTTTTTCAATTGCTTGAACACTATAGACACATGCTTAGACCAAAGAAACACAACTTGAAGTTTTTCTTACTATACCTAAACACATGTAACCATTCATTACACAGAAGCGCTGCTTTGCACTTCAGTTGCTATTCTGCAACACACTTGCTCCTTTCTGCAACACACTTGCTCCTGCACACTTTAACTATTTCAAACATAAGACACTTAGTTCAAAAATGACATCTCAGTATATAATTGGGAAAACACATCTATTCAAAATACTTAACACATTGGGCAATTGAAAATACAATACAAGATACACACCTCAAAACACTTACTTACAAAACTGAACACCAATCAGCCAGCTACAAAAAGGCCAAAGGGCAATTGTGCCAAAGGGGCAGCGTGGGGGACATGTTACCTTGTTTTTCTGTGTTTATGTACAGTACAGTTGTGTATTTTTGGTTAATTTTTGTTATAATTTACTGAACTGTAAAGTACTGTACTGCAATGTACAGTATTGAGTATTAGGTTTTTTGGTTGTTGTCATTCTGTGGAACTGAATAACAACAGTGAATATGGATGATGAGTTGTTGTGAGTTGTGTGTTGAGTTTTGACACAATGAGCCAATTTTTTTGCAAAATGTGTATGTGAAAAAAACGGTAACACAGAAAAACGAAGCAATTTTGCGTGGGTGGGCTTATGGATCCTCGCCTTGTGTGCCGAATCAATCCATGGATTGACCTTACCTCAATGTCTCCGGCGCGGGCCTGTTCCATTGCCTGCAGAAGAGGCATGCGGGCATGTGATTGTCGGTCATATGCGCGCGACTTCCAAGCCGGAAAAAAATGTTTATAGGGTTCAGAAATGGCGAGTTAGGGGGCAAGTATACGACTTAAAATTGTTTATGGTTGTTGAACCAGTTCCGGATCAAAACAGCCTGATGGAAACAAACATTATCCCAGACAACAACAAACCTGGGCTGCTCAGCTCCGTCCTGTTGAGCTGCATCATGAAGTGCATCTAGAAATGTGATGATATGTTGGGTATTGTAGGGACCTATTTTTGCATGATGGTGCAGTTACCCTCGAAGGCTAATGGTGGCACACAATGAGATATTTCCCCCACGTTGCTCCGGGAAGTGCAAAATTGCCCTTTTTGTAGCTGGCTGATAGATGTTCAGTTTTGTAAGTAAGTGTTTTCAGGTGTGTATCTAAGTATTTTCAATTGCCCAATGTGTTTTGTATTTTGAATGGATGTGTTTTCCCAATGGTACCTGAGTTTTCATTTTTGAACTAAGTGTCTTATGTATGCAATAGTTTGTTGTTTGCAGGAGCAAGTGTGCTGCAGAAAGGCACAAGTGTGTCGCAGAATTGCAACTAAAATGCAAAGCAGCACTTTTGTTTAATGTATGGTAACATGTGTTTAATGTATAGTAACAAAAACTTCAAGTTGTGTTACTTTGGTCTAAGCATGCGTCTATATTGTTCAAGCAATGGGCTAAAACCTTCAGCCTTAGGCCTTAATTCACCTCAGGTAATAGAAAAAGGACAAATAATGATGTCGCTATGGGAAGTCAGTGGCACACTGAAGATATGCTGCTATATCTTACTGTGCCTCTTCTTCCGTTTCAAGGTACAAGCCTCGCGGTTTTTATGACCCTCCTGCTTTCAGCATTTCTGTATCATTATTTCATAATCAATGAATAAATGAAGGCATTCCGTTCCTCCAGCGCATGGTAATGTTTCCCAAAAATGGCTTTAACATGATCAGCATCAACTATTGCATTGAGAACATCTAGGTCAGTATTTTCCATTATCATTTATCTCCTTATATGCATCCTTAATTAAGAATCTAAATCGAAAAAGGTGCATACCCCGTCCCACCTGTTCCCTGCAGAATGTATCAATTTGATATGCTACTGGTTCTATGCCTGCACATCATTTGTTCCCTGCTGTTTTCAGTGTCTGAGCAGGGGGGTGTAGAGGCATAGGAGAGGGAGGACACACATTCAACCTACCTAACGGCCAACATCTCCATCAATACATTGGATTGAAAGTGAAATAACAGTGGATCGTTTGTGTGTGTGCGTAAGTGTGGGAGTTTGTGAAAGAAATAGGAAAATGTTTTGCCTTTTTGAAATAGATTTTCAATGGCATTTCTGTCCTTGATGATTGCATATGTCTAAGCTTTTAAAATACTTTAGAAAAATGTAAATTAAATTGCATGTATTGAGTAAACTAAACCAACTTCAATGTATCCTGCACAGTGTCGAAAATGTGTCCAACATCAAAAATGTCCTACCTTATTTACTTTCTGGGCCATCTTTGGCCTTGAGCCCTGAGTACACCACTAGTAAGCCTAATTTCAGACTTGTAGTACATAATGTACACACCCACACACATACACACCAACCCACACACACACACACACACACACACACACACACACACACACATACACACACACAAACACAAACACCCACGCACACACACCCACGCACCCATCCATACACACCAATACACACACACACACACACACGCGCGCGCGCGCGCGCACACACACACACACGCAAGCACGCCCGCACGCACGCACGCACGCACACGCACACGCACACACACACACACACACAAACACACAAACCCAACAAATTCCATAATCCTATATATATATTCCATAATCCTATCACCTTCCCCCCTCACACCTCTCATGATGTGCTCTCCAGCTTGGGGCGGTCTGTCCTCTCTGATAACTGTAGTTTGTCTCCAGCCAGTTGTGGACTGTTGGATGTACTCTTGAACTGAGAGCTACAGAATTCATGCCAGGACCATAAGCTTCTGGTCTAAACACGGAAGCCTGGCCATGTTACATACCATGCTGTGAGTGTATGTATATTTGAGTCGTGTTTGTGCAGATTCCGCAAAATAATGCAAAATGCAAATTGTCAAAACACCATTTTCCATTTTCTGTTATGAAGCACAAAAGTCAAGGCCTAAATCCCTGACTAAAAAAATCCTGAATCTTGGAGAATGTCATACAATATTACAATAATAATAATAGTAGGAGATGGAAGCCAGTGTAGTTGTATTTTATTGTTGTATTTCATTGTATTGTTAAAAGCAGCTTGTATTGCAATTGTGCACGAAAGGCACTATATAAATAAAGTTTGAAATGATTTGATAGTTTAGATTGTAATGGATGATCTGATAGAGGATACTTTACAGTACAGATGTTCACATGGTGCCAGTATATAATAGACGAAGCACAATTAATCAGTTCTTTTATTTCCGATTAAAGAGGCACTCGTAATACATTATGCAGCAGTAAAGAAGTTTGTGGAGTAATGGTCTCTGCAGGATATTAAGCACAGTATTAACCTGAAACAAATGGAAACAAGAACGGCTGAAACGGCTGAGTCAGCACACGGCGATAATCGGTGGGAGAGAAACAGGTGGACACTGTCTGCTGGTTAGCGATTTATGTATACCCACTATGTGTGTGTTTGTGTTTGTGTGTGTGTGTGTGTACATGTGTGCGGGTTTGAGGCTGTGTCGGTGAGTGTGTGTTTATAGGTGTGTGTATGCCTGTGTCTTCGCATGTGTATCAGTGGAGGTGTGTGTGTGTGTGTGTGTGTGTGTGTGTGTGTGTGTGTGTGTGTGTGTGTGTGTGTGTGTGTAGTATTTTAAGTACCCCATGGTGTATAAAAGGGCCCTGAGAGGACGCTTGACAGTCACATAAGTCCAATAGACTGCAGACATGCTCAGGTTCCTACTTTTGACGTCCCTCGCAGCCCTGGGTAAGTAGCTCCAACCCTGCTTCACCAGGTGTTCATTCATTCCACCATCCATTCACAATGCGTGAAATACATAGAATATTCAACTGCAATTATACATGGCTTTGATTAATCGATTCCTTGACTGATTGAAAGGCAAGAAAATCTTGCATTGAGTCTGAGTGTTTCGCCCCTAAGGACAATTAGAGTAAGATATGATACAGATTGCAGACGACTAATTAACTTGTTGCATGGTTCACACTACGGGCTACTTAATGTGACCGAGTGGTGAAGGAAACGCTGACAAACAGCCAGGCAAACTCTACACATGAGCCAAGAGCCTCGTTCCATTTGCTCCATTTCCAGACAATTGATTTACAGGACTTTGATGAATAAAAAATTTGAGATAATCACAATCTGACAAATTTCTCTGGTATATTTAGATCGATTTTCTATTTAGAATTTATGTATTCCATTGATGGCAAATTTTCCATGCACCATATAATTGACCATTGCCTTATTTTATATTCCTCCTTTATCCTAAAAGTTTTCCTTTTGCTGCCTTCCTAGAGACTTGCTGAAATTTGCCTAATGCAAATCTTATATCAATTAATGATGAGACAAAGACATTAGCATACGACGTGGCAGCCCAGACTGCTAACTATCTCCATCTCCCAGTGCTGGCTGAGCTGGAGCCCCAGCCCAGGTATCTGGAGGACAGTGTGGAGGGCCGTGTCGTGGGCGGTGAGGTGGCTAGGGCTCATTCCTGGCCCTGGCAGGTAGGCTATGCTATATGCTTTCATATTTACACTTTGCAGTTGTATGGAGACAAACAAAAACCTTGTTATTTCTACCTTATTTTTAGATGTCCCTAACTGCAGTCGACATTCTCTTGCAACCTTCCCCCATGTAGGGTGTGTGTGTGTGTGTGTGTGTGTGTGTGTGTGTGTGTCTGTGTGTGTGTGCGCGTGTGTGTGTGTATGTGTATGTGTGTATGTGTGTGGGATAAATGTCGGTTCTTCAGCTCAACCCTGAGGCAACTTTTCAAAGGAAAAAACTTGTTTTGGCTGCCTAGTCTGCATTCAGTCAACGCACTTATATCCTCAGTTATTCCTAAATACATTTTAAACCTTGCTCCTCTTCTTATTATTCCTAAATCTCTCTTAAACAGATCTCAGGGTTGCATAAAACATGTAGCCTACATTACCTACCTCAAGCCAAATAACATGACATTTTCCTGTGAATGAGTTATGCACGTAAACCAGTTTGGCAACAGCTGCTTGTGCTATTTATGAAATACTTTCCATTGACTCAAAATACAAAGGTAGAATCTTTGCAAATGTCCTCCTATCTATTCATGGCAAAATTAGTAATGGATGTTTTAACGGAAATACCTGTGCACCCGTCAGCATAAGCTGCCTGTTATTAATAATCCGATTTTAAGATTTATAACTGTTTGTGTTTTAATCCTAATGCGATGTGTTGGCGTTTTCTTCTTTGTTGGTGTGTTTGTGTGGCTGTTTAAGATCTCCCTCCAATACAAGTCTGGAAGCTCCTTCTACCACACCTGTGGAGGTACCCTGATCAGGAAGGGATGGGTCATGACTGCCGCCCACTGTGTGGACAGGTGAGAGTGAAACACAAGCAGACAGCAGCAGATGACCCAGCAGGGCACACGCACGCACACCCATACAGAAACATAATATACAGGACTGTTTGACCCAACACTCGCCAGTTACATACACGCACACACACACGCACACACACACAGAAACCCACTCTCCCAAAAATGAACCCTGACCTGCAGTACGAGTTATATCCTATAACCTATAACTAACATGTTTTGTCCTTTTACAAAGTTCCCGTACATGGCGCGTGGTGCTGGGGGACCACAACATCAACGTGCATGAGGGCAGCGAGCAGTACATGAGTGTCAGCCGGGTCCACATCCACCCCAACTGGAACTCCAACAGCGTCGCCGGAGGGTGGGTCCGCTCTGCAGTTTGAGGACATGCATGGGAATGTGCAATTACTTCCTGAGATAAAGAAGTCACAATGACAAAGAGAGCAACCTTGTTTTTAGGAATTTATATATTTTCTAATTTCGAAGGATTTTTAAAGGCCACAGACTTTCCAGTCTCAGTTTGACTAACTAAAGCATATACTGTATTTTAGGCTGAACAACACGAGTAACAACACTCCACTGTCACAGTGGATGAATAACACAGGTTATTTTAACTGCTATATTTATTGGTTGAAGGAGGTGTTAACATCACTAAGGTGCTATGCACACGTTTTATTTTTGTGTCACCCTTTTGAGATCTCAGCACACACACAGAGTTACACATAAAACAAATGTTTCATACTTATCTGCCTAATTTTTAGCTGGGACATCGCCCTTCTGCGTCTGACCTCTGACGCTGTTCTGAACAACAACGTCCAGCTGGGCTCTCTGCCCCCTACTGGCCAGATTCTGCCTAACAGAAACCCCTGCTACATCACCGGATGGGGACGCACCAAGAGTGAGTCGCAAACACACACACACACACACACACACACACACACACACACACACACACACACACACACACACACACACACACACACACACACACACACACACACACACACACACACACACACACACACACACACACACGCACACACACACACACACACACTCAACCATTGAAAGATTAAGCAATCTCCTTTAATCTTCAAATACCCCACAATTATTAAAAACTAATTTAGACAAAACTGTTCTTCCTATACCTTCCCCACTCATGCCTCCTCTTCTAATAAACTACTTATCCCCACACCATCATTCCCCTGTGTGTCCCGCCAGCCGGAGGCCAGATTTCCGCCGAGCTGAAGCAGGCTACCCTGCCCTCTGTCGACCACAGGACTTGCACCAGCTCCTCATGGTGGGGAAGCACCGTCAAGGAGTCCATGGTCTGCGCTGGAGGTGCCAGCGAGTCTGGTTGCCAGGTGAATAGGCGCCGATATTCCGCCCCCCAACTTTGTCCATCCTTCAAAGGCACCGGACATACCATTGAGTCAATTGTACAAGGATTGATGATGGCGATGAACACGTCATTTTGAGGGGAAACCCAGGTTGGGGTGCATGAGGATATTAAGCGTTGGCCATCATTAGTGGAGGCACCACACATCGACCAGGGTGGTGCTCTGGTCACACATGAACCCCTGATGTTAATGTAGGGACCACAGCTGTGTAGATGTATTATTAATGAAGTCATCAGATGATCAGGAACTCGTGATCCACAATTTTCCACATTCTGTCCATTGATGCTAGCTTGGTCGATTTGCAGCGTGTTTGGGCGTGCGAGTGTGAGACTGGAGTCATTGCTCATGGGTATGTTGGGGGTTCTGTGTTCTGTGTTTCCAGGGTGACTCTGGTGGACCTCTGAACTGCAGCGTTGGGGGCCGCTGGGTGGTCCACGGTGTGACCAGCTTTGTGTCTTCTGCTGGATGCAACGCCATCAGGAAGCCCACCGTCTTCACCCGCGTCTCCTCCTATATCGGTTGGATGAATGGGGTCAGTATCGGGAGATTTTATATGCATGCATTATTTCATCTCATGGGCTTGATTCATAGCACATTTTGAGCACATTTTATTTTTTCCATAAATAATTGGTGTTATTTTGTTAATAAAATAATGTCATTTAAAGAGTACACACTGATTATATACGTTACTCGATTCATACTCATGCACTATGTACTAATATGTCGTTTTTGGGTGAGCAATTGGTGTGCTTCCTTTATATTTTTTTATAATATGTTTATATTAACCATAAATGTTCTGCCCATTTGCAGATCATGGGTTAAAGCTCAAGAGGACCTCCATGCATTCTCTGAAAATGTATCCTTATGTGAATAAACTGTATAATTCAACTCCCTTTTTTTTGTATCATTCTTATTATCATTATTTCACTGCTATGTATGATTTTGGCTCTGATTATAAGCATACATTAGTACATGTCATTTTGGGGGAAAGAAATGGTATGAGACATAAGGGGACTTCCTTTTAATCAATAGCTTTAACATAGACCTATTACACAAATCTTACAAAGAAGTGGATTCACTTTGGAGTACATACGCAGCTTTGCTGAAGCTGTATGTGCTGACTGTGTCACCACAATCAATTACTTCAATACTATCATTCATCAAATGATTAAGATGAAAAATATGCACAAATCAAAACCCCAGTATGGGAAGACAAGCATATAGAGCCAACGTTTCAGACCAGCTAAAGCCTGCAGTCAAGCAATCACTAACGACAGCTCTGGAGAGCATGGCTCTCTTGCAGGGCTGCGACGCTTTATAACCCTCTGAGATTGTCGGGTTGAGCAAGGTCAGAGACGATGTGTGTCATGAGGAAATTACTCTGAAGGATCCTAGCAACAGATTCTTACTCTCACTGTGTCATATCTTCCACGTGTAAGCCCAAAAAAATGTAATTGAATGATGATCTTAAGGCAAAGAAATTTGTTAGAATGGCTTTAGGGATCAGAAGGAATCAGTAGTTGACATTTATTCAATTGATCTGTTTTTACCATTGAGTGTGTCTATTATGTTTTCTTAAGTATTCAGAGGTTGACAATTTTTAATGGGGTTACCGGCATGGGACCGGCTGTTATTTTAGGGAGCCACAGTGGAGTGGTTGGGCGGGGGAGAGGTTCCTGTGGAGATAAGTAGGAGTGACCTTTTTGGCCCAAGGGCACAGCCAGTGCCACTTTACTGTGACTACCGTATAATATACAGATTTCTATGCTAATGTTTCCTTTCGGGTATGACAACACAGTGACTAACCATCAACGCATGGCTTTTTTCTGTATCAGGACGATTCGCCTGTAGTCTCCTCCTGCACTGTGCTGTCCCAATTATTTAAAAAGAAAAGAGCTGCATTGTCTATTATTTACAATTTATCGATCAAATAGGCTCCAGGATGGTGTTGCATATCAATAAAGGTGTTAATTTGTGGGGAGAACATGACATGGAATATCTTTTGCTTAATGCGTGTTCTCTAGGGCTATATATAAGAACTAAGGCGTCGAGCAATAGGCTATAAAAGGAGTATAATTGCCCTTAAAGGCCAGTTGTTTTAAGCTTTCAAAAGATCAGATTGTGTTAATTTTCGCTTGCACTCTGATTCAAATGTGCTAGATACCCTGGTTGATTCGTGTGGTGCCTTCTTCCATTTTCTCCACATGGAAAACACCAAACTCTATCGCTCTGTTGTTCTCACAACATGATTCCGCTTTAAAGTACAAGACCAAACCGTATAAAGAGAGAAACATTATCCATTCCCAGGTTTGAAAATGTGTGAATATAAATGAATTCCTAGTTTTGCTCATGGTCCCGCTCCCATCTCTTTATAATATTATTTCCGTGGGAAACCAAATGGCAAAAAAGTAAGATTGGCAGTGAGGAATAAAACACTGACCTTTTATTCTGTTTTAAGATGATTTCTGCTAGAGCATTGATGATGGCTTGATGGTGCTCAACTGAGCTATGAATGTTTTGAAGCATTGCTCACAACTTCCTCAAATGTCAATCCAAAACAAAGTCCAATGAAGGTCAGACTTTCTTTTTTGTTATCACTATGTCGACAGACAAGTCTCGCTGCCAGACTTCAGCATTTAAATGATAAATGACCTGACCACTGCTGGGCCACGATGTGCACTACAATAAGTCACCTCAGGACACTGGACTTGACCATAATGAAGTTAACTGGGATGGGCTTTAAGACGCCACGGTCCAATAAGGCTTTATCACAGAGCCTTTATCTTATGGTGTTAATTATGGGCACTGCGGGCCTACAGACCCATCATTAACCAAATTAGCTCCAACTGTTTTCATCCCATATGGTTACACCTCTGTGATAAAGGCCTATAACTACTTTTCACATTTAGTTTGTCAAAGTGTGCATTATATTAAACAGGGATGATACATTTGCATGCATTTGAATTGTTGTTTTTTCCTATGCCCATGCCCACGTGAATGTAGGGGCTATCATGTTTTTTAATTCTTCTAAGTCTTCCGTAAATATTTAATATAAAAAGAAAAAAAATTATGAGAACATCAGGACCTGAAAAGCTAGCATAATCATAACTGCTTTAGTCTGCCACCTGCACTATATTCTACACAACAAAACAATCCTGCTGTGAATATGTTTTTTCTCCACAAACATGCTCTTAAAATTTAAATACGGATTCAAGGGTGACGAACATGCTTCACAGTGAAATGAATGACAACACAGACAGACATGGTGTGTTGTCCTGCTCTCCCATAGAGATTGAACCCACATGCTTGTGGAGGAGGGGATGGTACAGAGATGACACCCCCCCCCTCATCACCCAGCACTTTGGATGGAGAAGTTGAACTAAGGCTGCCACCTCCTAAACCATTGAGAGGAGATTCATGGCAATCCTTCAAACTCACGCACATGCACGCACACACATACTCACACACACGCACATGCAGAGAACTTACCGACTGAAAATATGAATTTCCATCAGGGTCATTAAGAGTCTGGTCCTTATTGGCCAGTCTTGTTGGAGTGACCTCTTTGTTGCAGTTTGAGTAATAGAGGTCAGAGATTCAATAATTAAATATATTTCTGAAGCCATTGGTTTATATTGTTATGACCTGCAGACTTGCATTTGTGCATATCTCTCTGCAGCTGGTATACCAAGGCTAAGAAGAGACTGATGCCACCTCCATCTCGCCAAAGTTGTGTGTGTCTTAGTTTAGATTTGTGGTATTTCTTTTCATGCATTATTCGTGCATTATCCTTGAATATATGCTATTTTGTGTATTTAAGGTCTTGGAAGCTCAGGTGTAAGCAGAAAATTATGATGTTGCGCCCATGAACAATACACAATGAACAAATTATTAAATGTTTTACTCTGTTGTGTCAACACTTTGTGTGAAACTACAAATTGGAGCATGGCCAGCAACAACACATCAACTAACTCTACTGCTGCTGGGTCCAGTCTTCTTAGGTGGTGCCTGGGATTGTAATTGGAGTCGTCTATAGTGTTAACTCCATTAAAGAGTGCATCAATGTGTTGATGGTGCTCCAGAAAACCCCAGATATATATCCTCTGTTCTATTTTACACTCATGTTCATGCTTTTTTATATTGAATTTATGTGAAAAGACTGCTTGCACATTTTACTGTTTGGATTTGCCTTTCCTATCTATTCATCCACCCCCTATTATATAAGTTAGCATGCAATGCACCTTTCCTGAGAAGCAACATCCACCCCCCCTACCTTTGTTTTATGAAAAATGTAATGCTGGCTTGTTATTGGAGAAGGCTTATAAAGCGAAAAGGAGATTTACACCTCCCACAATAATTCCCTGCTGTAAATACGTTCAGACCCCACTCAGGCACTTTCCTTTCCCTCTCACATCGGCTTGTAATTAAGTCTGCTGGGATGGGAGGATCACACAGTAGATAAGACATGCTGGAAGGTTCTCCTTCTACCAGCTGAAAGCAGCTATCCCTGATCACCAGAGATGCTATTTTTATGTGTTCTTGCCCGTTTTGAATGCCTCCTTTTGACATCAAGCCCATTGTCAAGACAACCACAATACACATGTGAACACAGACAAATGTATTTGTATGTGTGTGGGGGGGAGAGAGGGTCTGTATTTCAGCTGCAGCCTGCCGAAATTCATACAAATGAGCACTGGCACATGAAACCCAAGCTCCAAAAAATCGAAGACAGACTCACAGATTCCTTCAAACTGTGATCAATGTGAGCCCAGGGGATCAGCCGAAGCTTGGGCTCTCTTTGCTTTAGCATCGAGACCTCAGTCTCAACATCCACATTCACTCAGACCCACCAGCAACGGGCTCACCTGAAGCCTCTGTGTCCGAAATCCTGTTTTCTATCCACATGATCCCCAAGTCGACACCTCTGCTCAAAGTAAGCATCCACCTTCACAGTTGTAATATGACTGGGGGCCTTCCCTCGCTTTCCTTGTTCCACCGTTGTGTCACTAATGGGTTTAGTAATCCCGATAACCTCCATGACAATATGCTGTAGGGTTTCAAGTTCCACTGCTACTTATGTGATGATGTGTTACCTTAGTATTTTTATATTATCTACATTATTTCATTTTTTTGGATTATGTATGACACTGTAAAAATGTTTTTAGGGCGTGGTGCGTATGGTATGGATGATATGCCCCGCCTGTACGATACGTAAAGCGTTCATTGGCATAGGCACAACTTCACTACAGCCACTATGCCATAGGCCTGCTGGCTGCTGATCGCTCCGTGCCGTGGTGATACCAAGCATTTATAAATGTTTCAAATGTCTCTGAACCCACATTGTGCTGCTTGAATTATTCATTTACTGAGTATTACACGGTTGCAAGTTGATTTGATATATGTGAGAATTAGGAGACTAATTACCTACGATAATGGCAGTTAATCTGAATGAAACGCAACACTCCAGCCCCAGACAACACTTTCACCCAATCTATCCATGCAGAATACAATTAAAAGGTCACTGCATTTCTAATATTACTACGGCAGAAGGTAATTGTTCTGTTTTTTAATCATGGGAAAAACTCCACTTGCAGGTCTAATCACGATCTATTTTTACAATTTGTTATGTTGGTTAATAGAATTGCGCAGATAGAGGCTAATAAAAATGTTCAACTCTGAATTAGAAGAGAAATAGAATGAATGACAAACTGTGAGGAAAATTAGGAAACACAATAGTATTTTTGTCTGACTGTTGTATAGATCCTTGCGGCCTGCTGTACCATATATTATAGCCAAGCTTAGTCCAATTACATTTCCAGTTTAGTTTGTAGACAGAAATACGTAAGTACGTGTGCATTCGATCCTTCTTAAATCCTTTTTTTTATTTAAATTACAGTCATAAATATCATTCATACAAAATATATGGAACTTCAGAGTTAAAAACATTATTAAAATTAACATTCCTTATTTCCATTGAGGAAAGTTATCTTGTGGCCTGGAGCAAGGCCCCTACTGCCTGCCTACCCAGAGCTGTTGCAGCGTGTTTCCCCTCTTGGGGATTGGTTCTGCTTCATGCTTGTAGTGTGATGAGCCCGAGAGGTGAGGAATAATTGTATAATGGTTCCATAGCGCCATCTAATGGACACTACCGGAGTTGTCTCACTAACCGGATTTCAAAGTGATCAAATTATATCATATTGCCCAATCCATTCTAGCAAGGTGATAATAAGGCAAGCTCTGAACTGCTATCAGATAGGTAAAAATGTTCAAACCATCTGTTCCTTAGATGCAACAATGAATGGATTGTGTTTTTATCTAAGTGGAAAGAATACGTCACATTCTATAGAATGAAAGGTAGCTAAAGGTACAATCTTCATTTGGATTAAAACATTCACGTGGCAAATGGCCACATTTCTACTTGAAAACATAACGTATTTAACAGATTGTATAAAGACGCTCCATCATGCAGCAACACCCACTAAAAAGAAAATTTACCAAGGAACGTAGAGTCAAACTTATTTCATACTACATATAATAAAGTTCAATACTGGCATCATATTTTCTCTTCTCCCTTATGTGTTGAACACAAGGCAGGACTGACCCGTCTACAATCTGCATTGTTTTACAAAAATACAAATATTTAAAGCTCAACTTCTGATCCCAAAAATACAGAATCAGAATACAGAAACTTCTTACGGTAGTCAAATAGAGGAACCTTGAAAAGTTCAAAATAGTGGAATTGCTCTTGTTGAATTGGAGGCTACTGTGCTCCACAGGCCCTGGTAAGGCACTTCTCCATAACAGTATAATAAACAAATGCTTACTAATTACAATTGCATATTTACAATGAATAGAACCCCTCTTGTTGCCCTTACAGCCTCTCTTAAATATGAGTTCAAGTAGGTTAATCTCTATAAATAAAGGAAAGAATTTATACCTATGGCAAAGCAGCCAACCTTTTAACGGGTTGACTAGAATACAATATAAATTGTTGTAATTATTTTGGGATGTCTGTTGTGCATTTCCCAGTGGTAAATAACACAAATCTGGTTATGTTGCTTGTGCGCTTCACAAATACAATCGCTCTCTGTATAAACTGAGCTGCATAATTGCACAGTGCATAGTATGTAGCAGTGATACACTGAGGTAATGTCTTGTGCTTTGTCCTCAACATGATTGCAGTCAAATAAAACTACCTCTTGACCGTGCATAAAGCATGGTCACACACACACACACACACACACCACACACACACACCACACACACACACACACACACACACACACACACACACACACACACACACCCAAGCAAACACACACACGCAAGCAAGCAAACACACACACACACACACACACACACACACACACACACACACACACACACACACACACACACACACACACACACACACACACACACACACACACACACACACACACACACACACCTGCTATAATGAACCATTATGTTTCACAAAGAAGAGATCAGACAACTGCTCTGCTGGCTGTATTTGGATCAGATTTCCCCTGAAAAATGGATCAAAGGATGCCCTCCACGGTCTCCAATTTGGGGGGACCATCAGGGGCCGGCAGTTTGTTTTGGCTGCAGACCTTTTGGTACTCTTTAAGCAACTCCACCACACTGTCATGTCCAAACTGCAGGGCGTCGTCCACAGGCTGGTTAGCCCACCTACGTAAAACATATGTGAGGAAGGATCTTTCCAAATTGCAAATATCAACAGTTTATAGCAAAGCTCAATGTCTTAGAGCAAATATCAAAATCGTACCTGTCCTTTACAAATGGATTCACTTCACAGGTCTCAGTGAGGAACTTCACAACATCGAGGTGTCCTGAAAGCAAACACAACATAAAGGAACCAAACAAAACCAAAATAAATGAATTTAATAAGTTATGAGAAAGTATAAAACATTTTTTTTATTTCCACTGTATCGCATTATGCAGACATCAGGTATTGGTCTTGTGCACCAGTCATCTCACCCTCTGCAGCGGCAACATGCAACGCTGTTCTGCAATCATAGTCCTTCAGATCCATGTCCATCGATGAGAGTGCAAATCTGGACCACATGGAGGTTAGAAGTGAGTCTATTGGTTGGATTTGAACTGGGTTGACTAGGATGGGTATTTCGAAAGGACTGTTGCTTTTCCTTCATAATATATAAAAAGCCTTCTCATTTTGGCAGTGGTGCTTGCCTCGATGCAATCCAATCTGATATTTAATTAGCCTCACATTGCCAGTACTATTGATTTTGAAAACAAAGCTTAAATTTAGACAAAAAAAGGCCTTCCAGCTGGAAACCTGCACCTCATTCTTACTTAATTTAATCAATTGAATGCTTTTTGGTTGAAGTTTACCCTGGCATGGATAGTGAAAATCCCACATTGTAAGTCTAGCCAGAACACATCATTTCATAGACTAATATCCAAGTCAAACTGATTTAAGATGTGGTACCTTCTCAGGGCTGACACATCCCCACTGTAGGCAGCAAACATCAAGTTGAACACAGCCTTGTTCTACAAGCACAGAAAGAGACACATTGTTTATGACTGATCATAGCAGCGTAAATTGGTCACTCAGACAGAGCTGAAGTGAAGTTTACCCTGTCATCCCCACTCGGCCTGCGAGGATCCTGCTTCTTCACAAAGTGTCTCAGGTTATCATAGTTGTGGAAGTTAAAGTATGACACCAGCTCCTGGGGAAAGCAGAAAACAAGAAAAGTTGAGTCACAGGAACAAATCATATTTTAAGAATACCAATTTTTCAAATTGGCTAAACGTGCACACTTTGCAAGTTTGGTATTTTGGCTGCATTCAGGGTTTTTTTGTTTGATTGATTGGTAGCTACTTCTCTGAGAAAGCTGCACAATATTCATTGTATAATCGTTTATAACAGAACCCTTGGGAGAAATTATGCTTATTTTTCATTATTGCGAGCCAAGGTTTCACTTATTCAGTGTCAATCATTCGGTTATGTGAGCGTGTAGCAAAGTTTCTCCTTGCATTTCAGCTAAATAATTGCATCTATGTATAATGGAGCTCCACCTCCAAACACTATGAAGTGTAAAGTGTGGCTCATTACTCACTATTAATGTTGATTGGCACATGATTGCAATCATTGCAAATATCCAAACCAACATAAACATGCTCTGGGGATGGATCTGCGGTGGTGAATACAGAACAGCTGCAGACAGAATTCCCATTCTTAGTTTGTACAGCTTGCTTGACCATTATTTTGCGATGAGTCGGTTAGGGCGAACATTGGAGAAATATGGAATCATTCCATATACATTGCCTCAATTCACACACAATGTCTGACATTTTTGCATAAATATAGATCTATGAATGTTCATGTTAAAACAAGGCTTTAACATAAGAACGATTACATCTTAGAAGGTGCTTTAAAAGTATTAAGTATACAACATGAGCACTTGGTTGTATAAATACATGTAACTAAACCAAAGTAATGTCTAATAAATGTATCAACACCATGATAGACTAGAATAGATTATCAACACCAGGAAAGATTTGATTATCCACCTCCAAATATTACATTGTCAACACCACAATAGATTAGATTAGATATCAACACCATGATAGACTAGAATACATTATCAATATCATGATAGATTAGATGATCTATAACTGGAAGATGTGATTCGATTATTTTTACCATGATAGATTTGATTATCCAAACAATTATAAATTAGATTTTCAACTCCATTATAGATGAAATGATCCACACCATCAAATGCCAGTGCTATGCAGGTGAATCCAGTGCCTACCTGACAGAAGTGGATTCCGCGTACACTGTTTCCTACTCTGTCCAGTGGGGGGGACCAACACATCACACCCATGACGTTGGGGACGACCAGCAGCACGGCCCCTGACACGCCGGACTTGGCAGGTAAACCAACCTGGGGGGTTGGTGGGTGCATTATTATTATTGTCATTTGTGCTGCAACCATGATGTTGTTCAGTGGAAAGCCAGTAGACATTTGAAGATTCAAGTCTCTCTTTTTAGTTTAAGTTCTGTCTGAGAACCACACTGTCCTCAAACAGATATTAAATATGTTTTGAGGTTTGAAATGTATTACGGCTGATTCAAAAGTTCTGATATAAATATGCAGAATAATAATGGGAATGAACAACATGTTTCAAAGAGCCTTTACTTTGAATTTCCTAATTGAATACTGATCAAACATACAGTATTGTTTTTAGAAAGGTTAAAATATTAAAATATTTGCTATTCAACACAAGGCCAACTTTACAGCAGTCAACACAACTTACATGAAAGGCCATCTGTCCAGAAAAGTCATACATCCCACAGGAGTACATGAGACTCAAGGTGTTGCGGACTGCCTCAGCACTCAGAACACGCTCCCCTGTGATTGGACAGATCCCTCCATTAGCCAGAGTGGCCCCCATGATACTTCCTGATTCACAGGTCACCTCAATGGAACAAAGCTAAAAGACAAGGATGTATTGGTCATGATGATTAGATTGTGTGTTTTTTTTTTTTTCATTATTATTATTATTATTAAATATCTAATTAAATGTTCTTTCTCAATATCACATTTTATTTTCATTTACCTGGAAGTAGAAGTCTAGAGCATCGATCATGTCTGCTCCTTCAGGAAAGCACTGTGGATACATTATGCATGCGATCATTTAACAATGATGGAGTATTTCATTAAATGAAGTGCGCTAGCATAGCACATTAACTACAAAACTGAATGTCAAGATTTGCAAGATTATATCTGAGGTGAGGTTCTATTGAAATGGCTCTTCTACCAAATTAACACTACCTTTTTAAATGTGTTACTCAAATAAGCACTTATCCTTGTTATCATAGAACATATTTGTATATAGATATGAGTTGTAATGTAGGTTTCTGAGCGACCATCTTATCAACAGAGCAGCATCTTACTTTTAAACTGTTCATCTGAAAAACAAATACTTTAAACTGAAGCAATAAACACAAGAGGTTTATGTGTTAAGTAATAGATTTGAACTCCCTGCCTTGTAAATCTAGGCTTATGATGCATTTTACATAGCTGCACTATCTAGCAAACTGTTCTGTATCACACACCTTCTTTTCTTTCATGTAGTATCCAATAGCAAAATTTCTGTCGCCTGTCTCTTTTTCTGACTGGAACCTGAGACAGAGAAGCAATAAATAGGGTCAACATCGATGCATTAATAATGGAGCAGGTTAGCAAAGAGGCCAGAACACTGTACTCTATGACTCTATAACAGTCCCAGTATTTACACCAGGGATTTGATTTAGTAGAGAGAGGGATACACACGTGGCGTTGCTGAATCCCACATAGGTGTTGCCCGCCATCTTCTTCACAAACTCCATCACCTATAAAAACAAATTATGACGATAGTAAATACCATACATCCCTGTTCACTATTTAAGTTTCCTTAAAGTGTGAGGGAGCATGCTTTGAGAGTTTCAGCTCTAGCAGATTTGTTATCCTCATGGTCCTGGCCTACGGCAATTTAGTGTGTATGATTGCTATAATAAGAAAAGTTGTGGCAGTAGTACAAACAATGGCAGTATCCTAAAGCCTAACACTCTCAGACAAGGACATCAAAATCAACCGCTGCACAGATTCACAAATTGGACGTCAGAGATTTTACGATTTTAGACCTGTTCTCCCTGGATTGCAGTCATATTTTAGTAACAGGCACGTATCACTATGTTGGGAATCATACAAGACATATAACCACGTAAAAACCAAACCAAAAAACATTGGTTTTATTACCCCTTTAAATGACCATTGCATCAGGAACTATTCTTGAGATCCTTATATACTTACATAGTCAAACTTCTCTGCTTTGTTTGAACCAGGCTACGGGAACAGAATGAGGGTGACATATTACAAAAAGACTAAAACATAAAATGTCACATGAATCACAGGGTAGAGCTGTTATCTGGGATAACTTCAACAGCTAATTTTACAATGATGGCACACTTTTCCTTCTGATCAATGACCCAAGCGGGTAGAGTTATCACCATCATTTGAGAGAACAAGGTGACAGAATGAGGGTTCAGCAATGGTGCTCATACGAACACTTTAGGCATCTACGTTCCAATCTCCCAAATAGACACAGACACAACGAAATATGGGAACTGAGGGTTGAATAATCTCCCAATGTGCTCATATAATATGGCTGAGGTGAGTCAAAGGGGTTAATGTCGCTCTAGGTGAGATGAGAGTTGTAAAGAGAGAGAAAGAGCAAAGAAAAAGCAGGAGAGAGTATGATTTATAAAATAAACCATCCAAACCCCCCCCCCCCCTTTCTATGTTTCACGGCAGGTGCATTCACAGTGCAGTGGACCGACAATAATGCTCTGAGTGCTGATGGGATTGAAAGGCAAGATGGATCCCCCGCACCGATCAGGGCAGAGATGCCCTGATCGATCAGAACATTTGAGCTAGTCTGATTTGTGAGAATGCATCTGGTTCAAATGCACTGAAGTGACCTGTAAATATGTAAGTGTAGGAATCCCCAGGTCTATTATTTACATTTTGAGTGCATGACGGTGTTTACCTTGATAAGAGAGCTGATCAGGATAGCTCCTGAATTAACCATAGGGTTGTGTGGTTTGTCTGGGAGAAATAATACCGGTACAAATCAACTTTTAATTAGAAAAACTCGGAACCGCAACTTTAATTGTGCAAATTATTTCGTTTGAATTAGATAAGTATGTAAATATTGCAGAACAAAACCTCCAAACTAGATTTGAGCATGATTGATTAATAACAAGACGTCATCACAAACAGTTCCTTAAAGTGCGTCTGACCTTCTTCATCGAGTGACAGCTGATTGAACTTCAGTCCGCTGGGCTCCATCCCCACGTAGCGGTGCACCTGCTCTGTCCCCGCCTCGTGCACCGCGATGGCGTACTCCAGAGGCTTCACGCATGACTGCAAACAAAATGGCAGCTTGGTGTCTCCCACAGAGTGTCTGAACGAGAACAACAAGTCATTTTAATTAACACAAAGCGGGAACAATGTAAATTATGTTCCGACTTATGTCTGACAATATGTGATTTGTAGAATGGAAAATATCTTTACATACTAATGGGTAAGTATTCCAAAAGTACCAGGTAACGCATCCGCGATGATGCAGTAAGACAAAATCAACAAAATGATTTGCTGTTTGTTTTACAATGTATTGAGTACTACTCAACTATTGAGTGTCTTGTTTTTCTTACCTCTGACCATCCACTGTACACAAAGACACTCCCCACAGGTCTGGGCTGAACTTTGCTAGGTGGGGGATGTAGTCTGCTACCTGGGACCAGGAGACACAATAATAACCAGCGATTACTTATATAATTGATTTAAGGAATCAAAAGCTTAATTGATGAAAAACCATTACACATAATCTATGTGAAATATGCAACCATTTATTCAAATTATTTACAAAAAGCCATTTAAAATATTTTTTTACATGCCCATCTCTTTGCTTCTCCACAGTTTTGTAGATTTCATTGATCTTTTTTGCAAAAGCATCAAACTCAGGAATGATGAATTTTTTCCTGAAGGCTTGGATCAAAAGGAGGAGGTTTCCTTCAACACATCTGAAATGAAATGATAATCTTGTCAAACACATTTAAACAGTTATGCAAAGGTTATGATTAAAATTAGAAAAAAAAGATTATAGGCCTCCCTAAATACACGAAAGACTGTGGTCAATTGGATCACGGCCTGCTACCAGTATATCATGTCCGTCAGTGATCTCTGCTTGTGTTTCATTCTTCTCTATTTCTATGTAGCAGAAGTGCTGTTCTGTCTTGTCGGTCTATATGTTGCAGTGCAAGGTAGGGAGAGAGTAAGGTGGTGACCCTGATAGGCTGTCTTTTCCCTGGTCCTATCTTTGTCATGCCCTATAGCCAGGACATGAGCCACCCAAACAACGAGGATACCAATTTAAGGTTATTTTTCAATGTTGTTATATTTCAAATGGCCCCAATAAATCATGACTCCTAGCGGGCAGAAAAGGGCGGCTGCTGAAATGGAATAATATAGAAAAAATAAATAATTCTCAATCATATTGCAAAATGTCAGAACTTGCGCTTCAATAACAACGTTATCAAACCTGTACAGGCAGCCCTGTAAACACCATGGCTTGACGCTTTTATAGCTAGTGACAAGACACTTCAAATAGCATATAATTAGAATTTCCTTCTAGCCTTCCAATTCCTGACATTGTCAAAGTGTGTCCACACAAAGTAGGGCAGAGGTCAGAGGTTGAGAACAGAGCACCTTCTCACAAGGGAATGTGTGAGTGACAGCACCTGCTGGAAATCTATCTGAGCCAGGGAAAGAGAGGCCCTCACAGGCCCCAAAAACCATAAGCCCTGTGTGTATTTGTGTCTGGGTTAGGGACGGGCGTATGTGTGTGTGTGTGTGTGTGTGTGTGTGTGTGTGTGTATGTGTGTGTGTATGTGTGTGTGTGTGTGTGTGTGTGTGTGTGTGTGTGTGTGTGTGCGTGTGTGCGTGCATGTTTGCGTAGGGAAAGATAGTGAGTAATAGAGTGGATGGGAGGGGTGAAGAACACCGATAGGGATAGTCCTTCATCATCATGGAATATTAGGAGCCCCGTCTAAAAATAGCAGTCTTGTTATAGCTGCTATTGGAGTTGAAGAAGTAATAGAGTACGGATGAGTGGTGATAGCGATCAGGTTTCACAGCCACTGTATGAGATTTGATTCAAGGGATTATTTTTACTCACAATTTGCAAAACCATAGACCTGGTTCAACCATACTCTCTATCCCCAGATCGATTATTTATTATAATTAACAATATTGTGGCCAATATGGGAACGTCTGTTTAAATTACCTTTATATTTAGAAACAGGAGAGTTGATGTTCCTGGCCTGCAAACTGACAATCAGTAGATAGGGCTATGTGGGCAGCATGTATCATGATCTTTTTAATTTAGTATAAATATACTATATATACTATAATATATGATGAGAAACTTATTATTTTGTTGATTGATCTTTATAGCAAATCAATTTACCTTCTGTATTTGTAATATAGATGAAGCTCTTAAAACAATGGAAAAAAAATATATATTTGACCAATTTGACAATAACCACAACTAACCAATCGACATGCCCCACTCTCTCACTTATGGAACAGGTCTCGGTCCATCATCACTTCCCCCCCAACCGAATCCTGCTCTGCATTTTCAAGCTTCTCCATGCTGCACTTCAGTCGAGGGTCAGATGGGTGAAGACCAGTTTTCCTTAGGGCCTGCATTCAGAGTTAAATGAATACAGTTGTTTTAATGAAATCAAAATCATCTCATAAATCAGTATCTTGAAGCAGTTATTGTTGGAGCTCTGTAGAGATTCTAGTTAATAAATACTCCACCAGTGGAAGTAATGCTCAGGTTCAGAAATCTCTGCAATGCTAACGTTCCATACTCACACTAAGCTTGCTAATTTCTCTAATTGATTTCTCTCATTAATTAAACAGATCTCTCTCCAGCCGGGGGAGATGGGTGGAAAACCAGAGAAGGAGGTGGTAAAATAAATATCGGTTATTTTAGAGGTTTTGGCTATATCTGCAGACTGAATACTTACTGAGGTGAAATAGGAGATGGGCACCTTCTCCCGCCCATCTGTAATGGTGTAGAACAGCATGTCTTCCACTCGGGAATAAAGGGATTTTTTTGCGTATACACCTATTAAACATAGTGACAACATTGTAATTACCCAATGTGTGTTATGAGTGTTAACAAAAATAATCCTAAATGTCACCTGTTCATTATTGGAACTTAAAAAATATTGATTTTAAATGATTTTGTGCGTTAAGTCAAAGGATGGGTTTGTATGAAAGTTCTGGGGGATTGCAGTAAATGTTTTTTTACCATCACGGTCTGAGAACATCCTAGTCATCTTAATTAGCATAGTTGAGATGTGTGCAAACATGTTATTCACTGAACAAGTCCTGCTAGTTTGGGACTTTAAGTCTGGCGTATGGTCCTCCTTGACTCTTGGGCATGGCCCTGAAAGCTTCATTCAGACAAAAAATGTGCAGGATGATTTATTTTTTGCTCCACTTTCTACCAAAGGTTACAGCTGCTCCAGTGGTGCAGTATTCTCTAGTCTAGCTGCACAGTTAACTGACACGCATCAACACACAGCTCCTCAACGGTTAATCTGCTGTCCACACACCAAGAAACAACAATCAGACAGGATTTACCAACTGTGGCAGCAATGGTGATGTGGGGACGAGCATCATACGCGCACACACACACACACACACAACACACACACACACACACACACACACACACACACACACACACACACACACACACACACACACACACACACACACACACACACACACACACACACACACACACACACACCATAGAAAACAAGGGTAGCATCTGTGATGAAGCTGGCTGTAACAGCAATAAGGCGGATATCTTCAGGGATAAGCCCAAACAATGTAGATGATTGCCACACCACCATTTGCTTAACTGTTTCATCAACCATGAGTATCAGATCATTAGCATTCCTCCTACGGCCACACTGAACGCGCATCTACGCGCCTAAACCAAGGGTTCCCCATGCAAAAAATGCCGATTTTCTAAGCCTCTAACGCGCGTAACGCGTTCAGTGTGGCCGTACCAAATCAGCAATACCGCAAGAGTGGAAGGATAGCCTGAGCATTATAGGCCTACCAACTAAAAAGGTCTCCATTATGATAACAGCCTTCTTAATTTCCTCATTTCCTAATGCAGAACCTGCAGAACATGACCCAGAGTCAGCAATGACATAGCTATCAACTGTCCAAAGCAAGAAACCAAAGATGCCTAAATTAGTACAGCCTGTACAGACCTGCCAGACAGAATATATAATAATCAGCCGAGGGTGCCTATCCAACAGGCCTAGAGCCCACAGAGAAACCTTCTGTAAGTGACGGAAGTCTGGAAGTCATTTTAATTCGCTGGAAACCATTAAATACATTATATTATATATAATAATATAAACCCATTTTAATCCAAAATTGTTAATGTGTATATCATTCATATTTAAATGAAAGACATGGTCATTGGGAGGACAATATAGTAGGGTAGGCCCTTTTACACCTCATTTAAATGTTCCATATATTGCACTCAGATACAATATAATGCAATACAAAGGAAAAGCGTGCTCCACATTTAACAGGGCTTCTTTAGCCAACACTTAATGTGTATGAATGAGGAAAACATGCCGTTTCAAGTCTTCATAACTTACATATTTACATGGTCCGTGTAAAAAGAGTTTCGCTGGTACAAGTGCGACGCCTTTGTGCTTCGACATATTGCGGGGAGAACAACAGTGTGGAGACCCGCCACTGCGTCCCTCAAAACACGCTTCTTTAAATCTTTGACAACAAACTCCACGACTTTGCTTGACATGCGTATCTCTTTCAACGAGTGCATGGTTAAACAACACTAGACTATAGCTCCACAACAGAGTAAGCTGACGGTGGACTATCTGATGCCTCACTTATGTCGGGCCCCTCTCCAGCTTTTCTGGATAAGTCACATAAGCGAGGTAAACGGCGTGCGACTGCCTTGGAAAACTAAATGTGAAGTTGTCCGGGGTCCTTTAAAATGTTGGCAGCTGTCCAGGAATTTGACGTTCCCATGTGTTGCCAGAATGACAGGATGCAATGCCCAATCAGAAGACAAGTTATTTATGGCTGACAAACAAAAGTACATCACAAAGAATAGGTTATTGTTGCACTCGATATGTTGATGTGTACTTTCATCATTGAAGCAGGTCGGCCCTTTTGATTGATAGACCATCGGTTATCTATCTGGAATAGAATCCTTCAATAAAACCACAGCTCACCTGGCTGATTCATATATAATAAAAAGCTTAAAAACGAGGTAGGCCAATTATATTAGCCTAATTAGAATAGAAAGTCAATGTAGATGTAGTTTATTTTATGATAAAATAAATATATTAAGAAATATATAAACTATTCATAGTATGATAACTATGATTAAAGTAATACATGTTTCAAATGTAGGGTCATTTTCTTGCTTGGGTTGAAAACATTGTCTATGAAATAGTCCACCATGATGTGTGACTCAATAGCACCACCTTGTGAAATGTCCATTAAATGAGTCGGCACAATAAATGATGCGTCACCTTCCCAATTAGAACAGTTGAAACATAGTTATACTGCCTACAATTGGCCTAATAACGACTATACTTTGAATCAATTCATCTATAATTGTATAAATACTTTTTGATACTATACAGTGCTTCCCTTATTATTGTTTATTTTGTTAGGCCTGTGATCAGAGGATTAGTTCAACATGTACATTTCCAACAGGCCATAAGTTCTATACTTATAAACATGTTTTTTGTGTCACATTTCGTGATAAAATTTCTGTTATGATACAAAACAAAGACATTATTTGCAATGTTCACTAGCATCATTAATTTTATTGATGTTAAACACGTTAAACAAGAGCAAAAATTATGATAATAACTCCTAGTGTCCATCCTTCATTCATCATAATATTGCTTTGAATGTTCCTTGAAAATTTCTTACATTACAGGACCATAAATAACACTGGCAACAAGGCACGAGTATTGTAAACAAACAATGCATCAATTAAATTATACACTATCTAAATAGTTAGTTATTTGTTATTGTTTTTATATTTTTTTTAATATGCACAAGACATCCCTAAAGGTACTATCTCGTGTGTTTGTGTTTTTCATGGGTAGATCTGCAATGTCCCTTGGTAGCTTGGTTGTATTGCAGGCAGAAATGGTGTGCATCAAAATAAGAAGGCAGAGACTGAAACTATTGTCCTATTTCCTATCTCTACTCTTACACACTCTTTGAAGGCCGTGGCATAACCAACTTCAGCCCAATGTCCACCACACAGGCAGGCATATAGGACAGTGGAATCCAGAGGAGCTTGGCATCCCAGCCGGCGCTGTATCGGGTTCGGGGATAGGCAGCTGTCAGGGAATGTTCCATGCAGTTGGTCACTTTGGCTAGGTCCTTGTCACAGATGCCATTCATAATGAAACGCTGGATGTTGATATCTGGAAATCACATGAAAAGTTGAGCAACAAGTTATTCTTCCCATCTTTCTCTGTTAAATATGTATCCCTGATACAAATAATGTTTACTTAATAGAAAATAAAGACAGTGTAAAAAAGCTATTCATTTGTTTTGACTTATGAAAGCCGGCAAAATCGAATCTCAGACTAATTTATTATATTATTCAAATTCTGTTTTACAACTACCTTGTATAAAGTGTATCACAGTTGTTTGTATTTACCCTTATGATGGCAGTGAGCTCACAAATTCAATCTAGTTTGTAGGTTCTCGTCAAGCTTAATCACAGATGGACAGATAGTATTTCAACTTTGCTGATAAAACGGCCCGAATTGTGCTGATTGGAAACCCTTTGATCTGCCATTCTTCATCAGTGATCCATTAACGGTGCAACACCATCCTCCTCCTCTGCGGTTTTCCCCTTACACTTATCAAGGTACTTGTCTCCATAGCTGGCCTGCACCTCAGGGCTGAGCTGGTTCCACAGACGATGCAGCTCCTTCTCTATGGGATCAAGGCTGGTCACGGCTGTCTTGAAGAACCCCGGCTCAATGATGCAAACGTTGACTCCAAAGTAGTGTATATCCCTCCTAATAGACAGAAGAACAGAGCAGATAATGAAGTAGACTGGTGCAGTATGCACACACACACTCTGCCTTTGATGATGATGGAGGGCAGACCTGAGGCAGTCGGAGAAGGCCTCTACGGCAAACTTGGAGATGCAGTATCCACCGCCGTTGGCAGCGACCCGACCCAGGACCGATGCTATGTTCACGACCCTGCCCCGGGCCAGCTTGACAAGCGGCAGGAAGGCCACGGTCATGGCTATCACTCCATTCAAATTGACGTTCAGCGTTTTGTGGAAGTCCTCCACTTTCATCCACTCTGTGGGGCCCATAGGCAGAGAGTACCCTGCATTGTTCACAATGCCCCATAGACCTGGAATAAAAATGAGAAAAAAAAGGTATTGAAAGCAGCATTCAAAACATGATCATCTCAAAAGCCAAACACAAAACCTACAAAACCATTCAAAAAATCCCTTACCTTATCTAAAAAATATTACATTTAGTTATTGATATAATATTAAATATATGTATTTATTGCAAATAAAGTTTTCAAAATTCATATTTCACCCTTATCGCCAACCTCCTTTTTGGTCCACTCCATTGCTTTCTGAATGCTGTCCAGACAGGTCACATTCAGTAGGACCGTTTTAAGGTGAGGTCCTGACACCCTCTTCAGGTCATCGGCACCCTTCTCCGTCAGACAGGCCGCCAGCACCCGGAAACCCTTACCGTCTAGCTTGCGGCAAAGTAGGTTCCCAAACCCAGAGTCGCAGCCCGTCACAAAGACATACTTTTCAGTGACGTTTTCAATCACCAAGCTGTCTCGGTAGAGCCAGCCCACGATCCACAGAACCACAAAGGTGGCCGAGACGTACAGCAGTGCATTCTCCCTGATGAAAGTGACTGTTTAAAATTTGTTCTTGAACTGACCTTGATAGCCATTGCCATTATAAAGAATGATTTGCATCTTGATATCGTTAAACCACATTTATTCACAGAGGATATCGAATAATCTTACCCTAGAAGGCCATAGAGACACTCTGTAATCATATTGCATGAAAATATATTATTTGGGGATGACCTGAAGAAGATGTTGGTTGCTGTGAAGATAATGGAAAACAATAAATAAGTAGGTGTAATATCAGTTTTTGAATAGCATTTAACATAGTTATGATGACCAGTAAATATGTACACACCTCTCCTTATGAAGCACTATAGATTTGTTGGCAGACTGTGTTTCTTTAATGACTGATTGTCTAATTTGTAACCCAACAACGTTCTTAGCACATGAGAAATCTTTGTATAATGCTCTTATGGAACAAAGAGCTGCATGGTGAAATGACAGCACTCTCAGCAGAGTGGAACCTTTTGTATTGCTGCACACTTTTAATTCCACTTAAGCTTCTGACTACTGAGAACCAGATTATTCGGATTCTATTTGGCTTATTAGTTTGAGTAGAACAAGATGTTTAGATAACCTGTCATCGATCTACATAGATATGGTTAAATTATGATTGCATACGTCAGAATGTGTCGTATGGGCAAAATCCTGACTCAACTTCTAAATAAATAATATTTACTAAAAAAATAGAATGTTTATAATTCATTATTATTATTCCTCTTCAACCAAAAATCAGATCTCAGAAAAAAATTATTTACAAAATAATGATTTATATTTATATTATCTCTAATCATTGCTTATTCTCTTGGCTGCAGGTTGTTGGGTTTCGGTTTGCTAGTAAATTAAAGTAAAAAGAGAGACCTCTGCTTGCACCCCTCGGTACTGCTGACCAAAGTCCTGCATGACTCTTCCACATGTTTACAACTTTTTATATTCTTGGAATATCTAACAAACTAAATGAAATGCCTTACCTTTTCCACGTCTCTACAGGTCTACAGGCTTCCCTTGGGCTTCTCGTTCCCTCTTGGACTGCTCTCTGATCCAAGGGAAAGTTGGTCCGGGTAAAGGTTTTATCCAAACAAGGTTTATCCCCCAAGAAAAGCCTGAAAGCCTGCGACTCGTAATCCCCAATCCGTAAGCATTTGCTTTGTTTGTGACCGTGAATGTTCAAATATGTGTATGCCTTCTTAGTGAAAAAAACAGGGAATCCTAGATTACAATGTACTCATCATTGTTAATGTGTATTCACCAGTTATTTTGCGATCATTTGCAAAAAGAATATTTCAAGCAGCTGGATTCGTAATACTGATCTAAGAAACCTCAGGAAACATGTAACACACCAGACGTGAAGGTGGGTGACTTAACATTTGTTCATATCAACTGGTGAGGCATAATTTCAAAGTCCAATGATCATGTGACCTGTAAGAAAGTGCTCTTGGTAGTGCTATTGGTTAGTTCAGTCAATTTTAGCGTTCCTATACGTCAATGGAAATAGCTTAACTAGTCCCGACATGTGTGTCAAAGTTTAAGTGAATTGTTATATTATTAAAATTCCCCTTTTTATAATTAGATATGCATATATTGATCTGCAGCAAAAGGGACCATTATTAGAACCATATAAAAGCATGGTATCTACTGACTGACTTCTTGGCATGCAAGATGCGGAAATAAAGAACAATAGTGTGGTTGCCACTTGCCACGTGCTCGGTGTGGCATAACTTTCCTCCTCAACCACACGCATTCCACTGATGGATTAATCGAGCTTTACCATGTTTTAAATAGCAACACAAAGAATTAACTTTTTAGTGCGTGTTTATTAAGATGTTACAGCTAGCCTTTCAGCTAGATGTGTAATATTTCGAACAAACTTTGGCTAAAGAAAATAATAAAATACAGAACAGAGGGATTAAAAGTGTAAAAGCCTACCTCAGGGCAAACAGCGATAGCGCTACCATGGTAAAGAACACAAGAGGTAATCTTGTTCACGGCCTCTTAAAGCTACATGTCAATAAATCCAATTTCACACATCTCACCCTTTTCTCAGTCACAGTTGACTGTTTGCATAACAGCCACTTGTGCACTTGCCTCGACAATCATAGCTACTGCAGATAAACTGAACACAGCTGTGTTTTTGCTGAAGATATTGATCAGCAGTTAAAGTAACAAGGGAACATGATTTGTGAGTACCAAACAGTAAATATATTGAAAATAAACATTGCAGCCTTGCATATATTATAAATACATTTCTTCAGTTATTCCTTGAACACCACAGTATTCAGCACAATTCAAGCTGGGCTCAGCAGGCAGCATCAGGCGTCTTGAAGTCATCTGTGTTAAAACGTCTCCTGATCTCCATATTTCTGATATGCCTCTTGTTGCAGAGCAGCTGGGGTTTCAGCTTTGAAGCTGGCAGTTCATGACACGTCCATCCTCCTCATGCTTAGGATGAAGCCGACTGAAGCTGACCCTTGTGGACATACTCCAATGCAGTGGCTATTGTCCTCATGTCCATCTCAATGCTCCGAGCCCAGTTTTCCACATCTCCAATTTCCTAACAAAATAATGGACATTGCTTTGCATTTGGCGACTTTCTGTGGTCTAAAAGGCTGATGGATTTCAACTGTACGTTGACATGCCACATATGGATGCATGGTGCCAGGTCAGAGGGTGAGATTAAACGAAAGCAATAAAGGCTATCAAAAGCTTTGATTACTATATTGACCACAAGGGGTAGCAATGATACGATTTAAAGATGCAGCTGTGTAAGTTGCATGCCAGACAAATATGTTTATTAGTTACTTTACATGAAAATAGTTTATACACCACTTTCCCTACAGGACAATATATTTTGTGGCTGATGACAGCTTGTCAACATTAGGCATCTCAATATACAGAACAGAGCATACCTTTAGGGCTTGATTGAATCCCTCCACCATGCTGATCCACTGGGCCGTCTGCTTGGAAAACTGACTGGCTTGCACCTGGAGAGTCTTCACCTCATGGTCCAACTTGCGCTGGTTAACGTATGCCTGGGCTACCCTAAAAACAAGGCACACATCAGTGGTGCACTGTGACCTTAACCCTTGGTACACATACACACTAAAGTTCCATTGTGTACCATGTAGCATATTTACTAGCAACAGGCAGTTATTTTAATTCGTCCATATAAGTTTATTACATTTCAAATTAATCTGTTAAATTTATTAATCATTCATCTCGATGGCAGTTGGTGCGCCAATGTTAACTTGTACTGAGGTTACCAGGTCGAAATGTGAATATGGTTCTGCATGTTCAAACGCAACACAGACTGATACTATATAGGTCTTAAATCATTGTGCTTTCTGCGACCAAATATTGTTTTCAAAGTTGATTATCCCTTGGCATGCTGCCCAGGTTATGCCACAGGTTTTACAATGATCAATGGATGAAAATATTTTGTCATCTGTAACGTTATGCCTAATAAATGATTGGAGGAAATTTATAATCTATCCAACACAAAAACTCAAAATAGCATAACTAAATAAATGTTTGCAGTTACCCGGCAATGCTGATTAAAATGAACCTGAATAGGTCAGGTACCACACCTGATTGAACATATCAAGTCACATCGTACCCAACATTAAGGTGGTCCACCAAAGCTTCTGTCAGACAGGTAGCCGCAGCAATGGCTTCGCGTCTTCTTCTCTCTGTGCGAAATGAATCACAATACATTTAAATCCAAACGTTGCCACATTGTTCATCAATCGTTGCGATCGGTAAGTCATCTACATTTCGCTGTAGATAGGCTTAACTCATGTGGACTACCCACAGTGTTGTTAGCATTTAAGATAGCAATATTGCTATCCATTTCGATTTTCTGAAACTCACCTTGGAGCTCTTTGCGCTCGTTTTGCTTCGCCTGGTGCTCCTTTAATAAACGGGAAAGCATTGTGTTAGCGGTGACTTTTATGATGTATTGTTCTTGTTTACATTTATTTTAATATGGCAGGCTTGTATCTAAAATCTAAAGCCGTAACACAACAATGGATCTGCTATCACGAGACTTCAGATAGCCTTCTCGTCAGCCAATCACGTGCATTATCATGGGGTAGCTAAAAGCCACACATGCGTGGTACGTCCATGGAGGCTCTGGGATATCGTAGTGTGTCATATATATTTTCTTTTTGTTGCATGTATCGAAGAATATAATGATAAAATACAATTCCCTCCAGAGTGACACATTGAGTATAATATGTTTGTGTTGTGCCATTTTTCACCTCATATGCAACGTTACAGATGGCAACATTATCATAACATGCCCTGCAGAACTGGAAATACACAATATTTAGTTGTCTTTATGATTTCTCTATCAAATGTATATAACAACGTTATTCAGAGCAGATATATTAATCGTTTTACTCTCAGCCTGCCTACCGTGCAACTGCTTGACATTCCACTATTTATAGATAGCGAAATATTGACTATAATTTAATGCACGTTACTCCAAAACGTTGTATCATCAATAATTTTGTAACCATTTTACGCTGAATTCTTTAATTTTGAAGAGCAGATGCGTCGTGGTACCGGAAGCTGGCGGGCTGACAAGCTGCTGGCAGCAACCTGTCAACAATTTTTGTGTGTAGCGAAAATAAGTGTTGGTCGGCGTGTTGGTGGAACTGGAGGACTTCATTATAACGGTCAGTCCCCATGTATACGCAGAATCGTTTGTGTTTCAAGTTACTAATAATTGGGCGATGTGTCAATTCTAAAGATTTGTAAAGACGACTAGGTTGAAGCCTCGGTTTGGCGTTAGCTTTAAAGTAATGCAGTTAGCTTAAATGGTAAGCTAGCTGAATCCTTCATTTGGATTCGGTGGTTGTTTACTAAGTTTGCAGTACCGGTCTAAATATTTAGTTGTGTAGATTGTCCCACGACTTGTGAGAAATAACTGTAAATTAAAAACGAAAGATTGTCAACTTTAGCCTCTTATCATAATCGTCCACGATTACGCGACCTCGATTGTTGTCATAGTTCATATAATGTCAATGAGCAGCGCATCATTTTCCATTCATCGTGGGTAAAAAATGATTTGAAGTCAGTGGGGGACTTATTTTACACAATGTTGACTGGATTGAATCGATGGTTAGTTTCATATTGCCTCAATCCGTTGGAGCAACTGTGTCTCTGTTAGGAATGTACTAGTTGATATGCTCTATTGTCCTTATTATTCTCGTCGGATTTATCTATTCAAATATATGCTTTATATACCATCTATAATAACGAATCTATAGCAACAATTGCTTGACGCTCAAATAACCCTCTAGATGGGCGTGTGATCCAGTCTAAATATGTTTTTATTTGATTTGATTCCTAAGCAGCACATTATGTTGAAAGTATTAGTTATTAATGTTATGTTCCAATAAAGCCCCCTTTTTACATGATACTGGTAATTTTGCAGTTTAAATGCCAGGTGGATCTTTCAAATTGTCAATTGAATGTTGGCCTGTAAGGTGCTTTGAGAATTATGATAGAGCTATATGAAAACACTTGACTACTTACGCTCCATTTATGTGAAGCTAGAGTTTAATCTCTTAAGTGGGTTACCTGTACAGGATGTCAAGATGTTTACGTGTGATGTCACTCCTCGTGTTTGTTACAGGTCCTTTCTGTGTATGATGGCTGCAGTGTAATGGCACGACCATGAAGGCTCAGTTACAAGTTACAGGTGAGTTGGCAATTCAGTTAATCTAGTTACAGTCCGTTGCAATAATGTTGGATATAGTTCATAAGCAAACATATTGTACACTATTGTTTGAGTCAAAATAACCATGTTTTTTAGATATTCTACCATAGTAACTCAATGTTTACTCTTTTACTAATTAAGTGCTGTCAGCCAAGCTGAAGGAAAACAAAAAGAACTGGTTTGGCCCAAGCCCATACGTTGAAGTTGCTGTGGACGGACAGTCAAAGAAGACCGAGAAGTGTAACAACACACACAGTCCAAAATGGAAGCAAGCACTCACAGTGTAAGTATGCTCCAGTACATAGACGGCACCTTATCACCCATGTTATGGTCAAATTACCTCTACTTATCACAAGATATTAAGGGCGAACTCACACTAGGCCATCTGTACCATGCCCAAGTCCGTTTCACACCTGTACCGTGCTCAAGTCTAGATCGTTTGGCTAATGTGAGCACGCCGACCGTACTCAAGTCCACTTCAATTCCGTGGCCTGAGCACACTTGTAGAGGTGTGCTCAGGCCACGGTACAGATGCTAATGAGCTGACACGCCAGGGATGGAAATTTACACCCGCCAGACGCCATTTGCCTGTGGATTTGTATGGTGGCGGGTGAATTGTGTCACTTCACCCGCCACTGTGTCAGGTTATACTTTCCAGTCAGGTCAGATAAAATTTGCATATTTAAGACATTCGTCATACGGCGCTGCACAGTTCCACAGCCGTTACTGTCAACATCCGGCCCCCTTCTTCTTCTACGCCTCTTTTGCTGAACTGCATCCGGGATAATATACCGGTAACAGGGCTCTCAAGTCTCACGCATTCTGCGTGAGACACACGCAATTCAACCTATGCCACACTTGTAACTTGTAACGTTTTCAACTCAGTTTCTTGGTAGCACCTACTTACAGTAAAAATCCCTTCTGATGGAAAAAAAGATGTGTATGAACAACACTTTTCTTATCTATTGTTAATATTACATTGTTTAAAATGTACGCATATATTTAAAAATATATAGCGTATAAAAAGTTGCTGGTAAAAAAGATGAGTGGCTGGTAGATTTTTAAATGTACCTGCCACAGTGCCTGGTGGGCAAAAAAGTTAATTTCCATCTCTGCGACGCACGCACACGCACGGCTACGCAACCTGAGCTGGATGATGTATAGTCCATGCGACCCTTCTTTCACATTAAACAATAAACATGACGGCTAGTGGTTCACGTTGGTGCGATAGTGAAGTTGAGTTTTTGATCAAAAATACCCCGTTCGTCACGGCGCAGGCATTCTTTGTTCACAGGAGAAGGCGGGGCTGCGCACGGAGTCTAGACCTCTTTAGAATAATTTGCAAACTCCCAAATATTTTTATTTTTTTATGAATGAAGACACCCGCATGCAAGAATAAGTTCACGTCTGAGTGTAGGCTACAAACGCGACTAACTACTTACAAGTGCAAAAACGCCAACATATTCTATATTTTGCTGACTTGTTTTTTTATCCTGACAAAAGCCTCGTAAGGACATTTCCTCTGCGTCTCTCTCATAGATCGCACCATCTTTCAACGTCTTTGTTTATTACGACTGCACCACATTCTCTCACATTATCAGCAGCTGGAGGATTTCACTTTCTCTCAAGTTAGAAGTTCACTGCTCATGATCATATCGCTGCGTTGTCTGTGGAGACAGCGCAGCAACACCACTACCCAAGCCCCCCCCCCCCCCCCCCCCCCCGGAACCGCGGAGCCGTCGCATTTACAACAGAAGGGCAATCGTACTTGAGCACGGTACTTGTGTGAGTGCCCCCTAACACTACTGCATTGGTTGCATGTACAATGCAACATGCGTTTGCAGACAATTTCTGAAGATTGTTGGTGGAAGTGGTTTGGTCCCTGCAGGAAGCAGTAACACAAACAATCCTGTGAACTGTGGAAATCTCTTCCACACTCGTTTTGCTTGAGTCCCTCTATTGAATTGGCATCTGTTGAGATGTTGTTTTTCATATACCTATTTTGTGTCATAGTATAGATGTATGCAGTGAATTTAAAGCTTATGGGCTGAACTGACGCACTTCAATTTTTTCTTTTCATTCCTCAGCATCGTTACCCCATTCAGCAAGTTGATCTTCCGAGTTTGGAGCCATCAGACTCTCAAGGCCGACATGTTGTTGGGAATAGCAACTCTCGAGATAAGCAAAGCTCTCAAGGCTAACGACTTGAAATGTAAGGGTCTTTTGTGCTCCGGTCTATTCATAATCTGCTGTTTTAATATGTTGTTCTAAGGTTTTTGCAATCTGCTGTTACCACGGGTTGGAAGAAAGTAACCAAAACATGAACAATTTGCCCTCTTAGGTCCAAATTCGGTTACCTATAATTACATTTCTTCAATTGCACGATATACGCAAAAATAATAATAATCAATGTAGGTAACATTCATATATTTGCGCTCAAATGTATTTGTGCTTACTTCTGGTATGCAGCTGTATAACGTAGTTGTGACACATGTATGCACTGGCGTTAAACTGTAGTAGTTTTTTGTATACGTCCAATTACATTGCTCTATTGTCAACAGTATCTCATAGCATGTGATTGAGGCTGGCTTTGGTTTTCTGAGGGATGCAAATTTTAAGGCTGAAGCTCTACCCTAGCCAATGCAGCAAAACCCTTCAAAATTTGGAAAAGCTGTGTCCTGCACTGAACTCTGAAATTATGCTGAAGCACCACACAAAAAATATGTTCGACAAATACCTTCCGACTCATGTTGATTCGGGATTTTTAAAGCTTTCATTTAGCAAGAGTTATATTTTATAAGCAGAATTAGATTTTCCATCGGGTTGGAGGAAAGGTTGTTGAAAGTCTGACATTTGGAACTGAATGACTAGCAGCTGTTTCCCACATCTATAAATCCCATGAATATTTATGCAAAACCTGCAATTCATTGAAACATGGTCTGTTCTTAATTTTGTTTCTGGGTGTGTTTTAGATGTAGGCTACCCCCTAATCTGATGCATCCGCTGATTCAGTTTAATTTGCTTTTTAGAATAGAATGTTGGTTTTTGGGTGATTTTCAAATGACCCATACTAATGCATGTGTTCATGTGCATGTAGAAGATGAATGCAGCTAACATTTTTTTATATTGCTCATGCATACTTATAACAATATTCAAGTATCTATGTCGGTGTTCATGTATCTCATAACCAACTATAGGATTTCTTAAAGACAAATCTACTATTACAAAGACTCTTCATAAGACTCTTCATGGGAAAACATGTGCTGATCTCATGACATAGGAATGCGATCCATGTTCTCCAACTCTGTGTGTGTGTGTGTGTGTGTGTGTGTGTGTCCCACCAGTATGTGAGGTGGTGCAGAATCTGCAGCTTGCCTCGGACAGGGATCGCCAGGATGTCGTTGGTGACCTGTCAGTCTTGTTGGATGGCCTGCAGGTCGACGCAGAGACCTTTACCTCTGCTGAGAGAGAACACGGTGGAGATTTTAAAAAAACACACACCCTGACACTTTAGCAGGATTGTTAGTATTATATGTAGCATTCTGAAATATGTCGTTGTATTATGTTATTTTTTAACAATGCTTTTCTCTACCATTCTCTAGAAGCTGCCTCCAATGGGAAGGCAAGGCCGAACAGAGAAACCGGAAACAGGTTCATACTCTTCCGCACTATATATATTTATCGTATAGTCGCATGCCACACGTTTGAGTGCTGTAAGAGAGCGTTTGACCATTCCCTTCGCAGGTCCAGCCGAGATGCGTCTCCGTCCAGTGAATCGGATGAGTGGGTCATCGTACCAAACGGCAACGGCGTCAACCAAACGGGTTCTCCAGCTCCCTCTCCAGGGGGCTCGGGGGGCTTACGTCCTCCGAGACCTGCCCGGCCCCCACCACCCACCCCCCGCAGACCAACCGCCTCACCAGGTAGGAGAGCCAGCAGCCAAAAGAATTACAGAGGAAATTAGGCATCTTTTCAGATGCATTGTTTTCAGTCTGTTTTTTGTTTTCAGATGCCTCGTCCTTGTAGTATGTAATCGTTACGTGCCGCCGCCACTACTGTCCCTGAAGAGGTCATTCTCCATAGAGCTTAACAAATGAACTCCTCTCTACTCTGCCCTTGATCCCCCCCTCTGATCCACCGCCCAGCCTCCTCCAACAGCTCATCCACCTGTGATGTGAACGAGGTCGCTGCCGTGACCAACGGCGCCACGCTGGGTGCTATGAGTGGGGCTTCCAACCCACAGAACAGCCCCGGGGGTGCAGCAGCAGCAGCAGCAGCAGCAGCGGTGGGAGATGGAGGGGAGCCCTCAGTGACCTCCAGTGGTGCTGAACCACCGCCTCCTGCCCCACCTGCTGCAGGCTCCGGCGCCGTCGTCCCAAGAGTCACACCCGTTAGCAACGGGCCCCTGCCGCCAGGGTAAAGGGGGCCAAGGGGAGGATGTGGGCATTTGGGTTCCTGTTTTAGGACCTAAAGGAGGGCTGTGAGGGCCAGACTGAAGATGTCATTGCTTTCGCAAACACCAAAGGTTTGCCGTCCAGTAGAACCAATGTTGGTTGGTTGGTTGGTTGGTTGTTAATGAGTGTTTTTGTCCTGTGGGTGTGTGTGTTTGTGTGCAGGTGGGAGCAGCGGGTAGACCAAAACGGCCGCATGTACTTTGTTGATCACATCGAGAAGAGGACGTCTTGGGAGCGGCCTGAAGCTCTGTCCCCAGGGTACAGAACCTGTTCCTCAGCAGCCTGATGCACTAGCATGTTAAGGGTGGTTGATGTTGTGCATTAGGCACATTGGACTTTGTTTGCTCTGCAAAAAGATAACTGGTTGTTATAAAATGCCAAAGGCCTAGAAGTCTGCAGAGACATTTTCCAGTTCAAAGGTTATCTCGTTCTAACTCACTAACTTGCAACTAGTTTGTCATATCGTGGATTAGGGTCTTTTGAGCAACAGCCTCTGTCCCTCCAGAGCTCCCTATAATGTTATTGAAGCTCAAATCATGCTCAAAAGATTTTTTTCTGTCAAATGTTGCTTCTTCAGTTGCTTCTTCAGCAATCACACCTACTAAATTCATGGTTTTATAATAGTTATCGTTGTTCTCTCTTTGGCGGTATCTCCTTGGGATCCTTATGGAGGAGTATAACGTCTATCGTGTTCACTCATGATTGTGTGCGTGTGTGTATGTGTGCAGGTGGGAGCGCCGGGTGGACCCCATGGGTAGAGTGTACTACGTGGACCACATGACGCGCACCACCACGTGGCAGCGCCCCACCCAGGAGTCGGTGCGCAACTTCGAGGAGTGGCAGCATCAGCGCAGCCAGCTGCAGGGCGCTATGCAGCAGTTCAACCAGAGGTTCATCTATGGGGTGAGGGGCACGTCAGGGACACTCGGCCGCCAGGCCACCGGGGTGCTCTAGGGATGTAGCGCTCATCGGGAACTGGGGCATGACCCGTCCCCAAATAGTAGAGGGTTAGCGATACTCTGAAGACAAAATGTGGCTGCACATGTTCTGTGAATTAGGATGATATGAATGTGTTGTTTCATGGAGATTAACCATTGACAAGAGAGGTTTTTACCGTAATCAAGATAAATTGGTTCAGTCATCTTTATTTCAATTACAAAATACTGATTGATTGCAAAATATTCTGCCCATGTTACATGAAATACAAGTACAAAGAAATCTAATGCTATAGAAACGGTTTTCTGAGAGACATGGTGTGGACATGGCCTTAACCTTCCTCATCATCCTCCTGTGTGACATGTTTACGGCCTGTTTGTATGATCCCAGGTGTATGTTACGCTACATCATCCTCCCCTGATGCGCCCTTCCCTGACACTGCGTTTCCACAGCTATCATAACATCCAATAACACTTGGTTCGAACATGACCTTCTGAGGTATTAGTAAAGATGATTCTCCAAATGCCATGTGGTTTGCAATAACTCTTGTTTGGCCTCCGTCTTAGCTCCAAGATCAGCTGGCTCCCGCAGCCAATAAAGAGTTTGACCCGCTTGGACCTCTACCTCATGGCTGGGGTAAGCATCACTGAAGATCAAATTAATTATTACTTTAGAATTCATTAAGGTTGTGGCTAGATTTAGCAGTATACTTCAGTCCTGAGAAATTACACAGAACTAGCGTCTTAGTTGTTTTTTTATTGTTTGCATATATATAGCCATATGATAACATATTTTTAGCATTCTGAAAGACTGGCAACCTTTTAAAATAGCACTTAATGTATACAATAGCACTGTGTGTATTTATAACAAGCAGTCACAAATAAGTTTATTAATGACGTCCCGATTTTTCGGTTTAGTTTATAGTGCATTGCCAACAGGCTCAATATAGAAGTTTGCTAAATAGGAGTATCGTTTTACCTTTCTTTCTTTTTCTCCAATCAGAAAAGAGAACGGACACTAATGGCAGAGTGTATTATGTTCATCATACAAATCGCACAACTCAATGGGAGGACCCCAGGACCCAAGGGTGAGATTCTGTGTAGTTGTCTGTCTTGAGCCCGCATACAAACATGAATGCCGTACAACTGCCTGGTCAAGTTTTTCATTAAATAGAGCAGTTTTTGCGTTCACACAAGACGATCCTTTCCCCTTTTTCACCGGAATACTACCATTCTCATAGCACTGCCAATGCCATTATCGTCCTTTGTTGTAATTTCCCGGAAATTTAGTTTTACCTTTGCGTCAGAATAACTGTTTCTGAAAAACAGTTTGAGAACAATATATGTCCAGTTGGCAGATTTTGACAATCCTTCGATTAAACATGCGTCACTTGCCGATCCACAGAATTCCCAGGTCTGCTGTAAGAAAATCTTTAGTTTTACTGTGATTTATATATTTCCCTCCAGCATGTGACAACAATGGATTTATGATAACACCGTTTTTTACGCTGCAAAGCCGGCACTGAATAAATGTGTCACCTCTTCAAGAACTGGCTCATACATTGGCTCATACAGTTCCACAACAGAGTTTCATTCATTAGCACGTCCTACGTTATTATGCGTGCTTGTGCCATTAATGTTGCAGCATTGGTCACACATGGTTTTGTCGGAACCTTGCCAGATATGTTTTTTCAATACCGGCTCCAATACACAAAGGACTGCATGTGTGAAGGGGCTTTGATTTCATACTTGTTCCTATTCAGACTTGGTGCATTTTCAGTGTGTGTATGTGGTTGATGTTTACACTTGTTATTGTGAGAAATGTAACCTTCAAACACTAATTTTTGACATGACTGGTGGTGAGTAACCTAGTTGTTGTGTAATTATTTGCTGAGATCAGTGCACTCTGGGGGGCTTCTCTAGATCTAGATCAAGCATTTAAAATAATTATTTGGTTTGTACTTTGGTTTGCTAAAGCTATTAGTTTTTTGGATATTTTTTCGAGTTATAAATCAATACTCCACAGCAACGCCGAATGGCAATTATTTTAAGCACCACCTTTTTATTTTTTTGTTATTGCATTACCAGCATTACCTAACTTTGAAAATACCAGTAATCACGGAGCCCAAAACATTACCGCCATATGCCCGTGCATGTCAAGAGGTATGTGTGTTCGTGTGAGCTCAAGTGTTCATAACTCCCTTTGTGTATGTTTTGTCCAGAAGACTGAATGACAAGCCCCTGCCAGAGGGCTGGGAGATGAGGTTCACCGTGGACGGTATCCCCTACTTTGTGGACCACAACCGTCGGACCACCACCTACATCGACCCCCGCACGGGCAAATCTTCGCTGTAAGGCTCCGGTGAAACCGGCTAGTGCTCTTCTCAACTTGCATCAATAAGCAATGTTTAACAGTAACAGGACAAACATCAAAGTATCCGATCCTTTCACACATTCTCTTACTAGGTAAACTCTTATCTAAGTGTGAGTGTTTGTTATGCAACCATGTTTTCTTGTGTTTTCCCACAGTGAGAATGGGCCTCAGATTACCTATGTCAGGGACTTTAAAGCCAAAGTTCAGTACTTCCGCTTCTGGTGTCAGGTATGTCACCCCACCATTAATTTGCCCGATATCATTGCTAATAAGGGAAATTTATGTTATATTTTATATGGAAAATGGATGGAACGATTTTAGATTTCAGTGTTAAGAACATTTAAATGTACCAAGATTTGTTATTAACGTGAAATTCTGAAAAATAGCCAAAGCATGACTCTAATATATTTGTTTCATGTTTTTTCGATGTCTTTTGTTTTTGTTCACAGCAACTGTCGATGCCTCAGCACATCAAAATAACAGTCAGCCGGAAAACTCTGTTCGAGGATTCGTTCCTACAAGTCAGTTCCCATTACTTGACACCTTTTTATATCGTTGGCGCGATTCTTGAAGTGATGTCTGCGCTTGTTTTATTCCCACAAATTTGACTGTCCTATATATTTATCTGTTTGTAAAGATCATGGGATTCCACCCACAAGATCTGAGACGACGATTGTGGATAATTTTCCCTGGAGAAGAGGGCCTGGACTACGGGGGGGTGGCCAGGTTAGTGCAGTGCTACACATTCTTTATTTAGCTAATAAGGTTCAGTGCCTCCTCAGGCAGCCCTGTGTCCTTTCTCTTGTCTGGAGAGGCCCCACATTGGGTGTAGTGCAGCAAAGTTCCCGGTACGTGGCTTATACATGGCTCCTACATGGCTCCTCCAGAACTAGGACACAGGCTGGTGATGTTGGAAACCGTTTTAGTGTAGAGTTTGAAGATCAATGGTGCATGAATGAGGTGATCCACACTGCCATTTGCAGCCTCACACAGTCCCAGACCCCACCAGCCTGACTCGGGCCAGGGGTGGCTGCCTAAACCAGCCACCCTCCATGCACCCCACACTGTCGCTTTTGTCCAAAGTGACGTACAATAAGTGCATTCAAACATTTGGGATTCAACCCTGGAGGTGCAAGCATCATGCAGATCAAATAACCGATCTTCTAAAGAAATCTGAGGGTCCAGAAGGTTAATCAGGTGGAGGTGTGCAGAGAGTTGGGGAAGACTGTACTATACGAGAGACAAGTCGGTATTTCTTTACATCCGATCATAGTGGGTGCACTCTCGCTGTTTGAAGGGGTTTGGTAAACTACCAGTGGTCAAAGAGATGTTCAGGAGATGGGTTTGTGAAGGAGGTCGGGCACAATAGACGGAAGAAGGTGAGAGGGGATAGGGTCGAGGGCAGGTTGTTGGGTGGTGGGAAGAGACCAGGGAGGGTAACTCATTTTACATAGTAGAAGGGCGAGAGGAGATGGTAGTAACAGAAGATATTAGTCACATAACTTCAGTCATGCCAATCTGACCACCGTGCCTCTTTCAATACACGCACACACATTCACACTCTCACACTCTGTTGACCAAACTGTCTGCCGCTGCTTTACAGGGAATGGTTCTTCCTGCTCTCCCACGAAGTGCTGAATCCCATGTACTGTCTGTTTGAGTACGCCGGCAAGGACAACTACTGTCTGCAGATCAACCCCGCCTCCTACATCAACCCCGACCACCTCAAGTACTTCAAGTTCATCGGGCGCTTCATCGCCATGGTACATATTCCATACCACAACATATCCAGTCATGTTTGATTTGTTTGTTTACTGCACTGGGACAATGTAAATAGATGTAAATGACTCGGTACGTTTACTTACACAGCTTAATCTGATAAAAGCCAATTGAGGACAATTGCAGTTGTCCTCAATTGGACAACTGCAATTGTCCGAGTGTATATGGCGGTGAAAAAACCGATTCATTGGCCGAAGCATGTCATGCCCCGGTACGATAGGTAGCGCTGTACCATTTTAACCTAGTGGTAGTAGAGCCACCGGCTGTCCTCTTCACGTCACCAGCAACAACAAACTCAGGCCGCCGCAGCATTCGAGAATGTCATTTCTCCGACGCTCCATTTTTCCGAACTCTCGATCGTATACGGATTCCTCCGGCGGCGGAGCAGCGGGAGGAGTCCAGCCGGAGGAGTCCGCATACCACCGCGGGTCGGAACAAATGGAGCGTCGGAGAAATGACACGAACCCGAAGTGAAATGACAGCTGTCCCGCATACGGAAACTATCCCTTTCTCTCATATGTCGTGTTTTAACCTGGACTTCAGAGAGTCAAAGCCACAATTCCTTCTCCACGATGGGCGAGATAACCCCCACTACGGGTCTTAACTTGTTGTGGAAGATCCAGAGAGTCGGAGAACCCGACGCAGTCTTTAAGATTAATAATATCAGAGAATATCCCCGTCATTTCGGTCGCGGCGCAATGAATGGATAAAGCTTGTATACACGTTAGAAGAAAAAAACGTTTATTTTGACAGATGTGCCCGAAGTTACTACTTTACAACCTCGTTGATGACCAACGTTTAGGATACATGTACACTTTAAATTCAGCCTTGGGGGAAATCGAAGCGTAGTGTGCACTGAACGCATGTTGATGTTGATACACTTCTAACTACATTGGCACGACACCGGCTTCCTCCATCTTCTGTGCCACCTTTTTAAATAAATAGCAACCATAAACATAAAGAAATACTTAAATATTTATGAAGATATAAGAATTATTTAAATGTCTATGGCGACAATAACACGACTCCCTTCTACTTCCGGCTCACGTCCCCGGCCGCAAGATCTCGAGCATGCGCAGAACGCAAACTCCGATATGTGATACGATGCTGGTATACATGCAGGTAGAAAGCCGAAGAGTTATGAATGAGTTACTAACTAGTTATCTAGGTGTTCTTATCCGATTTCGCTTGTCCGTTCATGTACCGATTTCTGCGCAAAGTAGATCGGTTAAAGATGTTGACATGCATTTTAAAAGTCCTGTTGAGTTCTTAGTCGTGTATTTACCCGATTATGACTCTTAGCAACTCTGCCAAAGCACTGAATTATAACACATCCTGAGGCAACCGAGGGCCTAGTTATGTCATTGTGATACTAGTCAGTGTATCATCCTGCCAGTGTATCATCCAAGCAGATGAGCAGTTAGATGGGCGCTGGGTTACATCACAGGGCACAATTGCATATCTGGCCAACCGTGCAAACATGTCTTGCTTTGTTTGTTCCCTTTAGGCTCTGTTCCACGGCAAGTTCATCGACACTGGATTCTCCCTGCCCTTCTACAAGCGCATTCTGAACAAACCGCTGGCACTCAAGGACCTGGAGTCAATAGACCCCGAGTTCTACAACTCCCTCATCTGGATCAAGTATGTCCCCTGGGATCTAGCGTATATTGCAAGAATGATTTTGAAGCCGCTTGTTGAGAGAGGAGCTACATAATCAGCGGTACAACCTCAGAGGAAAGGTTTAGAAAGTAAATGTACTATTTGTAAATGTGAACATTTTTACCTCTTTAAACTGCAAGCTGCTTTTGCATCTTGTACAGGGCAGAAAAAGCATAATTGAACTGAAGCATAAAACTGAACACCCATGCTCAAATAATTTTTTCTAATATTATTTAGTCATTAGTTATTGATTTAAATGTATATGTTTTGTGCTAGGTGACTAGATACACTTTAAAATATTGTAGTGCTGTAAAAAATAGAAATATGGTGCAAAAGATATGCTACACCTAGGTGGCTGACTGCCACACTCCACCTAGGTGGCTGACTGCCACACTCCACCTAGGTGGCTGACTGCCACACTCCACCTAGGTGGCTGACTGCCACACTCCACCTAGGTGACTTACTGCCACACTCCACCTAGGTGACTGACTGCTACACTCCACCTGGTGGCTGACTGCCACACTCCACCTAGGTGGCTGACTGCCACACTCCACCTAGGTGACTGACTGCCACACTCCACCTAGGTGATTGACTGCTACACTCCACCTGGTGGCTGACTGTCACACTCCACCTAGGTGACTTGTTTTGGGCTCCTCAAGACAGCAGGGTGGTGGTGTTGGAAGACCGGTTTATTGTAGATGTTTGTTGATGATGATACATGGCCTGGTGTTGCATGTTGCCCTCCAGGAGTACTCTCCCTGTGTATGTGCGTGGTGTGTGGGGAGGGCTGGTTTAACCTGTGCTCACTGATTACTCAACGTGCCAATTTAACTCGGCAAAGTGAGGCTTCCTAAACCAGCCATCCTCCACACACACTACCAGAAGTCAATACTGTATAGTCATGGATTGACTTCCTAAATTATTGATACCCGCACCCACACACCCTCAAATCAGTGCGGACCACCCAAGGGTGACGCGTGTCTCCGCCCGCATCTCCCTCCAGGGACAACGACATCGAGGAGTGCGCCCTTGAGATGTTCTTCTCCGTGGACAAGGAGATCCTTGGCGAGGTCACCACCCACGACCTGAAGCCCGACGGAGGCAACATCCAGGTCACCGAGGAGAACAAGGAGGAGTACATCAGGTGACCTTTCCTTCCGCTGAACCTCTGCCCTCCACTCGTCTCCCGTTGTCTGGCGACAGCGCCTCAACAGCTGACTCACTGGATTCTAGTCTCCTATGTTGTTCTAGTGGCCTTTGGCTCTACTGCAGATGAATCATTGCGTCGGCGGTGACGTCGTCACTGTCACGTCACCGTGACAAGTGCTCCCCAGGGCGCGTTCACGCATTCAACAACACGCAATTGGAGGACGTCAGAGAACAATCTGTGTGATGAGTAGGATGTCATGATTTGTGAGGGAAAGTGCTGAGAAGCTCGACCGTTTTCGTCGCTCATTAAACGCGCCGCTGGGTGAGCCGTTACTATAACCTGTCAACCTTTCATTGGTCCATCATGGACCGACCAAATAAGAGCGGCAGGTATGGCCGTCTCGTCTGGTCTAGCTGTTGCTATCTTACAAACGCACACTGTCCATATATTTTTCCGCTGTAGCAGAAAGACTAAGGCCCAATCCCATTTCTACCCCTTCCCCCTTCCCCCTCCCCCTTGTTTTGAAGGGGTAAGGGAAAGGGGTAAGGGGAAGGGGTAGAAATGGGATTGGGCCTAAAGCAGCCTTGGCCGTAGCTACTATCTATCACCTTCAAGCTCTAAATGTGTGAAATGACGTGTCCCGAGGACTGGCTCTCCGAGGACACATTGGTTGTAACGCTGGCTGGGTCCGTGTTCTATCCAGGCTGGTGGCCGAGTGGAGGCTGTCCAGGGGAGTGGAGGAACAGAGCCAGGCCTTCTTCGAGGGCTTCAACGAAGTCCTTCCTCAGCAGTACCTCCAGTACTTTGATGCCAAGGAGCTTGAGGTATGCTGTTTGGTTAGATATTCAGGGACGTTTTTCTAAAGAGTGTGAAACATGTTAATGCATGTTCTTAATTACTAATGCCGTAATATGTAGCGTTACTTGCGTAACACATGCGTGAATCCTATTTGTGATTCACTGAGTGCATTAGGCTGGTATTGGAGGCCCAACCCGGGAATTCTTGCATATCTCTATAAATCATTTGATCAGATAGCCTCTATGATTCATAGAACCCACTTCAGATTCAATGATTTAGTGGTTGGCTGTTTGCGGGTGTGTTTTTTTTTTCTGTGCTTGTCAAACCGCTTAATCCTCGAGAGCGAATAGCCGAGTTCAATGTCGGGTTCGTTAGCATCCGACTGTAGGCAAAGAGTTTGAAACATGCAACATAATGTGTAACCTGGATCCATATGTTGTTAATTCATAGGTGAACATTCCAAATACCAGGTAGTACTTTTACATTTTGAAGCTGGAGGTTCAACCGGTGTTGGTCTATTTGTCCATGCAGGTGATGCTGTGTGGCATGCAGGAGATAGATCTGTCGGACTGGCAGAGGAATGCCATATACAGACATTATGCACGCACCAGCAAGCAGATCCTCTGGTTCTGGCAGGTATGAACAACATGTATACAAACATGCATAACCCAGTGCACTGGGGTTAAATTATGTCACGGTTCTCAGGCTGAAAATTCAAAACCCGATGTGTATATATTACTTTTTGAAGAGATTTTTTTGTTTTAGTTTTTTTGGCAAGATGTATAGATTAAATGTAAGAAACCAATTCAGAAAATATGTTTAGGTTGCAAATAAACTAACGGGTGACCACTGATTGTTTGGCAGTTTGTGAAGGAGATGGACAACGAGAAGAGAATGCGACTGCTGCAGTTTGTCACGGGCACCTGTAGGCTGCCTGTGGGAGGCTTCGCCGACCTCATGGGTATGCCCCGCAGACGGATATAACACACCACATCTGCCACCCAGAAGCAGCAGTCTTGTTCATTTTATGCATCCTGATGACTCCATTGTGATGTTTTACCCAGGGAGCAACGGTCCACAGAAGTTCTGCATCGAGAAGGTCGGCAAAGAAAACTGGCTTCCAAGAAGCCACACATGGTAAGGCTGCAAGGGTGAACATTCCTCAATGCTTTGGCAGGACTTTCCGGGCGGATCGGGGATTAAGTGCTGCTGACCAGCCCCTCTTAGTCATGGCTGATTCAACCAGCAGTTTTTGTTGTACAAGACCTGGTTTTGTTATGTGTTGCTAGCTGTATAACCTTAGGCTTAAGAGCTTATTGATAATGCACCCGGTTCCTTAGCTGGATGTTATGGACATGAATCAAATAATGTCTAAAGTAGGGTGGGTCATGTAAACCTTCACCGAAACCACTGTACATGAGATATCGTTAATGAGCTGAAATTCTTCATAGATCCCATTTGATCCATTTATTAATGTAATCTTTTCTCCTTTTGTGCGACAGCTTTAATCGTCTGGATCTCCCCCCCTACAAAAGCTATGAGCAGATGAAAGAGAAGCTGATGTTTGCCATCGAGGAGACCGAAGGCTTCGGCCAGGAGTAGGAGTAGGAGGTGGAGGACGAAAATCAGATTCAAGTTCCAGGCTTTCTTGCTTTCTTTTTCGTTTCAGGTAGCAGCAATGTTAAAAGGACTGGAGTTGCAGAATGAAGTTGCTACTCTTCTATAGATTATGGACATAAGATAACACATTCCCTCCTACAGTATATTTTGGTGAAGACATATTCACCACGGTTGCACTCCTTTCCTCACCAATAACTCGACTTGAGAGTCCTTCCCACTTGACCGTTCACCCCTGCCACTTCACACAGATGCAGCTTGCCTTACCCAACTTTTTGAGCATGCATAAGAGGAGATGGCTGCCAGCCCAACCGTTTACCAATCACGGCATGCTCACCATCGTTTATTGTGTACACGAGCAAGTGCTCAATGTTCTTTCCCATTCATGCAGCAGTACTTTAACGACTTAAGAGAAGAGCCACATGGCTGGCCTATGCACTACTACTAGAAACAACTAAAGGACGAATCTTATATTGTGTATTTGCTGTGATATATTTTTATTCTAAATTTTTGTTTGTACAATGTCGCCGTAGTGAGTACACAGTTAGCAGACAGTGTAAATAACATTTTAACATTTAAAAAAAACATAGAGGATCACATATTCTAAATATTTTGTATCTAACTTATTTTGATTAACCTTTCTGGCGTAAAGATCGCCTAATGAAGCTAATTGGAGTGACTAATTGGGGTATCGGGTAGTAGAGTTGCATCGCTAGGACTCACTTTTACTGACTTTTAGTTTGTTGATAACGTCATGGTTCTGTAAGGATTGAGATGGCTGAGACTGCTGTTAAGCAGCAGTATTTTTTTAAGTGCAATAGTTTTTCTAGAAAGAAAATCTGCTTAGCCATCAAAGCCAATGCGATGTAATAGAGTAGCGATTTTAGTTCATTGGTATTCAGCACAGTTATGCATTTTGCTGTGAGTTATTCCCTCCTCCCCCTCTTGCTCTTAAAGCCGGGCTCTGCAGTTAACTGCTAGATCCACCTGCGTGACACTGGATAGGCCCTCCTCTACCGACGTTGGGGGAGCAAAACCCTGGAAAAGCTTTTGCTAGCATGAGAATCAGCTTTGCTGCTGATGAAGTGGGATTATAGGATAATGTATGAAGAAGAGATAGAAGCGAGTTGATAACACCACTTCCTCCCACTGAAGGCTAGCAGCTGATGTCTTCTATAGAAATAAGTATTATCACAGGCATCAGAGTCAAATGACTCCATGGGCTTGAGAACTTGGGTTTTATGTAAATATGTTTTATGAATTCAAACGAGAAAACAAATACACAGTAGATGATAACGATCCTCAGCCTTAGCCCAGGGACTGATAAAGCTTTTTGTAGGCCTACAAATTAACATTTGATTGCACTAATGTGAGTGGCCCTAGTTTTATAGGGCATTGAGTATCATGGAATGTAGTGACGTTGCGTTTCTCGTTGTGACCCCAAAGTAAATCTATCTTACCATTTAGGAATTGTCAGTAATGACTAGTAACCAACAGTGCAACCACCTTTTAAGAAGTAATTGGATTGATTAAGTGTATTCTGTTTGTTTATGGGAGGAGTAAAATAAAAGGTATTTTCTTATGACAGACTCTTGTTTTTGATTTTTGCTTTATTTTTTTATCAGATATATGTCTAAGCCCTTGTTTAAGCAGAAACATATCTACAACCCGTCACCTGTCCGTAAGATATTTTTTCAGTAATACATAGTAATAATGCTATTGCTGTGTATCTATGCAAAGTGTCGATCACATTATACAAACATTGACACTACGAAAATGTAGCTTAAAATTGAATGCAATGGTGATTTTAACAATGTTGACATTGGCTAAGTATCAAATGTTGTATTAATGTGGATGAGCAAAATGTGTTGTTAATGGTGGTAACATAATTATCCTGTGTGTGAACTTTGACCTTTGAGGAAAGTGTATGAAATCTGACCACGTGAGGTCTCTAGGCTCTTGTGATTCTGTAAGCTACACTGCACATTGCAACAGTCAATTGTGCAAGTCAAAATAACTAAAAGATATCTTCCACTGCTTCAGTTATGTTTTTCATTGTTTTGTGTTGGTGATAATGAATAGACAATGTAAACTAGATTTGTGAGGCGATTCTTAAAACGATTGGAATAAAATGACTATTTGTTCATTTCAAATGATGGCAATTGTAACATTTTAACCACGATGAATAAATACTGTTCTAGCACCTGGACATCTAAAATGGCTATCCATTTTATTCCTAGTTTTTCAGGTTTAAGAGGAGAATTCTTCACGGTTGGGATTCGATCGTATTTGTGTATTTTGGTCGATTGCCCTGTAAAACATGTTGCGTTTTTTTAATCATTAGTTAATTAAGTCGATAATTGTAAGATAGTTCAATATTTACTGGAGCGTATAGAGATTTACATATTAAAGTAAAAAAGCTTAAAACCGCTTACAATATTGGTCACTAACTTCAGACTTTTGATTTACGAATCATCAACATACGTCATAACAAGCCAAAGGCTCATTCCATAGGAATATATGGTTTGGATAGCCTGCTGTTTATGATCGGTCATGCCTGCTTTTGGTATAAGGTGGATAGATGGGGAATCCCGTGTAGCGAGGTCGCTAAAACGCTAGAAATTATAACCGTTTCCATTTAAAAATCTTTTTATACATTTTATAATTAATTTTGTGCAGGACCACAAAGTACGACTGAACTGAGGTAGAATTATTTTAACTAGTAGTAGCCCTGTTTAATTTTGACCCAGTGTTCTCCGATAATTACCTGATGTAAGGTGACCATTTTAGTATAAAGAATATACGCACATTTATAAATTATTTTTCAATAGCCGAATTGATTTTTGACTGACGGCCATATAAAAACCTAAAGGCAAAGTAGGAACTGTTTGTATGGTTGCGTTTCATCACGGGGAATTTAAGAGAGACGACCCACACCCTACCAGTGCAACAATATATGTTGTCCCCCTCCCCGTACAGTGAAAGATGAGTGCTCCAGATCTCCTCAGAACTGTGCTATACACTGTTAATAACTTTTTAAAGGAAGAGAAATACAAAGCGGCTCTAGCCGTTTTGAAAGGATTTCGAAATGGCGCCGTGTAAGTTTTCTCTTTAATCTGTTCTCTCATTTATTTAGCAGACGTTTTTATCCAAAGTGGTGTAAAGTGGATAATGAAGCAGCAGCAGTAGGTAGAGGTTAAGCATCTTGGATGCCTACAGGTCGGTTGCAGAGATTGAATCCAGAAACATTCTGGCACTGAATGAAGTCTTTCTAAAGTGGTTGTACTATTTGCCAATGGGGTTCGCTTGCAATGGGTGGACCAGCTCTTCATTTATAGATAAATACTATCTGTATTCAAATACAAAATATATTTAATACAAAGTACTAGGACCAGCTCATTTCTAGTCAGCCAGGAGACTGAATCACTGCCACATGCGTACATCGTTAGCTAGTTATTGTTTTGCATGTTCAGCTATTCATTTATTTACAAAACTTAACCCTGGCACTGGTTGATGGAATGTCACCATTCAATGCAATGTATTTTTTTTTACCCTCTCAGGTATGGTGCCAAAATCAGAGCACCCCATGCCCTTGTGATGACATTCCTATTCAGAAATGGAAGGTGACGATAATAATATTAATGATACCTTGCGTAACTGTAATAAAAAATCCTCTTATCTTCATGTTATCATTTTTTTTTCTCTCTGTTTACCCTAGTTTGAACGACAAAATGAGAGCCATCGCAAAAGCCACATATACACACTCTCGCAACTTGGCCTGCTTTGTATTTACGTACAAAGGTCTGCAAGCCCTGCAAGAGAAGCTGCAGGGAAAGAGCTTGCAGTCCCATTCCTTCCTGGCTGCTTGCGTAGGCGGATGGCTTGTTTTCGGGGAGAACAATAACATAAATAGCCAGGTGGGTGTGCAACCAATGTACAAGTCTCTCAACGTATTGATACTCTTGTCAATTAGTTGATTAACCAAATATTTGACAGAATTTCTTGTATCTTTTTATTATCTGCTTATACTATTGTAAGACAATGCCTTGTGCTCTAGAAACATTGAAGGGCATTTGACATAAGCAGGGACATTTTTATAGACTAAATGATACATTTATTAAAGTTGCTGTAGATAAGATCAAAGAGCAAAATGTTTGCATGATATGTCAGTAAGTGAATTGCTCTGTGATGTATGTGCTCCGGTTGACTGCACCCTGCCTATGTAGGAGACCATTTCGTTTTAGACAACATTTCTGACCAATCAGGTCATCTCTAGGCTGATTGGTTCAGGGAATTCATCTTGCATGTCAATAGCATGTGCGTTAAATGCAAAACCTCTCAGTGGCTCTCAGATTGACATAGGGATGGGGGAGAGAGTGAGCTGAGGTTCTTCTTTTTTTTTTTTTTTTTTTTTTTTTTTTTAATCATGCTCTCGCAAATGTTACCTACAGCAGCTTCAATCAGCAATGGAAGTCATGTTTGATATTTTCTGAATACGAATTAACTTGTCTATTGAGTAATTGTACTCTTTATCAATGTTCACATTAATCATTGGATTTATTCTGTACATCTTTTAAACAGATCAACATGTACCTGCTGTCCAGGATTCTGTTTGCCTTGGCCAGACTGGCCGTAGAGAAAGGTTACATTCCTCAGCCTAAGAAGGACCCGTTCCCCCTGTTCGCTACCCTAGTTTGGGGCACGGTCCTGTGGCTGTTTGAGACGTACCCACATACACTCCAGCCCTCCCTGCAGTCCTCCATGAACTACCTGTACAACGACAGCAACGTGTGGCATGACATCTCCGACTTCCTCGTTTACAACAAGCAGAGGACGCCGAAATGAATTGAGTGTACAGTGCACCGCTCTAAGTGACAGCGGGCTCGTTAGTGAACATTGTGCAGTTAATTGTGTACAATCGACATGTTCGACACCACGCCATCGTTGCCTATCTTCTATGTTTGAGGATGCTTCTCTATGTAATAGGTTATAGATATTGCACATTAACAATTTGACATTCCAACACTTCGAAAGCGAACTTATGAGAAATCATTGCAGGGGGAATTTTACACACTGCATTTTAAAATGGGACTGTATCGGAGAACGGAATTTGATATTGTTATAATATGGACCGGCCGATACAGAAGAGGGGCTAGCCTTTACAATACAATCAACCCTGTTGGGTCATGTGTTTTAACCTACACTTGTTTAGTTTAAGCTTGGGCTGAAAGGTGTAATTTAACATGGTGTACGCTACACCAGTGCCTGGTGTCGGACCAGACATGGTGTGTGGTTGTCAGTTGAATGTTTTGCGTGCTCCCATGTTGGGGCCCCAGCCATAACTCAGTACCCATTTAGGCTTCAGCAATAACTAGACGATATTTGGGGTCACTTTGAGTAAATTCTTTAATTATTAAGATAATTTGAATTTTTATCAGATGTCTTGGTATGTTAAAACGAGGGCTGGGGTTAATTAATTGAATTATTTTTCTGCTGTTTCAAGTATTTAATCTATATAAAGAGTTGAGTGATTGAAGGGTTGTATGGGTTAAAGAAATCATAGCTTGGCCATTTTCTAATTTATGAATATTAATAATACCGTAGTTGTTTATAGAATGATTCTCCATCAAACATTATAGCGTCTCTAATTGAAACTGAATAAAAATGTATCCTGACCTGAGTTCAACCCTTACCTTTCACCCTGAATAGTGAAACAAATTCCAACAAAAGAGTTCAAGCACGACAAGGACTCCCATGCTTTTATTTTGAAGAAAATGACGAGGCATTAAGGTGCAGTGGAGTAAAGTTCAGTAGCTCTGTGTGTGTGTGTGTGTGTGTGTGTGTGTGTGTGTGTGTGTGTGTGTGTGTGTGTGTGTGTGTGTGTGTGTGTGTGTGTGTGTGTGTGTGTGAGGCAGAGAAAGTAGGTACGGTCAATAATGATAATATATTTATATATGTGTGTCGGCATTCTATTTGTCAATCATTTTTAAATAAAAATCAACAGTCCGATACACTTGGCATGTTCTGACTGGATCCTAACTAGAGTACATCATGACCTTAAATAATAAAGAATGTTTATTATCCTAGGTATAGGTAAGATGCAAGAGCAATTATGAGTGTGATTTGTTAGAAAAGTAGACGCCATCCGTCTGCTAGTGAGTGAAATGCTTTGTGAGTGAGAACACATCCGTTTGGAGGTGAATGGGCTTGGCTCTGTATGAGACCACTTTCATTGTCATTTTATTTTCATTATAGGCTATGCCTTATTTAATGAATTATTTGTGCAGTTGATTGAGATAGGCGTACAACAAATAGCAGTAGCCTATAACTGGAATAAACACTAAACAAAAATAATAGTAATGGCTGTAAAACTTGAGCAATTTCTTTTTTTTTTTACTTGAACCTTTCATAAAAATTGTAATTACGTACAATCAGCAGATATCCACACCTAGCGCACCTAGCAACCTAGCAGCATGTTTAAAGGACTGAATTTAGGGTGAGCCGGTTACTCATGCCTGAAACATGCGCGTTCTTGTGCGTAAAACATGTTACAAATTGGCATCTGTTGCGTCTGTGTTGCACAACAGATATTGTACTGTACTCCATGTACTCATTACCGCTGGCCAAGAACTAGTTATTCAGCTTTCTAATGAGCACCATTGTAATATATCTGGACTATTTGCCTTTTTTTTTTTTTCTAAAGGGAGGGTTTAAATAGCTGTCTAGATTACATCTGGAGTCATTTCACTTTGCAGTGAGCCTTTGAGAGAGAACCGTAACAGATGAAGGGTAAGATATAGATTCATATGAGAATTTATGATTATGATCAATTGTCCACTCTAAATGAATGTACTTTTTATTGGTTTAACAGCATGTTTATGAACATTGTAAAGTTGAATAGTGTTGCTGGTGCTTTCAAAATAAACTGCGAAATAACATGTCTGATTCTTCCCTGCTTCCTTCACAGATTTGGTCATTCAACATGTCAAGCTTTGGCGGCATGATAACCAGAAGCTTCACCAGACGGAGGGCTTCGTCGGCGTCAAAGCCCTGGTGGTCCGGAGGGGGAAACCCTTCAGGATCTCCCTGAAGCTCAAGGAAAGACCCTTCAACCCCAAGACGGACGCCCTGGTCTTCAAGTTCAGCATCGGTAGGAACAGTTCACTGCGTGCATGGAGAAGTTAAAAGTTAGACTTAAAGTTTACGTTTATCCTATAGAGTGGATATCAACCTTAAGATTTGAGAATGGATTAATCTCAGTTCGACAGTGAAGCTTTATAGTGGTAAAAAAAAACGGGGAAAGCGAACCATGATGTTTGTATAAAACAAATATGAATGATAAACCATTCGACTTTTGTGAGGATATGGATTCAGCACATGTGGAAACATAGGTGGAACTGTCCTCACTGCCCTCGTTGATTCAACTTCAGCAAGTGGGATTTTATTTCATGTTTTTTCATGATTAATGTAAGTTACCTAACCTGCTGTGGCATGCACAAGTCTTCATAAAATCCATTCATCTTTAGCCCTGAAACAAGGTTATCAAGCAGCACTACAACAACCCTGTTTTTCTAGCTCTAGCCCAATTTTGATTGCATGCTACGATTTTTCTCAGCTAACTTGTAGTCTAGGTTAAAAGTCTCTGCTACATGACTCAATGTCAATACAAACCACTTTATCTCTCATCCTTAACTCTAACTGGCCTCTCTTTTGCCTGCCAGGTCACCTGTTTGTGAAGCGGTCCGTCACCTTCTCCAAGGTGTCTCCCTGTTCTCGCTGGGGGGCCTGCATGGACCCCGAGGGTCCGGACCTGCAGTGCCCCTCCATCCTAATCTCCACCCCCGCCACCGCCCCCGTTGGCACCTACAGTATACAGATGTTTGTCTTCACGCCCAGCAGCCGCAAGACCTACCGTCTGGGCAACTTTACCCTGCTCTGCAACCCCTGGTGCAGCAGTACGTGCACACTCACTCACTCACTCACTCACTCACTCACTCACTCACTCACTCACTCACTCACTCACTCATTCACTCACTCACTCACTCACTCACTCACTCACTCACTCACTCACTCACTCACTCACTCACTCACTCACTCACTCACTCACTCATTCACTCACACAGACACACAACCACACACACACAACCACACACACGCACACAATAGTAGGGTAGTTCAACCTTTGTGTGGTAATGAGTTGAAGTCAATGCTAGTTGTGTTATGTTGCAGAAGATGCAGTGTTTCTCTCGTTCGAGGACCAGAGAGAAGAGTACATTCAGAACGACTCAGGCTTGTTGTACATGGGCACGCCTTTGAGCGTTGCTGCCAGGCCCTGGTCCTTCGATCAGGTGTGTACATGTTACTGTGAGGAACAACTCTCACAGTGACATTAAAAAAATAGATAATATTGTTGTTATTATAATTATTAGTAGTATTAAATTGAATGTATTTATAGGATGTATAATAATGATAACCATGACACTTTGGGTTCATTTGAAAGATGTGTCACTTATTTTTTTCTGATTGCTATCTGCTTTTTCTTCTTCTTCTTCTTCTTCTTCTTCTTCTTCTTCTTCTTCTTCTTCTTCTTCTTCTTCTTCTTCTTCTTCTTCTTCTTCTTCTTCTTCTTCTTCTTCTTCTTCTTCTTCTTCTTCTTCTTCTTCTTCTTCTTCTTCTACTTCTTCCCCTTCTTCTTCTACTTCTTCCCCTTCTTCTTCATGTCTCCCGTCTGCAGTTTGAGCCAGACATCTTGGAGGCGTGTCTCAGCCTGCTCCAGGTTAGCCCCCAGCACCTGACGAACCCAGTGAAGGATTACAAATCCAGGGCCGACCCTATCTACATCAGCAGGGTCGTGTCTGCCATGGTGAGCAACTCTCTCTCTCTCTCTCTCTCTCTCTCTCTCTCTCTCTCTCTCTCTCTCTCTCTCTCTCTCTCTCTCTCTCTCTGTCTCTCTCTCTCTGTCACGCTGTATGAGGTGAGATTCAGTTCATTGATCAATAGTGGGGAAGTTGTTATGGTAACACAGGTGCTTGATTCAAAGATATAAACACAATCTTCAAACAAGAGAATTGAAAAAAATCAACAACATGTAAAATGAATCCCCGAAAAAAACAACTATCGTTTATAAAAATATTTAAACGATTGAAAGGCTGCATGTATACAAAAAGGCACATAATAATAATAACTATAAACAATTTGACTAGCCACCCCGCTGGCCCCTATGAGAAGGCTGGAGCAGGATGGAACCTGTCAGCAATGACGTCCTTTACTGCCGTGCCTGTTTAATGACCCCAGCCTATTCAAATGGGTTTGAACCGAGCCAGAGTCACCTGAGGCCACCTGGCACGACTCCATTTAATTACACGATTATGCAAGTGTTTGGGTATGTGTATGTCTGCACAGACCTGGCCTGCGTCTGTGTCTCTGTGCGTGCGTGCATGTTGGTGGACCGCAAATACACGAAACACCTTCATAAACCAAAGCGTCCAGAGCCTGTTTGTACAGCACTCAAGAACACATTGTGGCCCTCTTCATAACAAACACATCAGTCTTCAATACAATACGAGCTGCATCCTGAACTCTCCCCGCTGCCCACTCTGTTGCCGTGCAGATCAACTCTGAGGACGACCGGGGGGTGCTGAAGGGGAAGTGGTCGGGGGACTTCACGCAGGGCGTTGACCCGTCCACGTGGACCGGCAGTGGGGACATCCTGACCCAGTGGGCCGAGAGCGGCTTCAGCCCGGTCATGTACGGCCAATGCTGGGTGTTTGCTGCCGTCATGTGCACAGGTGACTGACGCAATCACATTTTCCATCTGAATTCTCTGTAAACAGTTTGTTTGGATAAGTCATCAAAACACACCTTTGTTTTTTTAATGACATTATTCATGTTATTATTCATGATTCCAACGCCTACTCCATCGTTCCCATTACAATGTTCAAGCTACCGTACGTCTACGTGTGTGTGTGTGTGTGTGTGTGTGTGTGTGTGTGAGTGTGTGTGTTCATGTATCTCACACCCCCTTGTCCTTTTTTCAGTCATGCGAGTGCTCGGCATTCCATGCCGCGTCGTCACAAACTACAACTCGGCCCACGACACCAACGGCAACCTGGTGATCGAGGAGTTCTACAACGAGTTGGGGAAGAAACTACCTCACAGCAAGGACAGCATCTGGTGAGCAGAGACGGGCACCAGCACACATCTTCACATCAGGGCACGGAACCTTGAATACTGATCATTTCTATGTTTATACTATAATTGAGTTGATAAGTTAGGAGGCAATCAAGTGGTTATGGTTATTGACGGGGGTTCAAGCTTCGTCACATCAATATGTGCTGGGGTGCTTGTTGGCAGGAACTTCCATGTCTGGGTGGAGTGCTGGATGACCAGGAAGGACCTGGGCTCAGACCTGAACGGCTGGCAGGTGCTCGACCCAACCCCACAGGAGAGGAGTGCAGGTTGGTTTCAATACACCACCCTTTGGGTTTTAACCTTTCTCCCATCTCAGTAGCTAGCTTCCTTCGTTCCTGTCTTCCTCCCTCCCACCCTTTCTTCTCTCACTCTCTCCCCCTTCCCTCCCTCTCTTACTTTCTCTCTCTTTTTTATTTCTGACTGTCTTTCTTACCTCCCTCCCTACCCGCTTCCCTCCTTTCTTTCTTTCTTTCTTTCTTTCTTTCTTTCTTTCTTTCTTTCTTTCTTTCTTTCTTTCTTTCTTTCTTTCTTTCTTTCTTTCTTTCTTTCTTTCTTTCTTTCTTTCTTTCTTTCTTTCTTTCTTTCTTTCTTTCTTTCTTTCTTTCTTTCTCTCTGTCTTTCTGTCTTTCCTCTCCCCGCCCTCCCTCCCTCCCTCCCCCCCTGGCCCTCCCTCTGTCTGACCCTGTGTGTCCGTCTGTCCCACCAGGGGTGTTCTGCTGCGGTCCGGCTCCGGTCAGGGCTCTCAGGGACCGCCGCATCGAGCTGCCTTACGACATCCCGTTCGTGTACGCCGAGGTGAAGGCCAGCGTGCACACGGTGGTGCTGCGGGAGGGCCAGGTCGTCTGCTCCAGCCGGGACACCAAGCGAGTGGGCAGCCTCATCTGCACCAAGGCCATAGGTCATCCCCGGCCCGAAAACATCACCGGAGACTACAAGCACGTCAAGAGTACGCACGGAGCCCTTTATAGCCCACAGACCAACTGCCTTGTCTTAACATCTGTGTGTGTGTGTGTGTGTGTGCAGACCGATGGATTATGAGCTTAAAGGTGCTTTATTTGGCCGAACAAATCCCATCAGACACCAAAACAGGGCCGGTGTCCCTGTTCCCTGTGGGTGGTTGTTGGCGGTTTTCGTTGGAAGTTCTCTTGTTGGCCAACTTGAGGTCACATTCTGTAGTTGGGTGTTGGTGTTACACCAACGGTTAAAACACCTTGTTTGACTTGTTTTTTTAGCAGGGATAGTTTTTAGGCACAGAAAATTGCTCGTTAATTAATTTTTGAGTGCTGATTAATAATTGACTCATTAATATGTGCCAAATGAACAAGGGATTTATTTAAACTAACCTTTTATGTGGTGTGTCTTCAAATCTAGGCCCTAATTCGACGCTGCGATCAAGGAGGCGACATAATTCAGATGACACAGTGTCCAGCAATTGTAAGTAAACCTTAGAGTGTTTTGGTCTTTGCGTCAATGATTTGGCTCATTCTTTTTGGTATGGTTTAGAACTGTTTGGTGGTATTATATGACGATGTCCTGATGTTATATTCTGCAGCTACGTCCCAGGGTGTGTCTGTCACTTTAACCCTGGAGAAAGCTCCAGTTGCCGGGGTGCCCATCACCTTCAGGGTGACGATAACCAACAAGGAGACGGTTGCCAAGGAGATCATTGAGCATCTCAATGCCCAGGCCAAACAATACAACCACAGTCCCTCAGATACTTTCTGGGAGGCTGAGAGCGTTGTGAAGCTGGCTCCATTGGAGGGTAAATTCACCTCATTCAAATCATTACATTTATATAGAATATGAAGAAATTCCATATACATAAGCTTGTATGAAAGAGAATAGAACTTAAAAAAGAAGAGGACTTAAAAATATATGACTTTGCTTTAAAGATGGATGCATAGATTAAGAATTAAATATGATATATTCTTAAACCTTGTTGAACTAATACACATTTACATGAGATTGAGATTAATATCTGCCATAGTTGATCAATGATCAAACTTCCAACAAGCTGTGTCAGTACGCAAAGAAGGCATTTTTTAAATGAGTTTCCACAAATGACATTTTCCTCTGTACTATCTGCCACCAACTGTTTCTGAAGATCTCTGCATGTCTCTCTCTCTCTCTTCTACAGTCAGAGTGGTCAGGCACCAGATCTCTCCAGTCCATTATGAGGATGTGGTGGGGGATGACCTGATCAACCTGGCAGTGGTCCTGGAAGATCCGTCCAATCAGCAGCGAGTCCTTGCTTGCGAGGAGTTCAACATCGAAAGCCCACAGCTGGACGTAGAGGTAGGATAAATAAACACTGACGAACGCCCGGGGTTACCCCCTAGCAGAGTTCTGCTATGCGTGTGGAATGCAAAGATAATATAGATCTGAATAGATTCAATGTATTTAAATACACAATCACACACACAGTCATACACAATCGATGAAAATGTGTAAATGGTCTTATATGTCAGATGTTTATCAGTACAACATTTGACATCTTAGGGTGAGTAGGTTTGGATGAATCCCTTCGTTTTACTTGGAAGAGTTTATACAATAAGAAATAAAAAAATAAGAATATTCATTATGGGACGAGGATCCCGCTCAAAATTAACCATAATTAGTCAACCAAAACATTTGAAGAAGTAAAAAGTTTTCTTCTCTGTGTCCAGATTATGAAGGAGGGTGCTGTGAATCGTGGCACCCAACAGACGGCGGTGGTGAGCTTCACCAACCCCTTCTCTGTGCCTGTCAGCGGGGTGCTGACTATCCGGGCCGCTGGACTCAAACTGGGCGAGCGGGAGTTCAGGTAAGACGACCACCTCAGTGCCTGATACCTTCCCTCGTTCATGTTTTAGATCTCCGTTAGAGAATGGCTGGAGGAGAATGGGTGGAGGAATGTGTGGTCCCAGGTGTGGCAGGAGGCTCACTCAACAGCACTGTGTGATTCCTTAGAATAATGAATCGCTGCTGCTGTCACACTGTTGCTGATGTGGGAGCGGCACTCATTACATCAAACTATACCAATAACAAATCTGCGGACAGAAAGGCGTTTCTGTCCGCAGAATTCTCAATCAGGGCATGAAAAGAGTTGTGAACGCCAGGGATAAATGACTAAAGGTGTCCTGTCTCGTTTCCCTCTCCTTGCAGGATACTCAACCTTCCACCAGGGGGCAGAGTACAACAGCCACTGAGCTTCGTGCCTGAGAAGGCAGGAACGAGGATGATCCAGGCCAGACTCGACCTCACCAACAGAGCCGTCGTCAGAGGCTACCAGATGGTCACTGTCAACCGAAATTGAAAAGTTCCCTTTAGCTGTCTTAGTGTCTTTTTGTGGCAGTGGTATTTTTTGTGTAAACATGTCTAAAGTGCGAGTATTAGGAGTGGCTTGCGTCTGCAAGCACTCTTGTCTGAAAACATACTTAACAACTTTATATCTACCACAAAATCTAATGCCAAGCCAGTAGGCGCTTTAGACCGGTTGGTGGACAATTTCAGGTTGAACATTTAAATTATTTTTATATTTTGTATCTGTGAGAAATTGTTATTTTTGTATATTTCTATTATATATGTATTAAAAATATTTCTACATGATAACGTAAAATATGATGCAGTTTTTTTATGTAAATTAAGTAAATGTCCTTTCCACCAGAGGGAGCCCTTGCCCATGTTAATATTTCTCAAATACAGACTATGTACATTTCAAGCGTTCTGCTAGTTATCCTCTGCGTCACTAACATTATTTATCCATCCTAAAATGAGTGCATCTCACAATAAACCGCTTTCACTATCAATGTAATGATAAGAAAATTTGTAAAAGAAACCAGCACACACTTTTCCCAGAATGCATTTAATTTATATTTATTAATCTATTATAACTGTTCAAGAAAAACACATGTAACAATAAAGCATTATATACAAACAGTAGCCAACTGACAGTAGGAGTGTAAAATGGCCCATAGACAACCATACCAGAGATTATGGGCTAAGTTAAAACATGAACAAAATATACAACCCCTTATCACAAGTAATCATTCAAACCAAAAGCCTATCATACAGCATCTTCAATATATTGTTTTTAGAAATTGGGCCTTTTTTCCTCTCCGTTGATATTTTGTTTCCAAAATCACTCCTTACTCACTACGGGATTTCACTAATTAATAAATAACTTACATTTTAAATGTAACATATGATCTATTTTTAAAGGCTCTAACTATATAGGTAAATGTAATGTATCTAGCCTATTCAAAGTTAAAGTGATTCTAAAATATAGTGAAGGTGGGATATCAGTTACAAATAATGTTATGGTGTTAAACCTTTTCTTCTACTCTATGAAGTTGGCTTGTTTACTGGAAATCATTAGATTCTCTCCCCATTCCCAAGAGACGACCTGGGATTCCTACTGGAAGGAACGTTAGATTCCGTGTCATGTTGACAATTTTCCTTTCAGTGCAACACCCTTTAGTTTACACCGAAAGTGGGGCGCCACTCCTTAATCCTTTGTCAAAACAATGATAAAATAAACATAAATGACCGAGAAAAAACGTTTTTCCAGTAATAAACAGCGTTCCCTGTGGTTAGATGTGTAACTTTGGTCCCTTATTTCAAAACAAAACCTCGAAAAATGTCTTTAAAAACAGAGCTCCCCACATGTCCTCTTGGCTTGAGTCAAAAGAGGTGAGGCTGCTTCCTGTTTCGGTTGTCCGCTCCAAGTCATTATGAAGACCACCGGGGGATAAAAAAAACAAAAAGAAACGAAGCTGCTTTCATCAGTGTCTTGGATCCATTTCACTCAGTCGCCTGAGTCTTTCGCTCTCCCAGAGCCAACGTGTTCGAAGCAGAGTGGTGGTGGTGTTGGTGGCTGCCGCCCCCTAGAGGTAGTCCAGCTCCAGTGCATGGCTGAGCGCCTCCAGGTCAGCTCGACACGACACCCTCCAGAAAGGCATCGTCTTCTAAACACCGCAAAAAAATAATATATATTTATATTATATATGTTTAACTTATAATTATTAAAAAAATACTATTAACAGTGTAATACTACAGATCGTAAATACATAAATGTATCATATATTCAAATCATTGTATATATTTTATGTAGTGAAAAGCCAGGACTCCTTGAAAATACCATTCTAGGCAAACAAACAGTGAAGAATATTTATCATTTGCACTGAAACAAATGTAACGCAATAGATAAAATATTGTATGTGAGACGACTCTGCAGCCAAGCGATGGGTTGAGTAGGTCTCCCTGGGTTAGAGTCATGAGCACAGACGGGGTGTTTACCTTCTTGGCCACCGTCTCCTCTTCCACTCCGTCGCCCACGACAACGTAGACCGCTCTCCGTCCGAACCTCTGTGAGACGCGCTCGAAACAGCTCTCCTTCCCTAAGGGACCCCGGATCAGTCGGTGAGCATTAGAGATATCACTCACATTTCATACAATTGATACAAGTTATACATGTATTTTAAATATTATTTATGACGATATGTACTTATTAACACTTCCACAGCAATGTTAAATACTTCCTGATTGGTCAATAATGCCTGAGGTAACTCTGGTATAAGCGGATTAATCCACTGTGGTGTGTCCAGTTATTTGAGAATTATTTCTTTATTATTACTTCTTCGGTGCTGAGCCACCCTGCCTTCGTCTCAGCCATATCATGCATCACTTATGCCATTTATATCTTATGTAATTTGAGTATTCAGAAAAGTGTTGTATAAATAAAATGTAATATCATTATTATTTGTATGTATCGTAAGTCGTGTCACGTCAGGTACATTCTACGTGGAGCTCTATCCTTTCCCTCCCATCCCTCTGAGACCGGGGAAGGATGGAAGGGATAAAGTGGATAGTATTCCAGGGATCTCTGACACCGTTACCATGACACTTCCGATGTACCACACAACACGCTTGCACTCTATCCGTTGACGTCCTTCCAAAATGCAACAATGGCTTTGTCCATTACCTCCCCTCATTCCTTCATGCCCTTCCTTTACTAAAGTGTGAGCAGCCTGTGGCAGAGTGTCAGTGTGTGTGTGTGTGTGTGTGTGTGTCTCACCTGTCTTGGTGGCACTGTATATGTTCTCTATGGGGAACGCGGAGCCCAGGCCGTACAGCAGCACCTTGGACAGGGCAGGGATCAGCTGGGTGGTGGTCACCAGCACGTTGACACAGTTAGGCCTGGGGCGGAGGACGAGGACAGGGTTAAGGTGGATCCTCTCTAGGCTCTTGGGTCATGGTATTGATCGTTGGGTTTTTGCATTTATTATAATGATAATTATTAATATTTTCACTTCACATCACTTATTCATGTTCATTAGTGATGTGTCAACACACTGTAAATGAATGGAAATCTGATGATAATGCTCCACATTTTCCAACTTTTTTCCAGAGTTGCACAAACAAGCAAAAACAAAAGCACTCGGCAGAGTTCACGACCCCCCCACATCAACCCAGGCAGGAACCCACCTGGAGTTGATGAGAGCCAGGGCCTTGAGCGCCTGGGTCAGCCAGAGGTCGGTCAGGACCTCCATCTCCCTCCTCAGCTGGAGCCACTCCTCTCTCTTAGGGCTGCCCAGCAGACCTGCCACCACGGGAGGAAGAGGAGGAGGAGGAAGTTGGCGGTCAGGATGATGATGATGAAGATGAGGATGATGATAGATGATGTGATGATGAGGAATGGAGAAATTAGGAAGACAAGGAAGAAGAAATCGATGAAGAAATCGAAGAATAATAAGCCAGTCAAGACCGTGCTTGTTCGACAAACGAAATAAAACACTAACAATCAACAGGAAAGCAGATCCACCGCACTGCGATCTTGCTTAATTTCCCTGAGAGATTGGTACACAGTGCTTCCACGTAGGCTCCATTCTACTGATGGACAAATCTCACACAATGCTCCCACAGCCAAAACCCCAAAACCACATGTTGTTTCTTAACATAGTGTAGTAATCAGCCCTGCCTGAACACAGCCAGTGTTGGCATGGCTCACACTGCAGGCTGTCTGGACATAAGAACAGCTGCACACTCTCCATTTCAGACCACAACCGTATCACCTCCTATCTAAAGGTTGTGCGAAAACACGATCTACAAGCCCGAACCCGCTGAGTTGTTCTTTTCTTTCTGATTATAAAAAAAAAAAAAAAAAAACGTCATAAATATATATATATATATACATACATATATTTATTTATAAAGTATTTATTACTTCTTCGTTTTATTGCCTTAAAATGTTTGAGCCTTTATTCCGCCTAAACTTGGCTCTGTGTGGACAGGGTGACGTGAAGTACAGCCCATAATCACAAGCTTCGGACCCGTCATCGACGAGCACACTTCCCACTGAGGAGGACGTGTTAATATTCTGATGAAACCCTGTGTCAAAGCGTCATCGCTCTGAGACGCTTCCAGACGCTCGCTGGGTCTCTCGTGGGCCACATCGCTCCCCTCATCCATCACGTCCAAAATAACAGAAAACATACGATTCGCCAGGAAGCCAAGCGTTTTTGGCTCGGTGCGCTGGAGTAGCATTGAAAGAACGCCCACCTCCCACGTTGTTCTTGTACGTGCTGTAGATCTCCTTTACTCTGCGGTAGCGGAAGGCCAGCTTCCTCATCCAGTCCACCCCGCCGTGGACCCCCGAGCCCAGGCAGAGGGAGCCGGCCCCCGCGGGGGTCTGGAACCCGTCCGTCCCGAAGTTATACGTGCTGCGGGGGGGGGGGGGGGTCGGGAGAGGAGAAGGATCAGAGCACGGAAACCACCGGGGTGGTTGGTCTGACGGGTCTGGTGCGGCTGGTGGTTGCATGTGTTCCTCACGTGAATATGGTCAGATGCATGTTTTATATGTTTTATGATGTGTGTGAATGCCGCATTGTGTATCTGCGACAAATTCCGACAGCCGCAATTTAAGTGAATATGGGTGACTAATGAAAAGGCTGAAGGGGGCTGCCTGGTGCAGCGAATAATTCACAAAGGGGTAATTTGACACAGCGACTTTTAGCTTGAAATCTAATCCAAAAGGCACTTCAACAAGTCTGTGCAATAAAACGTCTGAAGGGAGGTGGAGGCAACGATAAGAGAGATATGTTAATGCTGCACCAACGACCTTCATAGACTCTAGGTGCACTCTTCATGTACTTTATATGACACATGTCCACACACACACACACACACACACACACACACACACACACACACACACACACACACACACACACACACACACACACACACACACACACACACACACTGTCTCATGTACTTTATATGACACACACCCACAGACAGACAGACAGACACACACACACACACACACCACACACACCGCCTCCAATCACACAAACACACACACACACACACACACACACACACACACACACACACACACAGACACACACACACACACACACACACACACACACAGACACACACACACACACACACACACACACACACACACACACACACACACACACACACACACACACACACACACACACACACACTGTCTCATGTACTTTATATGACACACACCCACAGACAGACAGACAGACACACACACACACACACACACCACACACACCGCCTCCAATCACACAAACACACACACACACACACACACACACACACACACACACACACACACACACACACACACAGACACACACACACACACACACACACACAGACACACACACACACACACACACACACACACACACACACACACACACACACACACACACACACACACACACACACACACACACATACACACACACACACACACGCCGCCTCCAGATCGTCTCATGTCCCCTGGCTTAATCCCCTCTGTGCACCAAAAAGGAAAAAAAACTCGAGGGCAAGTCTGGTTCACGAGGCGATCAGAACGGAGCGTCCCGCCAGCCGACCGTGAGTGCTCCAGTGCCGCCGGACCCCCCACCCCCCCCTCGTGATAGCAGAGGAAGAGCAGAACGAGCAGGAGCTTCCATACCTGAGGTCCTGGCCGTTGTCGTCCGACGCCACGTCGTCGATGTGGACCTGGTCGCATTCCTAGGGAACCGGGGGGGGGGGGGGGGGGGGGGGGGGAGAAGCGGATATATCAGAGATCGCTTTCATGGAGGGGAGATAGGCGGGGGGAGGAGGGGGATGTTTCTAGCTCTGCTCGGGCAGGTCCGCCCTCTGTAAGAGAGCCTCTGGGAAAGAACAGCAGCAAACGCAAACCCCCACCCTCCACAGCATCCTGAGCTCCATGAAGGAACCGCGGGGGACGGCGACGGGGGGGACGGAGGTAGACGAGCCGGCGTTGGGTGGAGGAGGCGAGACGGGGCCGAAGGGGGGCCAGGTGTGTGGGAGGGTGGGTTGGCGGCAGGGGCGTTTGTAGTGAACGTGTATGTGAGACGCGTTGGCATGGCCGTGCCAACGCGACTCTCGGATGAGGGAGCCGGACGACCCACTCATAGTTGCCTTCACTAGAACCCTTCTCGTACCGGGAATAATGAGGGCCTTTGTCTAATGTCTTATTTGCAGTGAGTGCGTGTAGGTGAGCATTTATTAAATGCTCCCTTTCAGTCAAAATACAAAAATGTACAACAATGACCACAAGCATAGGAAAATCAATTTCAAAAGAAAAATGCATCCCTACACATGAAATATGGCTTTACGTGAAAGAGTCCACAAAGAGTTTGACAAGTTTAACAATAATGTATGGCTTTTTTTTTATCGTTCTAATGATCGCTACAGAGCACAGCCCTATTGTCACGAGGATATCATCTCGTCACTTATCAACAATGGTCCTTTCTGCGGCGAGGTCTGCTGTTCCCATCTCTGACCTCCCTCCTTGATCCACTGAGGATAGCTTTCACTCAGTAAATCATACTATCGCTTTCTCTCTCTCTCTCCATCTCTCCCTCTCCCTCTCCCTCCCTCTCTCTCTCTCTCTCTCTCTCTCTCTCTCTCTCTCCCTCCCTCTCTCTCTCTCTCCCTCTCTCTCTCTCTCTCTCTCTCTCTCTCTCTCTCTCTCTCTCTCTCTCTCTCTCTCCCTCTCTCTCTCTCTCTCTCTCTCTCTCTCTCTCTCTCTCTCTCTCTCTCTCTCCCTCCCTCTCTCTCCCTCTCTCTCTCTCTCTCTCTCTCTCTCTCTCTCTCTCTCTCTCTCTCTCTCTCTCTCTCTCTCTCTGTCTCTCTCTCTCTCTCTCTCTCTCTCTCTCTCTCTCTCTCTCTCTCTCTCTCTCTCTCTCTCTCTCTCTCTCCCTCCCTCTCTCTCTCTCTCTCTCTCTCTCTCTCTCTCTCTCTCTCTCTCTCTCTCTCTCTCTCTCTCTCTCTCTCTCTCTCTCTCTCTCTCTCTCTCTCTCTCTCTCTATTTCTCTATGTCTCTTTTTTACATTTTGACAAGCAAACCACATGCAATCATGCAAAATGGAGACTCGTAAACACAGACATGCACACACCGACACACACACCGACACACACAAACACACACACACACACACACTCACACACACACACACACACACACTACGGCTCCTTGAGCATGCCACAAACAGAACCGACAGAACATCCCCGGCCCCCTGCCCTCTTTACGACCCCCCCCCCCCCCCCCCCCCCCACTCCCGGGAGGCTACAACACACTTGAGTGTTGCTGATACGGTCGACACAGCGGCCTGCCACCCTGTGCTCTAACAAGACGGCTCCATTACAAACGCTGGCTGAGATCTGAAAGCAGAAAGCCGGCGTAAACACACCACGTCTCAGATCCGTTATTGTGAAGTTGTTGACTACTAGTTACCACGAAGTGTCTTAACGTTTATTCATACATAAGTACATAGAAGTTATTTTGGTGTGCTGTGCTTTGTAACCACTAAATTATTGGGCTTTTAGTCATGCGGGCGAATACGGCCTTATGGAGGCGGTTGATGGGATTAGCGATATTACATGAGGGGTTAGGACAAGATAATTGTGCACCACAAGAAGGAGTGGTGATGTGCAGTCAGTCGCTGTGAGAGACGAAACTGGGTCCAATAGGTCAACAAAGGGAAAAGAGCGAGAAGCAGCCTCTCTCTGAACAGCTTTGTTGGCCTTCTCCACCCTTTTAGTCATTCCGTCTAAGTAATTTGTCCTTCAAGAGAAACAGCCACACATCTATAATTATGGTACAAAGGTTACTTATTCTCATACTTGCTCTCTCTCTCTCTCTCTCTCTCTCTCTCTCTCTCTCTCTCTCTCTCTCTCTCTCTCTCTCTCTCTCTCTCTCTCTCTCTCTCTCTCTCTCTCTCTCTCTCTCTCTCTCTCTCTCTCTCTCTCTCTCTCTCTCTCTGTCTATTCATTCCACGATTCTTATCTGTGTCTTTGTCTGAACAGGACCAGACTGCAGGGATGCGACGGCAGCTAGTTAAAGCCCACTCTTCTTCCAGAGGGAAGGGGGTCTGTGGCATCCATCGGCCGCGCTCACAACGCGCTGGGATCGCAGAGACTCGCGGTCTGGCCTCACATTGCAAATTTCACGATCTAACATAAATTCACCTTTGAATAAACAGAGGCTGTGCTGTTTCCTTCCACCAGATACAGGTTCACTATAGCACCGGCCCAGATGAGGGTCCACATGTTGGGATTTCCGCTGGGAGAACCGCTCCCGACGGGCTTGTGTTGAGGCTCAGGTTCTACCACAGTAAGTATAAGAAATCCCTGGTAATAATGGTGCTTACCTCGAGGTCGTTGAAGAAGAGTCTGGAGTCGGCCAGATTGAAGATCATCTCCTCCATCCACAGACCTAGAGACACAGCCTTGGAGGAGTCCTGTAACACACACACACGCGCACACACACACACACACACACACACACACACACACACACACACACACACACACACACACACACACACACACACACACACACACACACACACACACACACACACACACACACACACACACACACACACACAGAAAAGGGGAGTTTCAGTATCTTTGTCTCTAACTTCAGAGGGAGGGGAGGGAGACGGACTTCATTGACATAGTGAAATACGCGGTGCTTTTAGTTCACTGCATAACAACAACAATAGTATTCCCTCTTTACGTTCTCCATGTCTGAAGCCATGCAAGCATTTCTAATTAGCATTTCGTTTTTTCAGCATTTTTTGTCTCGATCACATCTTCATTTTGATTTGGCTAATAGAAGTTACTGACTGTCACAGATGTCTTTTTTTTAATCACCGCAACTGGACCTGTGTACTAAGATGTATTTAATGTGAAAAACACAGTGGACGGGAATATTTCGAAACCATTTGAACTTTTGACATTAAATCAAGCGTCTGGCTTTTCATATCGATTGAGATTGACCAATATAATCCCTACTTGGTCATACCCATTAATCATACTCATTAAGGCTTCCAGAGTGTGATGCTATCGCTAAGAGTTATAGCATCAGAGGTGTGGAATCTCTAAATCTGTGGGTGGTGTTGAATGGGTTTATCCACAGTAATTATAGTTGATGTCATTATTCACCGCTTGTCAGTGCTTCTGCAGCCTCTCTCCACCGACACGCATTTATTTCAACCTGTGACTCTTTGCCAACTCGTCAACTTGAGTTGACATAAACAGGTTCCTCTGGCACTACAGATGAGTGGGATGATTATTATCATTATTACCAGGCTGTCACTGTCCAGTGTCTTGGCTTTTCTTCCTCAATGTTTTCACATTGTTCAATGATTAAAAAACAAGAAAAAAAAAATCCCCTAGATTCACGCTCAATGGGAGGAAATTATATATAAGATGCACATGCGCTTAAAAGGTTTAAATGGTACTTTAATTAATTAAAGTATTCCCCAAGTCAAAAAGTCCTATTTTTGCTGGGGTGAAATTTTGATTGCAATAACTTACAGTACTGCAAGACTCTAGTTCTTTATTTCATGTTCTTTCACTATATAATTATTTTGTTCTTCCTTCCTTCTTTCCTTCATCACACACTAAACTGATGCCTACACACTGGATTGCATCCATCAAACCCTGCCCTGTTTCCTTATAGGCAAATCATACAAGTATACCAGCGGTCAGGTGTGTGTGTGTGTGTGTGTGTGTGTGTGTGTGTGTGTGTGTGTGTGTGTGTGTGTGTGTGTGTGTGTGTGTGTGTGTGTGCGTGTGTGTGTGTGTGTGTGTGTGTGTGTGTGTGTGTATGCAATGGGGCGTGTGTACACAAATGTAGACAGTGTTTCTGTCTGCATTTGTGTGTGTTTGTATGAGTATGTTTGTGTGTGTACGTGTGTGTTTGAATGGGTATGTGTGTGTGTGCGTATCTGTATGTGTGTGCATGTGTGAGTATGTGTAAATACATACATATATGTGTGTGTGTTTGTACGTATGTGAGTGTGTGTATGTGTGTTTACTTGAAACTATGTGTGTGGGTGCGTATGTGAACATGTACGTATCTGTGTGCATATGTGTGTGTGTATGTGTGTGTGTGTATTCGTGTGTGTGCATAAAAGTGTGTATGTGTCTATGAATATAAGTGTATGTATGTATGTGTGTGTGTGGGTGCGTATGTGAACATGTACGTATCTGTGTGCATATGTGTGTGTGTATGTGTGTGTGTGTATTCGTGTGTGTGCATATAAGTGTGTATGTGTCTATGAATATAAGTGTATGTATGTATGTGTGTGTGTGAATGTGTGTGTGTTTGCGTGGGTGTGTGTCTATGTATGTGTGTATGCGGTTGTGTGTGTGCATGTCACTGTATATTGTTGTGCTGTAATTGCTGCGCTGAGGTGTCAGCCAAGGGTAAACGTCAGATTAGCGTGTCTACAAAGGACAGGCTGACTGCTTCTTGGATTCAGAACTCAGAGCAGTGGGGGTTTGACAGCACAGGTGAGCAAACGGAAGTAAAGTGAGTACGGTGCCGCAGCAGGGGATCAGAAGATCTAGTGAAAGGTTGTCATTGGGAGGGAGGGGCAGGGGGTCGGAGGGGCTGAGGGGGTGGGGGGGATTACAGAGAATCAGAGGAAGAGGGGACGAACCAGTTTGTCAATGAGGCCGAAACGAGTTAAAGGAGTGGCCAGGAGCTTAAGAGAGGGATTGCGCTTGTTTTGTTGTTCCTCATAATCGAGATAATTATCTGTAATCACCTCCTTGACTGAACGCAGTGTTTTTTTGTCTCAAGAGACACAAATCGGGGATGGAACACCGCCCATAACAATACAATTAAATAACAGTGCGGGTCCTGACCTCTCTCACATTCTCCCACAAAATAAGTCAGGAAGAATGAGGGGGGGAAAAGAAAAGAACAGAGCGAGAGAGAGAGAGAGAAAAGGGAAGAAGAATATAAAAGGAACACTGTGTTGTCCCGCGGAGTGTCGTAGGGTGTAAATAAAAGTGGGAACGCGGGAGCAGAAGATTCACACGCGAGCCAGGCGGCTGTCCGCGGCCTCCGCGTGATGGATGAGATAATGGCAGAGCGCTTGTGGAGGGAATCAACTCCGTATGTGGGGGACCCCCCCCCCCCCCCCCCCCCCCCCCGCCCTCACCTCTGGCTCTCTCCGCACCGGTGAAAACAACCGTCTCTCAACGCTACCATTAGTCCTTCGGCCCCCCCTCGCTTGCAAACATGGGTCCGAAAAACATGTGTTTCGTAGCATGTATTGTTCTAAGGGTGTGTTATTGGGGTATTAGTCGTTGAGGTGGAAGGTGGAGAGGAGATGACGCTCGTCTCGAATAAAGAGTGGGTAAAGTCGATGAAGACCTACTGTAGGGATATGGCAAGAGACAAAGAGACAGAGGAGCGGCCGACAGACAGACGCACAGTCAAGAAGTGAGAAAGAGCGAAGGCATCCAGCCAGACAGGCTAACTATTTCACTAAACTATTTAATTTTCTTCCTCCAAGAAAAGGAAAATAAACATGTGAGTGACAATCAGAATGTATTGAGTGGTTTTGAGTGGCAGTCTGGCTTTTGTCTACATACTAGCTGGATGTTTGGACAGGAGAAGGAGAACCCGAGAGAGAGAAAGATCAATAGAGAGAGCGAGAGAGAGAAATCAGAAGACCTTAAATCCGCTTCTTTGCTCATCACTCAATTGTGCCACAGAATGTCAGAGTATTGAAGTGGCCCGCTTTCGAATTGAGACTTGGGTGGTTTGGCCCTACACATATATTTCCAAACTTTCTCACTTTCTCTCTCTCTCTCCCTCTCTCTCACTTTCTCTCTCCCCCTCTCTGTCTCTTTCTCCCATCCACTATCTTTCTCTCTTGCTCTCTCTCCTGAACACAAAATGGGAGGGGAGAGGAGGAGAGAGGAGAGGAGGGCAGGGGAGGGGAATGCAAGTTTAGAAGCTTCCATTCCGTCTCCTTGTGTTGTCATCCCACTGGGGCAGGACTTGCGTGAGAATTGAAAACATGGAGTTGGGCCAAAGACAAGAAACACACCACTGTCATGCCATAACCCCCCCCTCCCCCCAACCCCTCCTCGTAAGCCCAGTCCTCCGCCCATTAGATTAAGACCCCCGTTCGGGCTGCCACTCACGGGGTGCCGGGCCACCCTAGCGGTCATGTTATGGAGGAACCCGGCCAAACAGCCAGTGTGTGAAAATGCTCATGTAAGGTGACCCGAGGGTCAAGTACACAGCTTGAGCGGTCGGCCGCCTCTGAGAGCTGTTAGTCAAATAAGCAGCGAGTTTCTCGCTCCGGGAGGCTTCTAGAAGGAAGCAGGAAGAGGCTTTACGGGCTTCGTTTCAGTGTACTCTTGTGTTTAAGGTTGGAAGGTCACATATACCTGCTGGACAGGAAACACATTTTCTTAATGTGTGTGCGTGTGTGTATGTGTGTTCCTGCATTTGTTTATATGGGTGTGTTGTAATGTGTGTCTGTGTATGTGTGTGTGAGTCTGAAGGCCTGTGCAGACTGTGTGTGTGTGTGTTACGGGGTGTGGTGCACGTAGCAGCTATGGTTAGTGTGGAGGGTGTATTGATGTACCTTGCCAAAGCGCGTGGAGAAGGATCCCGTGAGAAGAGAATGGAAAATGATTATGGTTTCATCCAGGTCCCAGATAAACACACGCTGGGGAGGAAAAACACACACACACATATTAGCCTTGTGAAGCTTCATACATGTGTCAGAACCTTATTTTTTTTGTGTGTCTGTGGGTTCATATGTGTGTATCATTGTGCATGCTTGTCAGTGTGCGTGTGTGTATTGGTGTGTGTGTGTGAGTGTGTGTGTGAGTGCATGCTCGTGTGCATGCGCGTGTGTGCGTGTGTGTGTATGTACTTCTATGTCAGAATCCAGCGGCGGAGCTGGATCAGTGACCCTCTTCCTCCCCCTCAGCTTCCCATCGGAGCCTCTTCTGGTCTGGACCGTCTCCTCCTTCCCTGGCGTGGAGGGGCTTGGCGGTGGCTGGTACTCTCCTAAAACACGCACACATACAATGCAACACAATTACTTCATTAAGTTTGTTTACTGAAGATTTCTCCAAATTAGGTCAAGTATTGCAATTATAATGCAAAATTATTTTTTATTTATTTTTTTACCTTGTGACTCTGGGCTGTGATTGGGCAGCATGGCCGAGTGTTCTGGATGCTGATAAGCTAATGGAGACGTGATGGCGGCGGGGCTGATGTTGCTACTGGTAAGGTAGGGGCTGTTGTAGTGGTGAGAGTTGTAGTACGGAGAGTACTGACTCTGACTGTAGCTGGAGTACGCAGAGAAGTCCTGGTAACACACAAATACATTCATGACCATATGTCCATGGAGGGACACAACACTGGTTGATAATAACATTGTATTGTATAATATTCAATCAATTCAATTCAATGTATTTGTATTTGTACATCCCTTAATCAGTTACAGTCTCAAACGGCTTTATCCGCCATATCTATATGACAACCCCCTAACCCATAACCCAGAGGGAAAAGAAAAATTATATCGAAGAATATTTAAGTGTCTCAGTTACTTAACAAAAAACAACAACTAAAGACCATGACCAACAAACAACCAACTATTCTATATTTTGCGAATAAATATGAAACATGTTACATATTTCAAGTGGGTTCTATCATGACTATGGATTTACATAGTGATGTCTTGGTACTCACTTGCTGGGTGGGGTTGAACGGAGATGAACCCGGGATTGCATTGGTGCCTTGGAAGATTCCAGATGATATGCTGCCACCTGAGAAATAAGGACACATTTCAGCAACCAGACAGTAGACGGGCTCTGCAGCGGCTAGCTGTGGCTCACCACACTCAATGTTGGATGCAAATTGACCTGCAGTTGGACTACAACGAACTATCGTTCATTGGCAAATAAATCACCATGAATGTGTAAACTTTGTAAGTGCTCCAGCCACACCGTTGCTACTTAATGTATAAACCCTCAATTTGACTATCAATTGCTTCCCTTCGAAAAACAACACCCTATTTACCAAGCAAATAACTGTTTCTAAAAACAACGCAAAAGTATGATTCCCACTCGTTCATCCATAGAAAAGGCTCCACTTTCCTAAAGTAGCATTTCGGGTCTAATATCGATGTCTTCATACCATCTTGTTTTCCTGCCTTGGGGATTCATCTCAAGGCATCATATCAAATGCATTCTAGACCATTCTAAACTATCCCCCTCCACCCCAGTCCCCTCTTACAGACTTTGCTTCTCCCTCGACTTCCCAGCCCTCTCCAGCCCACAGTGAACGCCAAACAACCCAGTCTCATGATTGTGCAGAACTCTCCGGGGACAACACAACAATCTTCAAAGGCAAGCGAAAGGGAAAAATACAGGTCTGGCTGGAGTAAACATCGGCTTGCTCCCATGCATGGTCCACCCCATTGTTTTCGGTTGTACACGCAGCGTGTCCTTGTGTATGTTTAGTTTGTGTGTGTGTGTGTGTGTGCGTGCGCGTGTGTGTATATACGCATGCCTGTGTGTGTGAGTTGGTGTGCGTGTGTTTGATGACTCAGCATGTCATACAATGTAAAATTCCCAAAACATTTGGTTGTTGTGGCAATTCTTTGGCCATTTGAAGTTAGGCCCATGTAAACCTTTATGGCGAAAAATTTCAAACAATTGTGAGGTTTGGAAACAATGTTTTTCAGAGCTTGAAAAGACGCCCATCCATCCAAACACAACAACTGGTAGGAGGGCTTCCTTTGTGTACTTTTGAAGGGGAATTATTAGCAGACCCATAGAGACTATATGTTTACATGCACGTATACACTCAAACCATCATCTCAGCTTCTCTGGTGTTTTCCTTCTAATGGCAGACACATGTGAACAAAATCACCGTTGCAACAATGATCTCATAAGTTAATTACTCCAATCATGAGTGCAATAGGTTTAATACGCCAGCTCTACGCGAAAGACATAACGATGGGACGGCTTGACTTGTTACGCTGTGATTATTTTATTTATCCATTTGTTTGTCCTCAACAGACTCAGTAATCCTCCAATGGTTCTCTCTCTTCGAGTACAGATGATTAGCATAGTCCATTCAAGGAGGGGATTCCCCCTGTGCCGTAAAGCGAGCTCTTCAACCTCATCTCACAGAGTAAGGCGGAACTGATTTGCGGCCGGTTGACGCAATCCACCCAAACAACAAGTGGCAGTTTGGAATTTTGTGTCAAAACCGGTGCACTGATTTGTCCTGGACTGGGGCAGGGCACCAGAGAGGTGGACCGGCCCTCATACAATCATTGTTCCATTCTCTGGAGTAGCAACATGTAGGGCCCTGGTTCACGGTTGGCCACGCTCAGCAGCTCAAAAACCCCTTTCTAGCGGGGGGGGGGTGGGTACAAAACATCACACGGTACAAAACATCAACATCTCTCCTGAGTTCTCTGCGCGGTTTGGCTGGGTTGTCTAACGTACCGTGTCGTAGAGGAAAATATACCCCGGTGTGTTATGCTGGCTCCCTCCTACTATACTACCTCGTAGTAAAAGCATACAGTCAGTCAGTGGGAATGCTTCGCGACGCCTCTGCCGCTCTCAGCATGTCTCCATCCATCCCCAGCAATAAACCGCTTCACCCCTTGAAACGCACCTTAACCTCTCCCCCGCTCACACACAAGGTCAATTTCATGCTGCGCTCAAAGCCGTGAAGGCACACTGAGAGAGGCACGCTCTGGGCGCCGAGACAACACAGGAATGTGAGGGGGATAGATGTATCCACACACACACACACACACACACACACACACACACACACACACACACACACACACACACACACACACACACACATACACACACACACACACACACACACACACACACACACACACACACACACACACACGGACACATGCCTGCATCCACACATAGACACATGCATCCACACATGCTACTATGACACATTTCTGTATGTCTGTTCTATGGCTGTTTTGTCCTAAACTTGTATCGCTCCCTCTCGGTCACACTGATCTGGTTCTCTCACACACACACACACACACACCACACACACACACACACACACACACACACACACACACACACACACACACACACACACACACACACACACACACACACACACACACACACACACACACACACACACACACACACACACACACACACACGGCACTGTGTTGTTGGTCTGAGTGGAGAAAGGGGGCCTGACCCCAAGAAAAGAGGAGGGGTAGAGAGAAGACTGACGCCAGGAGCCTAGACCGCAGCTAATGGAGAACAGGTGTGGAGGAGAGAGTAGAGAGGAGAGAGGAGAGGAGAGAGAAGAGAGGAGAGAGGAGAGAGGAGAGAGGAGAGAGGAGAGAGGAGAGAGGAGAGAGGAGAGAGGAGAGGAGTTGAGAGAGGAGAGGAGATGAGAGAGGGAAAGAGCGATGAAAGGTGAGAAGAGAGAGGAGAGGAGAGAGGAAGATGGAAAAGGAGCTGGAGAGGAGAGAGTAGAGAAGAGAGGGGCGAGGGGAGAGGAGAGAGGAGAGAGGAGAGAGGAGAGAGGAGAGAGGAGAGAGGAGAGAGGAGAGGAAAGGAGAGAGGAAAGGAGAAAGGAGAGAGGAAGATGGGAAAGGAGCTGGAGAGGAGAGAGTAGAGAGGAGAGGGGCGAGGGGAGAGGAGAGAGGAGAGGAAAATAAAGGAGAAGAGGAGAGGAGAAAGGAGTTGAAGGGAGAAGGGAAGATGAGTAATGAGGTGAAGGAAGTGAAGAGCACAAAAGCTATGCAAAGACAATAAGACAAGAGAAGAGAAATGTAGCAACAGAAAGACGGGACAGGTGAAGAATAGACCATCTAAGAATGTTTGAATGTGTAGCTTAGTGAGGCCATATGTGGTAATAGTTGCATTTGAACATGCGTATGTTTCTCTGTGTGCCTAGGTCCAAATCTTGGTATGAGACTGACCGTGTGCAGAGTAGCTGTAGAGAGCTTGGCTGGGAGGCGTGCTGTTGAAGTTGGAGTACCCCAGCAGTCCAGTCTGGCCTGGAGAGTGGCTCAGACCATCCTCTGTCTTTATGTCTGTACATGGATGGATATGAGGGAAGAGACGCAGAGGGGAGAAAGAGAGAGATGGAGAGGGAGAATTATCAGTAGACGGGAATTCTGGTATGCCACAATTATGAGGAGATGGCCTACCAGATCTGGTAGAGATCTGGTATGGATCTGTTAGGGATCTACATCTTACTGTATGAAGGCCATCTGTAGTTTCTGTGTGTGTGTGTGTGTGTGTGTGTGTGTGTGTGTGTGTGTGTGTGTGTGTGTGTGTGTGTGTGTGTGTGTGTGTGTGTGTGTGTGTGTGTGTGTGTGTGTGTGTGTGTACTTACTGTAGGAGGGCATGCTGTAGGCCTGCGTGTGGTGTGTGTACGGAGTGTACGGTCCAGCAGCCTGGAGTGCAGGGCTGTATTGAGTCTGTCCATATGCCGCCATGACACCTCTGTGGTCAACTTCACTGGAAACAAGAGGACTTTCAACAGGCTGTCGTTTTGGTTCAAAACAATAGTCCTTTGCCTTGTAATTAGAAAACTAAAATAACCAGTGAAAGTAATGAATTTGATTCTGGGAAGAAAATCAAAAATGCTTGACTGGAATGATTTCCAAAACATTGAAACATTTAAGCCAGAAATGAATATCTGTACTTTGGCGGTTTCAACCCTGGAATAAAACTGTAGAATCCGGTAATGACAGACATGGACTGGATGATAACACAATTAAAATAAAGCACATTGAAACAGTAACCATTATTTTTCGCAAATAGCAAAATGACAACATGTTTTCTGCAGTGTTCAATTTGTGAAGTGACAAGACACACATTCGGCATCAAAGTATAAACTACAATTGTCAGGAATGTAGAAGTCTCACCTTCAGTGGACAGGATTAGGTCACGGATAACAATGTAGACAGCCTGTAAAACATACAGAACAAATATCATTAGAACGTATATTTTTTCTTATATAGCTTTTGTGTAAAGAAAGAATAGGACGTAAAATGTCTCATGATTTCCAAACAAGAGGCAAGTTTCGTTATGCCAAATGTCTAAATTAATGAATTAAAAGTAAGGCCCTTAAAACATAAATAATATGAAATCTGAATCTTCAAAGAATGCACCCTCTCTTAGTCTGTTTAGAATGATGCATTAAATGCATAGGCCTATCACAATAGTTATCAGTTTTATGTAAAGTCCTTCATGGATACGGGGACAATCCATTTTTCCGTATCACCCAGCCCTACTACCTAACACTCCTCTGGAGCAATTGCGCCACTATTGGGGTATCGTGATGTGTGTTCTGTTGGCCTCCTCACTAGTCTCACCTGGGTTTACAGAGGGAGGCTTTGTCTCCTGGCTCCGGGCTGTTAGTCAGGTTTGCCTGGGAGCATCAGCTCTCCTGCAGAGACAGAAGAGAATAAATTTATAGTCATGATAATTGTGAATGTTGCTCATCAACAGGAATTCTGGTTTAGTGACAACTGCTAGTTGGCGCCAGGGAGAGAGAGAGAGAGAGAGAGAGAGAGAGAGAGAGAGAGAGAGAGAGAGAGAGAGAGAGAGAGAGAGAGAGAGAGAGAGAATAGTAGACAACACTGAGGTTACACACCCATTATGGACATGCTGTGGGTTACATGGAATTGTAATTAAAATGCGACTTGCAGACAACAGCCGAATGACACCTGAAGTATAAACTCAATGGATGTCATTGTTTCCTTGGGATGTGACAAAGGGCGATTATAAACCATCGTTATCAATCAAAGGTTTGGCACTGTCACTATACCTGACGTGACTTGTCGTCTTTTACAAGGTGATTGGCAAATCATGTAAATATGATGATTTGACAGAAGAGCCCAAAGGAAGCAAAGAGGGAAGACATGCGGTCAATGCCAAGACAACAAGTGGCTAGTCTAAACAGGAAGAGACGCCAGGTCAGTCTTTCCACCAGAAGATCCATTGCCTTCCAGGTCTTACCCTGTAACAGGACAGTTTAAGATAACTAACCACTAGTTGTGGGAACTAACTAAGTGATGTTGATGATTCACCAGCTGTTCTCTGAATGAAAGTACTTCCTTACAGGAAACTTTATACATTTTTACTACAAGATGTATTCAAATTCTTACTCAACAACATTTAATTCATATAGTTTTAATAAAATGGTAATTCATGGAAGAGATGCAATCAAGCTTGTGCCTCCAAACCACAAGAGAAAACCATTAGGGTGACAAAAAGTTAACCTCAATACCCTATATGTCTGAGACGTAATGTTGAACAAATACTTAACCTTTTTAACTTCAGTATTAATCAAGAGCAGACTTTGGCCAGACAATTTTTTAAGCAATGTGTTCCTGATGTAATCTTCTACTAATCTACTAGTCAAACATATGAATAGTTCAGCCACCCCTGGGGATACATGTGGGAGTGCAAAGGAAAGTGATCTAAAATAGACCGCCTCCACCGTGCTTCACGTTTGTAGTCATTTGTGTTTCCTGACGATGAATGATAGCAAAAGCCTTTCACCGTATTGCAAAAAAAACCAAAACAAATGAGCCCACTAAAGACACTCAAGGAGTCTGTTCGCCTTGCGCTTTTCAACACTCTCACTACTCTCCTCTCACTTTCACAATCTCTCTCCCTCTCTCTCTCTCTCTCTCTCTCTCTCTCTCTCTCTCTCTCTCTCTCACACTCTCTTGCCGTGCCTCTGGGCAATTCCAATCTGGCTATGCTGGAGCTAAACGCTTGACCTCCGACCTCGCTGACAACACATTGACAGAGACAGACGACAGTCATGAAATGTATGGGGCGACAGGGTTTTAGGCCGTTTGACAGATGGGTTGAGATGAAGAGGAAGGGCGGGGGGTGAAAGGGAAGGAAAACATAACGACACGTTTACAGTGCTTTAGGGTAGTTCCTATTTTTTGACAGATGAAGATACTTAGCCCCTAATACCTGGCTTATGTCCTCACGTTTGTCAATATCATTGTGTAACAGTTGCCACTAGTAGTGTTGACAAGTACCTTGTGTATCATGCATGCCAGGGGCCTCAGCTGGTTCACAAGATGCCCTCTTGCTATTTTAGAAAATTACCTCACGCATTCGGCGACCTCATAAAACAATAGTACGCGCCTCTGTTATTGCACCAAAGCAAACATAAATAAGGGGGGTTGTGACATTGATGTATGATAATGGACATGCATTCATTAGTTTGGAGGGAGGCAGGGAGAGAGAGAGAGAGAGAGAGAGAGAGAGAGAGAGAGAGAGAGAGAAATTATCCTTTATTATGTGTTTGTTCCTCAGAATGTTGTTTAGCAATATACATTTTCTGATGCGTCTTTATCCAGTCACCTTCAGACTAAAACATTTACCCCAGTACAAAAAAATATGTACAATAAAAATAAAAACAATATAGAGTCCAGCTGTGGAGCTGGACTTTAAATATCTGTCAGAGTGCTATTCCTTCAGATGTGACCTCCACATGTTTGAGGGCCGACACGTTCCTTTGAGACAGCGATCCCACAGCATAGAGGAACGACCTCAGCGGTACTGAGACAAAGGAAGATGGATAGGAAAACAAGAGCCGGTCGAAGGCACCGCTGCGGTGTTGGGTCAGAGGGACTGGCTTCAGAAATCCTCCATCCTGATGTGTCTGTCTACACACACACACACACACACACACACACACACACACACACACACACACACACACACACACACACACACACACACACACACACACACACACACACACTCACACACACACACACACACACACACACACACACACACACGTTTGCACACACACACTGTCTGTGCTATTGCAGGGCTTCCTGGTGGAGTGTCAGCATTGGGCGCAGGGAGCAAAGGTCCATGGGAACGGCAAGACACTGGAGGAAAGACGAGCAGAACCAGGCAGAGATGTGGACGGTAACCCAAGCTAAAACAAACCCAGCGGGCCACAGGGGCCACAAAGGCAAAGCCCACCAGCTTTACCTGGGGTCCCGGGGTTGACCGGGTATCACTTTCTCTGTCTCCGTGCAGGCGGCTTGCGTCATTCACAACGGTGCTCTGCGTTTCCCGGGGTTGGAAGTGTTATCGGATAGTTTCATCCTGGTTATGCCCGAACCACGCAATGGTTGAGCAGAGCATAACGACAACAGGCGTGCTCTAAAGACAACCCCCGCCCGCTCCCCTCAACCCAGAGAGCAAACACGGCTCGGGTTGTTGTTCTGTGTTATCCCATGAATATAATAAATGTGTGTTACACCTTGATATAAGCTTGATGAAGCTTGGATCTTGCTTATTATAGTGACGTATCGACTACTGCGTGTCAGGTCGTGATTAACACGTAGGTCACGGGCACGTAGGGGCATCCACAAACGACATCAACATCAACATCAATCGATCAAATTAACTGAATCAATATTTATTGTACTTATTATTGTACAATAATCACAGAGGTATTGTAGAACAAACACAGGTGTCACCCATGACACTAATTAAGAGACTGCTGGTACAGTGTGTACCAGGACTGATAGCACAAAAAACGATGAAACCTACAATTAGTGTCATGAGCGACACCTTTGTTTGTGAGACGGGTCTATTGTAGCTGTGTTTGTTTGGTATTGTCATTAGGCCATTGGAGCAGACGGAATTCATTAGAACAGAACAGAAATTTTGATCTGTGCTAACGAGGACATGTCCTCGTAAGTGTGTCGAGCGTGTGTGTCTAGCTATGAATGAGCCGTGCCATCTGTATCAATGTGCTGGCCACAAGGCAGCGACTACTGCCCCTCCTCGCTGTTTGACCTCTCCTTAAAACAAGATGGCTCTGAGCCAGCCGCTGAACAGGGAGGGCCACGCTTGACAAACTGCTCTCCCACCGAGCCATATGGAGTTCCCCCCCAAATGGATGCCCTCCGACTCAGACTCTCTGCCAATAAGTGCCTTTAGGAGGGGGGGGCGGGGGGGGGGATGTCGCTGGTGTGTTTGTGCGTGTGTGAGTGAGTACCTAACAAAGGCCCCTACATTTAGGTTCCTAAGTCCCCTGTTAGAAGCCTCACTGGAGTGGGGGGGGGAAGGCCATCTGCTGGCGACCCTGCCCTCTGTGGGCCTGCGACAGGCTCTGGCTGACTGACGAGCCCTGGGCACACTGCGGGACAGATCGCTTACCGCACATCAAAGGGCCGTTCAGGGCTGCTGCTGCTCCCGCCGACTCCTCCTATGCTCATTTAACTTTCATATGTAGTGTTGGACTGAGCCATTATCCATGTGCCAGATGTAAACACAGGGCTCTTGGTGAGAGTGAAGTGTCCGAATGGGGACATCGCTTCTTGACGACATCAAAATACTAACACTATATACAGTGAGTACTAACAGGGTAAGCGTATGAATGCAATCGTGGCACTATCCTGATGCGCTTTGGATATGAGCGTCCACCAAATGGCAATTTTTTGGTTTTGTTATTATTATTATATCAAGAAGCATACAAACACAGCACCACACACTGATGTTGCGAACAAATTAATGATTAGTCTATTTGCTGTTCCACTCGGTCCACACCCTCTAAGCCTTTTAGTTAACAACTGGTTGGAGGCTAACAATAGGCGTATGGGATGAAACAGGCTCGGGGTTATTGAGCAGAGCTGCTACTGTAGATGCAGCCAGGGAGATGGGAGTTCCTGTGAGGTCAACATGCTATCGGGTAACAATATCTGTTATAACTCCATCGACATTTGGATAAATGTAGTGCATTATTGCTGGCCAGCCTCCATGTCCCAGTCATGAGACATAGAAAGTACTAATACGGAGACATCTGAAGAGAATTTAAAATAAAATAAAAAAGTAGCATAGCATGTAATCTTGAGTTTGACGAGATAAAAGCTGAGACATGTGGTGGTATGGTAACAGATGTTGAGGATTGATAATCACAAACCATCAACCAGCTCCATGGATGTCTCATTCACCACCGTGACCCCACCAGCCAGTAAATTCAGTTACTGTTTGTGTGTGTGTGTGAGCGTCTGTGTGTGTGTGTGTGTGCGTGGGCTTGTTTTGATTGGCCCGTCGTTATGCTATGTTGCCTAGAATGATATAGTATGTCAAAATGCGAGCAGAATTTGGTCCGCTTGTCTTCTTGCTGTTGAATGATGTCATTGAGTTCAAGTATTGTAACCACAGTGATCCTTTAAATTGTCTCCGGCTTCGGAAACCAACGATTAGTAATCTTTTTAAAAAACATTTTTAATCTACTGAATCTTTGCAAATCATAACGTGAATAATGGCTAAAGACATGGCAGAGATTATCTAATTATTTGATGTTATGTTTGAAATCTTGATAAGCCAGCATTATTGAATAAAGCAAGTTCTAATAAGAAGTACAAAGGTTTGCTTCACTCCATACACTCTTGGAGCCTCACAGCCGAGTCAACCTGAATGCGTCCAGAAACGACAACACATCCCAGTCTAATTGCAGTGAGGGGCTAGAAAGAAACAAGCCGAAAAAAAAGAGAACCCTTTTTAAGAAACACAGTGAATGGAAGAGTGGTTCCTATTAAATTGCGGTAGCGCTGAACCTGTTGCCATCCCTGCGATGTGTGTAACTCTAGCTTCCAGACACGGTGGCCGTTAGGTTACACTTGACTAACTCTCAGAAACAGTGACTGCTTTTAAGTCCACTGCAGCCCTCCCCTCCCCTCCCCTCGCCTCCATCTCTCCCGGTAATCAAACCCTTTTCATTCAGTCACGCCGCTGTCTCTATCAGTCAGCCATCTCTATGTCCCTCTCCTCCCTCTGTCGCGATCCATCTATCCAATCGATTTGTTGTTCATCCCCACTTACCCTCACTCTCTTCAGCACCTTCTCAACCTCCCCCTACATCGCATCATGTGGCAGCAGCTTTTATATACTGTTTATATACTGTCAATGAGCCCGCTGTCGTCAGCTCACCACCCGGTTTAGGGCTCTGGATAGCAAGGCACTTCATAAGGAACAGGTTATAATATTAATGGCCATGGATTTCTTTTCATCCACCATCCCGTTCTCTGCCACTTAATAACACAGTCTTTATTGCTTCCTCGCCCGCTCCGTCATACAAGCTTCTAGCCGCTATAATAAACGAATGGGATTCTGTTGGATGG